>NC_136808.1:15741739-16059239 GCF_951216825.1 Electrona antarctica | reverse complement strand
TCTGTTTAGGGTACCAACAGGTGCAAAAGTGGCGCTGTTGAGCTAGAAACACAGAGAGAGAGCGTTGCATTGTTGCCTGCTAATTACAATGTGGAGCGTGCGTGCATGCGACAGACAGGGAGGGAAGGAGGGAGAGAGAATACCACACTGAGAGAGAGTGTTGTAGCTGCTTACCACACGGTAACTCTGTCATTTCTCAATAGTTTTGGACACGGGGCAGCTCGCCGAAACCGGGCCGGCACCCTGGGCGCGTTCCTGTGGGTCTGGAAGTTCCGGGGACCCCCCGGGGACCCCCACACAGAATTGCACCACTCAATTCACACAGGTGTGATTTTGCAATAAATCAGTATTTCATCATGGTTTAAAATACTACATAAGTTGTAACTTGTATAGTATTACAGCATAATAAATGATCATTGATTAACTGGCCATGGCCCAGCTGAACGAACGGCTATGTAAGTTCAATGATACCCCAAAAGCCCTTGGAGATAGCGAGGTCCGGGAGGTCCACTGTCAGTTGAAGTGAAAAGGTTAACTGTTCTTTGTTGACAATCTAAACCTTCCTATAAATCTAGAACTCAAAGTTCCATGGTGTTGCATGAATCCTTTCAGAAGTTATGCACCTTTTTGTGATGGGCCACTACCAGTGCCACACCCACCCCCTTTTGGACAATCATGTTTCATCTTCCTATAACCATGACAAACGTTTTCGCAAAGTTCTGTGATGTAATGTTTCAATTTAGTTTAGCCCCTATAAGCAGTTCTGGCACTAAATGTTGTGCCAATCTGTTCATAACTTTTAGAGATATCTCTAAAGCCCTAACCACACCAAAGGGTCAAGAGTCTCAAGACGGTTTTAGCGTTGTCCCTGCAGTGTGATATGTCTTGTTGCACGTTGACCCACGTTGACCCATGTTAACCCTACTGCCCTTCCTGTCGGATCCTGACCCTACTGATTCAACACATGGAATTCAATGGCCCAAACCACACCCAAGGGTCGAGACGGTTTTAGCGTTAACTCCTTGCAACCGTTTGGACCCAATGAGTTGCATAGTGACCCTTTGGTGTGGTTATAGGGCTTTAGATAACTCTTTTGGCAGAGGTGATGATAATTATGACAAAGTACTTTACACAGAACAGATTAAAAGACACAATACAACTACAAAGAAGATATGTCATAAAATATATTAATCTGGCCAAGAGGAAACAAAATAAAGGACATATTGTAAATAATAAAACAATATGGCCAAGAGGAAACAAAAGAAAGGACATATTGTAAATAATAAAACAAGGAGAGGAAGCGGCGAAGGGATTAAAGTCTTTATAAAAGTGAAGAGATTTAAAGGACCACTTCACCACTTTTCAACTTCTCTTCCTATAATTGGTCCTAACTAATGTTCATGATAAAATACCACCATTTTTTCCTACTCAGTCTGTGTCTCATAGGAAGGATGTGGGCAGTTCAGAAACCCGTCCACCAGTGACATCATCGATGGTGAATCCAAGCTAATAGAAATGGCAGGCTTTCTTTTCCTGAAAAGTTGCAATGCAAAAGTTGAAGCCATCGTTCTCACGATAATACAAATCTAAATATATTTAAAAAAAAATCTGCCTAATGATGTCACTGGTGGACGGGTGTCCGAACTGCCCAAAGCCCTCCTATGAATCACAGACTGAGTAGGAAAAAAATGGTGGTGTTTTATCATGAACATTAGTGAGGACCAATTATATGAAGAGATGTTGAAAAGTGGTGAAGTGGTCCTTTAAAAGATAGTACTGTGTTTACTATAGTTTGAGAAGCTCAGGCAATAAAAGCTGAGGAGCCTTGACAGCAAAAGCGAACCGGAATTTGGGAAGACAAGCTTGTAGGCAGTGTGATGAGACCACAGGAATGACACATCAAATCTTGAGTCTACTTTGTTTATAAGGACTATGGGTCTGCTTAGCAAATCAGGAACTTTACACATTAACCCACATGTTAGTTACAGCATAAACTACCAGATTTATGACTGGAAAATATATAAAGAGTGATAAGGGAGGAGGAGCAATGGGCAAATATAGACTCCAGCTAAAACCCACAAGAGTTCTGGAAGAGGAGACAGAGAGGAATTCAGGGAGAATACAAACATTTGTAAAAGGTTGCAACAGACAGTCAACGGTGCAGAGGGAGCAGCCACAACTTTGAGGCAGTTGCAGAAAAGTTTCTCCAGATACCTTAGAGGTTAGAGGTCAAGTCAAGGTCACATAGCGTTGCCTGTGCTTTTGTCGGAATTGTACCAGTGGTCAAGGAGTGGAGAGGAAAGTATCTTCATTAAGGGTGCACTAGTAAGGAGCGAGAAATGTTGCCAGGAGTTGTACATGTGTATAGGGTGTTGTGTGTCATATCATGCATCCTCCCACAGCTCTCAGCCGAGGACACATACATGACCAGGGCTCTACAGCTCATGTCTGAGACGCCACTCATCGATGGGTAAGTGACTCCAAACAACTTAAACCCTTTTATGCTGAGTTTGCCCGGAGAGCCCAAGGGGTCTATACTAGGCCCCCTCCTTCCTTCTTTCTACAACAAATATTTATATACTTTGTGATCTTGTAGATCTGCTATGTTTGCCAAATGTTCATGTTGTATAGCGACACTATGATTCAAGTGGCTAAGACTGATGCTAGAGGAAATTACCCTTTTGGGTAAACAATTTACCGGTAATCAAGACATTTTAGCTGTTTTTCAGTCTACTGTCATTTTGTACCTCATGCACAATGTTAAGTTACAGTGCATGTCGTTGCTGTCGGGTGGAAACCTCATATGTCCAAAACTGATCATTTTCAGGATTCAAATGAAAAAGTAGCCAAAATATAGCAGATCTACAATCTTGACACATTTTGATCTTTGCTACTTTTGTGTGACGCTGTAATATGACGAAGTAAGACATTCATTTACGAAACAACATAAAAAGTTAAGAGGTTTCAGCATGATTCCAACAGTGTGCTGTGTGCACTAAGCAGCAGCCAGTAAACAGTCACATTCCGCAATAAAAGCAACAGCTTGAAGTCATTTGCCGCGCTGACCAGGCAGAATGTGAGAAATCTTCCCCCTAGTCATATGTGTTTATCTTATGATGAGCCTGTAAAGGAGATGAGCTCTACAATGCATAATGTATCTGTGTGTGCCCTTTGCCTTCTGATTGTTCAGCCATAATGACCTGCCTTGGCAGTTAAGGAAGCAGTTCAATAACCAGCTGAACAAAGTGGATCTGAACACAATCAACAATACACACACTAACATTCCCAAGATCAAGGAGGGGCGGCTGGGGGCACAGGTACGCATGCACGTACACACACGCGCGCACACACACACACACACACACACACACACACACACACACACACACACACACACACACACACACACACACACACACACACACACACACACACACACATGCATGCATGCACACACACATGCACAGTAGACGCAGTATGCCGAGGTAGAATGTTATATTGTGATATACGGTCTGTATGATTTGTCCTTTTTCATCTAAAGGTACCCCAATACGTTTATCTTGTCTGAGTTGAGTTATTTTCAAAGCTGAAAGAGCTTAGAATGAGCAGTGCTTTACGGTGCTTACCAACAGCCAGTCAGACTAGAGAATCTATCTAACAAATCTGGCCATATACCATAGCTTAAAGAGAGAGAGAGAGACGCTGTGTGCTGGTTATATTTGTTTTATAACCATATAGCCTTATGGTTATAAAACAAATTGTATCCTACTCATCTTTGTTTGTGTTCTGTTTCACGTTATTGCTGAGTGACGCACACATGCGAGAGTGGGGGGGGGGGGGGGGGGGGATAGCAGTAGACTACCCGGGGGAAATAAATTATTCCCTAGTCTGGAGGTGTGGTCAGTACATCCTCCTATAACACTTGCCAGAATGCAAGAGATCACAATGTCCATGGACTGGGGTGTGTACTGTCCCGGATAATCTCATGAGCCCTTTAATAACATCTTCTCTCGCCAATAGAGTATGCGCGTGACATCATCATCAAACCCGGAAGTTATGCAGGAATGCCTACTGAGTGGCAAAAACGACTTTCTGCCTTGACAACCCATGCATCCAAACAGAAAAGTCCTATCTGATTGCATTAAACAACATTAAACAATGTTAAACTCACTTTGCATGTTGCTTTGCCACTCGATTTGCCACTCGATGTGCCATTCATTTTAAGCATGCGCATACCCTCTATAGAGAGTATGCACATGCATGATTTTCCCATCAGGACACGCCCCCCTCATCTAGACTGAGTGGCAAAACATTGAGCAGCATGAAGTGTTGGAGTTTGGAAGCTCTCGTTGGAAATCACTCAACCACCCTGCGTACCACCTGTTTCTAAATGTCACATAATGCAGGAGGCAGCAAAATGTTGTGTTATTGAAAACAAGCACTTCCAAACTCTGACACTCTGAAAAATAATCAATTGCAGGGCATTTCTTGACAGAAAGTAGCTCATAACGTTTCTATGGTGGATTTTCATGAAACAAAGACTTTGCAGATAGAAAGAGGATAATTCAAGCTTTTCGTTCAGCTGCAATGTTAGACAGGACTTTTCTGTTTGCATGAATGGGCTGTCAAGGCCAGAAAGTAGTTTTTTGCCACTCAGTCAGCGTTCCCGCATAACTTCCAGGTACGACGATGTCACTCGCATACCCTCTATTATAACAATTTACAATTCAGGCATTCAGCAGACAGGATGACAGGATGAAGAAGGTGTTTGTGAAAGGCAACGTAGCCCAGCCCGTCTAATATACTCGTGTAGCCAGACGATCAGAGAAATCCACTTACCAATCAAAATCCAATTTATGGGGTTGAAGTGCAGAGACAACCAGTGCTAACAAGCCCACTGCTGCCTTATAAATCCAATCCTGGATACCATCCCACTATGAAGGACCAGTCTTTGCATTGGTCCTGCAATTATTCCACCCAGGTTTAGCCCCTATATTGAAATTAGATGTCACCAGATGTGTAGAGATCTCTTAAGTGGCTATGTGAGACTACATCTAATAAAGTATGTCACTTTCCAATGTGAGACAATCAGAGGCGTCAAGACATGCTCTCCAATTCTTGCAAACATGAAACCAGATTTGTATATTAATCTGTGATTGTGATTACTCTCACTGTTCATGACAAATATTAGAAGCATGCAGTGGAATTACCATGACAGTACACTCCCTTGTCATCTGATCTGAATGAATGTATCTTTCTTGGCCCCATTCATCCAGGCGTTCTGTGATCTGACAACATTTTGGTTATTGGGAAAGCTGTGCCCTATTACTATATGACCAAGCATGACATAACATTTACAAAACTAGCAAATAAAGCTTATCACTGTAAAATCCTTGGTGTTCATTTATACATTTGTAACTGGGAGTGTTCAAATGTAACCAAACTTGTGGTTCGGGCCGCTACGCGGCCCTCACCCCTAGCACCATGCGTCGCCAATCTTGTCAAAATTGCGGGATCAGACGATCTCCAGAGAAAAAGTCTTGATTCCGCAGAGAACATTCCTAATTCAGTGGAGAACAACCCTTGATTGCTCTCCTGAGCGGCTGTGGCTCAGGAGGTAGAGCAGGTCGTCCAATGATCCCTGGGTCGGCGGTTCGAACCCTGGCTCCTCCTGTCCACATGTCGAAGTGTCCTTGGGCAAGACACTGAACCCTACATTGCCTCCAATGAGTCGGTCGGTGCAAGCTCGCCACCATTGGTGTGTGAATGTGGGAAGTGAGGACGCTGGCGTCGACTGTTCGCCGCTTCACCTCCCAATGTATGAATGAATGAACCATTGTAAAGCGCTTTGAGCACTTGGAAAAGCGCTATAAAAATGCAATTCATTATTATTATTATTATTATTCCGTGGACATTAACTTATTTAACGTAAAATCAAGCTAAATTTGATTTTGTTTTAATAATCAAAGGACGGACATTATTATGTGCCATACTAATTTAGTCCATAGAGTTTAGTCCCCCAGCACTCCCACCTCACCATGAACAAATCCTTATTATAGTACCTAAATTACTACCTACCAGGGCCGGTTGTAGCCTGGCCCACTAGGGTGGGCATCCCTGCACGCGCCGCATAGCGTAATAACCCCCCGAAATGCATAGAAAACTATGTGATCATCATATCAGATTATCTATCTGTCTTCTCCTTCTTTAACCAACAGTAACCCAATTTCCATCAGCACCCTGTCGGTTAACAGCACTGATGGTAAACAGAGCTCAGATGCTCTAAATTTCTCTAAAAATGCTGCACACCCAATCAGAAATGATATATGGTATTGATATTTTGTGGTATTCTTTTATATTGGCTAAAAATATATAAAAAATATTCTCCATAACATTTGATTGATTTGATTGAGTCTGTCCAGTGCCTCAGAGGTGCATAAAGTTCATGCTACAGTACCATGCAAGGCCAAAACAAATTTATTATGGAATACTGTAATCAAGTAATTGTTATTGTTTATTGACTGTCTTACGTCAAACTGTGAATATCAGCAGTCAAAGGATTTTTATTGCAGATGATTTAAGTACAGTGTTCTTTGTCCTCTTGATAATTACGCTTTTATATTGTTTATGCAATAAACAGCATTAACCGACAGCAACACAGTTCCCTAAAAGATAATTTGTCCGACAGCAACAGTTCCCTAAAAGATGATCGTCATGCTAGTTATATATTAATCTGTCCGACAGCAACACAGTTCCCTAAAAGATGATCGCCCGTGCCAGGGCCCCTCCTACGTCTCACCAGGTCCACTCCTGTTCTCACCAGGCCCAGGACCTGTGCGATCAAATCCCGATTTACGTCCCAGTAGCTACCCTCGATCAGTCCATCAGGGAATGAGCAAGGCCACACAATCCATTGCTCCGGAACTACTCTGCCTCTATATATATATATATATCAAAAAGGGAAAAACCTTCCAAGGAAGGGACTGCACACTCCAGGGAACAAAGAAGGACAACTTACTGCATCAACTTATTTATTAGCACAACGTTTCGCCGTGGAGTGTGCAAGTTCCCTGGAGTGTGCAGTCCCTTCCTTGGAAGGTTTTTTCCCTTTTTGATGTCTATGCCTGCCTTATTCCTCCCGGACATTCCCCAGTCTCCAGTGGAAACATCCGGGAGGATTCCACATACGTTCAACATGCGTGCACACATTTGTTTGTTGTTGTTGCCATCACTCCGTGAAACAAATGTAAAGTCTTACCTTGTAGAGTTTGATAGTAGAAGTTGCACGGAGGAGTCGAAGAGATGATAATGAAAATGTGATTACGTCCATTCTCTTTCTCTTGCCGTTTCGTGTGCTCGTGTGGTTCTATGGGAGAACCTATGTGATGGTCTCATGTCATCTTCATAGATGGACCCTCACAGGTCCACTTGGTTACATTTGTACACTCTTAAATAAATGCAGGGTTTTACTGTGTATTGTATTATTACAAATGTACATGCTTAACCTCTGCTCATTCTGAAGATACTACTCTCTCGAGACAGAGTGCTCACTCGATTTTCAAATGGTTGTGCCAAAAAGTCTATACATCAGAAGTGCTGAAAATTATTTTAAAAATAAAGTGGATGTATATTTTTAAATATATTTCCATGAACAGATGACAAATGACAAACTAGTTTACTGCTTCCTGTCGCAACTTTTGCAAGGTGAAGACAGTGGAAGAGTGTGTCTGGCTTGAGAGACATACTAAATATTGTATTGCCTTGTGTCCTCTTTTAGTTCTGGTCTGCCTATGTCCCATGTGACTCCCAGTATAAAGACGCTGTCAGGCAGACTCTGGAACAGATCGATGTTGTCCACAGGATGTGTCATAAATACCCGGAGACATTCATGTTTGCCACTAGCAGCCAAGGTGAGACTGCCAGTGATGGACACACTTATTGGTGAAAGTGAAAGCGGCTCTGTCAAATTTGTACTTGAGTTAAAATACAGGAGTACTCCAGTACTTATCCCAGAAATCTACAAGCTCACAAATGTGTCCCATCACAATGCGTTCTGAGCTTGTAGATTTCTATTGCTTGTAGTTTGTAGATTTCTACTGCTATTTCACTATATTTTAAATACAGATTAACTGGTTCATTCATAATGTACCTTTTCCCTTCTTGGAAATGTCAAATTACATTTTGTCTTTGAAATGTAGCAGCCGCTCAGCGTGAAAGTCACAGAAAGTATCCAAAAATGCAAACACTCAAGCAAAGTACAGATACTCTACTTATGTACAGTACTCAAGTAATTGTACTTTTGCTATCCACCACTGTTTAGTGCTAATGCTACTTTGATCTCAGTTCCCCAGCCAGCTGCTTCATGTACCTGTATGGTTGCTTTGGTGTCTGTACTCCTCCACAGACATCAGGGAGGCCTTCCGTCAAAACAAGACAGCCAGTCTGATAGGAGTGGAAGGAGGTCACTCTCTGGACAGCAGCCTGGGCACCCTGCGTGTCATGTACCACCTGGGAGTCCGCTACCTCACCCTCACACACTCCTGTAACACACCATGGTAGGACAAAGCAATATCTATCACTCTCTCTCACATGCACGCGCACAAACACACACGCACTCAGCCTCGGGCCATGTCTGTGTGCACTTTTGAGTGGCTGGTCAAACTGTGCCTCTTTTGTTGTGTGTGAGTGTGCAGGCCGGATTCCTGCTGAGATTATTATGATTTGTAGTCAAATCGTGTGGAAGTACCTAACACCTGGAGTAGCTAACCAACATGCCAAAACAACAACCCTGCAACAATGTGCAACATCACTACCAACTTTTGAGTCAAAAGTTAGATTCATCTGCATGGCTGCATTTTAACGGAATCTATCCTGTTTGGCTCAAGTCTAAACCACAACAAGTCCCTGAGTTTCACGGTTAGAGTGGGTGTGAATGTAGTGACAAATTAGGAAGAGGTCACTTACTTGGGTTGTATCTTGGATAACAAACTCACGGGTGAAAAAATGGCAATGAAAGTGATCTCTATAGGTCAACCAGAGAACTCGTTTTTGGGGCAGGATATCCCCTTATGTCAACAGCAGTGCTATGAGGACCTTGGCCTGTGCCCTCATCCAGTGCCACTTTGACTATGCTTGTACTTCATGGTACAGAGGTATCTCTAAGCCATTGAAAACTAAGCTGCAGACCTCCCAAAACAAGCTTGTGAGGTTACTATTAAAATTGAACCCCAGGTCTCATCTTACCTCTGCCCACTTTAGTAGCCTGGGATGGCTAAGAGCGGAGGAGAGAGTATCTCAGCTCTCATTGTGTCTGGTCTTCAAGATCCTAGATGCCTCTGTTCCTATAAGTACCTGCTGGGTTACCTGCCCAGAGTGAGGGAAGCTCACTCAACCAGAGGAAGTTCATATGATCTAGTTCCCCCCAGTAAAATGCATTTTACTATGCAGCCACTACTCTGTGGAATGCACCCCCTCCAGCCCTGAAATAGTTAAATTCTCTTGCGAGATTTACTGTAGGAAAGACTTTAAATCATGGCTCCATCTTCACACTAACTGGTCATACAGTTGGGTGCCAAAGATATTGTCCCTTATCATTTGACCCATTTAGGCCTGACCTCAACATTTTAAAAAATCCTTCTAAATCCTCCAGTTTTCTGAAATAAATATTTTCACGATTTTTCAAAAATAGCAGACCTACAAAGCTCGTAGCGCGCCACTCGGTGGCGCGCTATGAGCTTGTAGATCTGCTATTTTTCAATAGCTAAATTATAATGTTTAAAACACCAAAAGGGGTTCCCGCCCAAAATGGGTTAACTGTCCTTTTGCGCAGATCACGCAAACCTCAGCAAAAAGAAAAGGACAATATCGATGGCCTCCAACTGTAGTTAGTTTCCGACCCTGGATAGCCTCTCATCTCCCATGCTCTGGACTCTTCTCTTAGGGTACCTCTTGTCCTATATGTGTATAGTTTCATGTTACATGGTGGACCACAATGGAAACAAGCAAAGCCTTTTTTGTGTCTAAGTCCATTTGGCGTTTCTTTAAATCAGTAATTTTTTGTAATTTTCTTAAACTGCCAATAAAGTATTCTATCTCTATCTATCTATCTATCTATCTATCTATCTATCTATCTATCTATCTATCTATCTATCTATCTATCTATCTATCTATCTATCTATCTATCTATCTATCTATCTATCTATCTATCTATCTATCTATCTATCTATCTATCTATCTATCTATCTATCTCTATCTGTCCCTCAGGGCCGATAACTGGCTTGTGGATACTGGTTCAGAGGTATCTGAACACGATGGACTGTCTCCATTTGGGAAGGTTAGTTAAAACAAGGTTGGGAAAAGAACTTTAATTTCATATCCTTAGAATATCCAGTGGTGGACAAAGTAGTCAACCCCAGTACTTGAGTCAAAGTATAGATACTCTAATATTACTCAAATATTACTCAACTACAAGATGCCTTTGCTCATTCAAATTTGTACTTGAGCATGTACCAGAGAATTTGCTTTACAAACACTATACTTTTGAATATTGTTAAAAGCACATATTTTTGAATATTTATATTCAAAAATATGTGCTTTTAACAATATTCAAATGTGGAATTACATATCAACACTGCTGTATTGAAATTTAGAAATGTTCCCAAAAATAAATTACATTTAAAACAAATCTCAAAACTTGTAAAAAATGGCACATATACAAGCTCACAAGGTGTCGAATTGAAAACATACAGTAGATTACCTGCTTAAAAGTGTATCACCCCACCTTATTTTATTCCACCAATTTCCAGCTAGAATCACTGCACCGTAGTTTCAGTCTCCAACTGTCTGAATGTCCTTCAACATGGCTAAACTGTCTGAATGTCCTTCAACATGGCTAAACTGTCTGAATGTCCTTCAACATGGCTAAACTGATGATCATGACCCAATACATGAACTATCACACAGTCAGACATATAATGAGGATGGTCTATGAATTATTGAATTATGAATTATCCACTATCCCTATATACTGTGTTGACTGGTATCCCCTAGGTGTCTATACTAGATACCGCTACTTTTTCCCTTGCGACAAGTGCCCCCCCCCCCCAGACTAGGGATGTTGGGTACATGTGGTTAATAACAATATACTGTCTGTGTCACCCTGCTTGCCTACAACAATAGCAACTGGTCAAGGAAATGAACCGCCTTGGGATGCTGATTGACCTGGCCCATGTCACAGTGAAGGTGATGAACCAGGTGCTGAACATGTCCACGGCTCCAGTCATCTTCAGCCATTCATCTGCCTATGCTGTCTGTCCGCACAAGAGGAATGTACCTGATGATATCCTGAAGAAAGTGGTAAGTGAGGGGAAAGTGAGAGGAGACTAATGCGTGTGTAATGTGAGCATGTGTAAATCAGTGGTTCTCATACAATTTCAGAGACCCCCAGTTTGGTATATAAACCTGACTGCCAGATTGCAGCAGTATTGAGTGGACCTGTGAGGTTTATTTGTACATGTTGTTACAGACCTATAGGGGTCCATTTGGGTCCTAATGATCAGTGATTTAGCTGGGGACCACCTAGAACCTCAAAGACCACTGGAGAGGTCTCTAGACTGCGCTGAAATAAACATATACAGTCCAATTGAATGCACATGCAGTGCAGGGTGAAAAAATAAATGCTTCATGGTAAAACCAAATTGGATATATGGACGTCGGACTGAGCTTATTATGCTTCAAGATGAATAATATTGATGCCACTGAATTCACCTTGGGAAAACATCCAGCCTTTTCAGAATATTATCTTACATAACACAGAATCTGGGAGGGAGAGTCAAGTCTGAAAATGTCCACCACAATACAATATTGCTACTCTCAGAGCCCTGTCCTTGTGCACATCCATTCAACCTGGATGTGGAACGTCCTTCAACTGTTGCTTGTTATCTCTGACAGCTGATAGGTGTTTGTGTGTGTGTGTGTGTGTGTGCGTGCATGCATGCGTGCGTGCGTGCGTGCGTGCGTGCGTGCGTGCAAGTGTGTTTTTTTTCTGTTTTATCTATCAATGTTTGTGCACACCGCCAGTAGGCCAATCCGTCAACAACTGTTATTTAAAGGAACTACAACATGCATTTTAAATCTGTTTTTAACATTTAATATCATATTGTTTATGTGCCTCGAACGTATTTCTAATGTTTTGAGCCTAAATCGCCACTCTGATATAACCACTCCATGTCATTTCTGTCTGGGTTCTAAAGCAGTTTTTAGCTGCAGTACCACAATGTCCTGATGTGGTGGGGACGTTGTGTATGCAAATTATTTTCTCCGCAACATTAATTAACATTAATTAAATCCTATATTATACATCGGCTATTCGAAAATAGCTGATCTACAAGCTCACAATGTGTTGCAGACTTGCGTGTGTAAGTTTGACAAATTCTGACAGATTTGAGCATTTTGATGCAAATATGTTTGTACTTTTACTCAAGTACAATTCTGAATACATTACTTTTGCTTTACAGAGTATTTCTACATTGTGGTAATGCTACATTTGCTTGAGTAGAAAAACTTGAAGGATCTTGAACACTCATTATCTCCCTAAATGAGTCTGGTTTAATAGTATCATGTCATGGGAACTGGAGCGAGGCTCCAGAGCATCTAAAAGTGGTTGCATGGACATTGGCTTAAATTAATTTAAAGGATTTTCACAAATATGTCTCTGCAGAGTGAAAAGAAAGGCATCGTCATGGTGAACTTCTACAATGACTATGTCACCTGCAGCAAGACCGCTACCCTCTCTGATGTCGCTGGTAAATTATTACACTGCTGAAGGTCTCATTAGCTATCCTTACCTTTAACCACTAATACAGATAAAAAGGTTCATTAAGTACAAAGGAGGAATAGACTATTTCTTTGAAAAGGCCTAATCTGGAATCTGCGTGCGTGTGTGCACACACGTGCGTGCGTGTGTGTGTGTATATACACACACCAATTATGTATATAATATTATATATATATTCTAGATTCATTGTGCATAAAGCTAAATATTTCAAACCTTTTTTTTGTTTTAATCTTGTTAATTTTTGCTACTCAATATTTGGTGTTTGGTCTGGGCTCCTTTGAACTAATTACTTGGCGTAAGTAGTGTGGGCCACACCACTTACGCCGAGTAATTAGTGGTCAAGTAATTAGTAATTAGTGGCCAAGTAATTAACTCCATGGAGGCGATCAGACTGTGGCACTGTTGAGGTGGCCTGTAGCTCATCTGCTTCTTGGGGCTGGTGTTTTATGGCGTTCAGGTCAGGCTAGTTGGCTGGTCAGTCAAATGCAGTATAATACCATGGTCAGTACACCAGTTAGCCTGCTAGTAGTTTTGGCACTGTGGGCAGGTGCCAATTCTTGCTGGAAAAGGAAATCAGCATCTCCATAAAGCTTGTCAACATACAGAAACACAAAGTGCTCTAAAATCTCCTGGTAGATGGCTGTGTTGGCTCATGTAATTTATGATTTATTTATATATTATATTACGGGGAGGAAATGAATTTTTCCACAATGTATATTTTTGAGGGGTGCTAACCCCTCTAACCCTATATACAGGTTTAATGTTTGTCTTTAGTTCAATGTGTTTAATAAACACCATTGACAATGAAGGGAAAACTTACATCATTTTGTAACTCATTACGTCATATTGTCTCTTTATGTAAATGGCATTTAATGTTTGTGTTGGCACCGTTTGTTCAGCCTTTGTCACTGTTGAGGAAGGAAGCCCAGGTTTGCTTTGATAACATTTTTGTGGTCTCATAAAATATTCTTATATTTTGAGATAGGATTTTTTGATTTTCATGAGCTGCATGCCATAATCATCAAGGTTTTAAAAAAAGGTTTAAAATATTTCACTTTATGCGCAATGAATTGAGAATATATGAAAGTTTCACTTTTTGAAGACTTACGGAAGAAAATGAACTTTTGCTTAATGTTTTTGAGAAGGCGCTGTACATATCAATTGCAGAAATCAGTCCTAGTAACGCTTCCATAGTCTTCTCTAACTAGATAATAGTATTTGTCATTTTCAAACGTGCTCATCCACTGCTTTGTGTCTCCATAGATCATTTTGACCACATAAAGAAGGTGGCAGGGGCTCACATCATTGGATTTGGAGGGGATTATGACGGGGTGACAAGGTAAATTAATAAACTGTTGGCAACGGTGTGGTTCCAGTTTGTTACCACTGTGTGTCACTGTTGCTTTGGTGAAGTTTGGGGTGGAAAGTGAAAAATGATGCTCCCTGCATGATACTTTCTCCAAATCTTAATGAAAATTTGTATGGGAAGGAAAAGGAATACACACGCACAGATGTACGCACACATGCATGCACACACACACACACACACATACGCACGCACGCACGCACGCACGCACGCACGCACGCACGCACGCACGCACTGCACGCACACACGAACACACACACACACACACACACACACACACACACACACACACACACACACACACACACACACACACACACACACACACACACACACACACACACACACACACACACACACACTGTCTTCACAGTAAGCTGAATTATAAAAAGTGTGAATGGAGTTTCTAGGTGAAAGTGATTTTGTTTTACGTGCCATAACCTGCCATTGGCTGGGCCCCATTATACATTTCTCAAATTTGAAAACGACATACTATAGTTCATGGTTTCGGAAGACATACTATAGTATGTCGTTTTTCATGATTTTGGAGGTTTAAAAAAAATGATGAAAATCATGAAAAAACGACATACTATAGTTCATGGTTTCAGAAGACATACTATGTCGTTTTTCATGATTTTGAAGGTTTTTAAAAAATGATGAAAATCATGAAAAAACGACATACTATAGGTTTTGGAACACATACCAGGCTCTTTACCCAGTGAGCCACTGTGCTTGCTGTGTATTATTAAAAAGCCAAATAGATAAGGACAGAAAAGCCAGAGGCTTGTTTCCATTGTGATTCATAAACATTCGAACGTCTAGATAAACAACATCACAACAAACGATATACAAATCTCCTGTTATTTCTTTCTTTAATTTTTCGTATCAATGTTGTTACTCAAAGGCAAAGGAAGACTGTGTTCTGGCAGGTAGCAATTAACGCAGTGGGTTAGGAGTTAGGACACTGCCTACATGATCTGTAGGTTGTACTCAAGTCTTTACTTTAAAGACCGATTTCCAAAAAAAAAAGCAGCATGTAATGGCTGGTACCAATGGCCCTGTGGGCTAGTCATACGCGACACCACAGGATACCTTGAAGGTTCAAACCACGTGTCGGGTAGGCTACTGATAAATAACAGTAAGCTCAATGATAAAAAGTGTGAATGGAGTTTCTAGGTGAAAGTGACTTTTTGACGTGCCAAAATCTGCCATTGACCCCCATTATAGATTTCTCAAATTTGAAAGCACTATATTTCTAAAACTATGAAACATTTCAAAGATTCATTTTCAGGCAAACATGTCCACCATAAGATGAACCTAAATAGGTGTGAATGGGGTTTCTAGGTGTAAGTATGTAGGACTAGTAGCATGCCAAAGTTGGTGCTATTGCCATTGAGAATGCATTGGGCGTTTAAGTTAAATAACTCAGAAACTACAAAACATTTCAAAGTAAAAAGTTCCAGCATGTGTCTCCACAGTAAGCTGAATTATAAAAAGTGTGAATGGAGTTTCTAGGTGAAAGTGACTTTTTGAAGTGCCAAAATCTGCCATTGACCCCCATTATAGATTTCTCAAATTTGAAAGCACTATATTTCTAAAACTATGAAACATTTAAAAGATTCCTTTTCAGGCAAACATGTCCACCATAAGATGAACCTAAATAGGTGTGAATGGGGTTTCTAGGTGTAAGTATGTAGGACTAGTAGCATGCCAAAGTTTGTGCTATTGCCATTGAGAATGCATTGGGCGTTTAAGTTAAATAACTCAGAAACTACAAAACATTTTAAAGTAAAAAGTTCCAGCATGTGTCTCCACAGTAAGCTGCATTATACAAAGTGTGAATGGAGTTTCTAGGTGAAAGTGACTTTTTGAAGTGCCAAAATCTGCCATTGACCCCCATTATAGATTTCTCAAATTTGAAAGCACTATATTTCTAAAACTATGAAACATTTAAAAGATTCCTTTTCAGGCAAACATGTCCACCATAAGATGAACCTAAATAGGTGTGAATGGGGTTTCTAGGTGTAAGTATGTAGGACTAGTAGCATGCCAAAGTTTGTGCTATTGCCATTGAGAATGCATTGGGCGTTTAAGTTAAATAACTCAGAAACTACAAAACATTTTAAAGTAAAAAGTTCCAGCATGTGTCTCCACAGTAAGCTGCATTATACAAAGTGTGAATGGAGTTTCTAGGTGAAAGTGACTTTTTGACGTGCCAAAATCTGCCATTGACCGCCATTATAGATTTCTCAAATTTGAAAGCACTATATTTCTAAAACTATAAAACATTTAAAAGATTCCTTTTCAGGCAAACATGTCCACCATAAGATGAACCTAAATAGGTGTGAATGGGGTTTCTAGGTGTAAGTATGTAGGACTAGTAGCATGCCAAAGTTTGTGCTATTGCCATTGAGAATGCATTGGGCGTTTAAGTTAAATAACTCAGAAACTACAAAACATTTTAAAGTAAAAAGTTCCAGCATGTGTCTCCACAGTAAGCTGCATTATACAAAGTGTGAATGGAGTTTCTAGGTGAAAGTGACTTTTTGAAGTGCCAAAATCTGCCATTGACCCCCATTATAGATTTCTCATATTTGAAAGCACTATATTTCTAAAACTATGAAACATTTAAAAGATTCCTTTTCAGGCAAACATGTCCACCATAAGATGAACCTAAATAGGTGTGAATGGGGTTTCTAGGTGTAAGTATGTAGGACTAGTAGCATGCCAAAGTTTGTGCTATTGCCATTGAGAATGCATTGGGCGTTTAAGTTAAATAACTCAGAAACTACAAAACATTTTAAAGTAAAAAGTTCCAGCATGTGTCTCCACAGTAAGCTGCATTATACAAAGTGTGAATGGAGTTTCTAGGTGAAAGTGACTTTTTGACGTGCCAAAATCTGCCATTGACCGCCATTATAGATTTCTCAAATTTGAAAGCACTATATTTCTAAAACTATGAAACATTTCAAAGATTCATTTTCAGGTAAACATGTCCACCATAAGATGAACCTAAATAGGTGTGAATGGGGTTTCTAGGTGTAAGTATGTAGGACGAGTAGCATGCCAAAGTTGGTGCTATTGCCATTGAGAATGCATTGGGCGTTTAAGTTAAATAACTCAGAAACTACAAAACATTTCAAAGTAAAAAGTTCCAGCATGTGTCTCCACAGTAAGCTGAATTATAAAAAGTGTGAATGGAGTTTCTAGGTGAAAGTGACTTTTTGAAGTGCCAAAATCTGCCATTGACCCCCATTATAGATTTCTCAAATTTGAAAGCACTATATTTCTAAAACTATGAAACATTTAAAAGATTCCTTTTCAGGCAAACATGTCCACCATAAGATGAACCTAAATAGGTGTGAATGGGGTTTCTAGGTGTAAGTATGTAGGACTAGTAGCATGCCAAAGTTTGTGCTATTGCCATTGAGAATGCATTGGGCGTTTAAGTTAAATAACTCAGAAACTACAAAACATTTTAAAGTAAAAAGTTCCAGCATGTGTCTCCACAGTAAGCTGCATTATACAAAGTGTGAATGGAGTTTCTAGGTGAAAGTGACTTTTTGAAGTGCCAAAATCTGCCATTGACCCCCATTATAGATTTCTCAAATTTGAAAGCACTATATTTCTAAAACTATGAAACATTTAAAAGATTCCTTTTCAGGCAAACATGTCCACCATAAGATGAACCTAAATAGGTGTGAATGGGGTTTCTAGGTGTAAGTATGTAGGACTAGTAGCATGCCAAAGTTTGTGCTATTGCCATTGAGAATGCATTGGGCGTTTAAGTTAAATAACTCAGAAACTACAAAACATTTCAAAGTAAAAAGTTCCAGCATGTGTCTCCACAGTAAGCTGAATTATAAAAAGTGTGAATGGAGTTTCTAGGTGAAAGTGACTTTTTGAAGTGCCAAAATCTGCCATTGACCCCCATTATAGATTTCTCAAATTTGAAAGCACTATATTTCTAAAACTATTAAACATTTAAAAGATTCCTTTTCAGGCAAACATGTCCACCATAAGATGAACCTAAATAGGTGTGAATGGGGTTTCTAGGTGTAAGTATGTAGGACTAGTAGCATGCCAAAGTTTGTGCTATTGCCATTGAGAATGCATTGGGCGTTTAAGTTAAATAACTCAGAAACTACAAAACATTTTAAAGTAAAAAGTTCCAGCATGTGTCTCCACAGTAAGCTGCATTATACAAAGTGTGAATGGAGTTTCTAGGTGAAAGTGACTTTTTGACGTGCCAAAATCTGCCATTGACCGCCATTATAGATTTCTCAAATTTGAAAGCACTATATTTCTAAAACTATGAAACATTTCAAAGATTCATTTTCAGGCAAACATGTCCACCATAAGATGAACCTAAATAGGTGTGAATGGGGTTTCTAGGTGTAAGTATGTAGGACGAGTAGCATGCCAAAGTTGGTGCTATTGCCATTGAGAATGCATTGGGCGTTTAAGTTAAATAACTCAGAAACTACAAAACATTTCAAAGTAAAAAGTTCCAGCATGTGTCTCCACAGTAAGCTGAATTATAAAAAGTGTGAATGGAGTTTCTAGGTGAAAGTGACTTTTTGAAGTGCCAAAATCTGCCATTGACCCCCATTATAGATTTCTCAAATTTGAAAGCACTATATTTCTAAAACTATGAAACATTTAAAAGATTCCTTTTCAGGCAAACATGTCCACCATAAGATGAACCTAAATAGGTGTGAATGGGGTTTCTAGGTGTAAGTATGTAGGACTAGTAGCATGCCAAAGTTTGTGCTATTGCCATTGAGAATGCATTGGGCGTTTAAGTTAAATAACTCAGAAACTACAAAACATTTTAAAGTAAAAAGTTCCAGCATGTGTCTCCACAGTAAGCTGCATTATACAAAGTGTGAATGGAGTTTCTAGGTGAAAGTGACTTTTTGAAGTGCCAAAATCTGCCATTGACCCCCATTATAGATTTCTCAAATTTGAAAGCACTATATTTCTAAAACTATGAAACATTTAAAAGATTCCTTTTCAGGCAAACATGTCCACCATAAGATGAACCTAAATAGGTGTGAATGGGGTTTCTAGGTGTAAGTATGTAGGACTAGTAGCATGCCAAAGTTTGTGCTATTGCCATTGAGAATGCATTGGGCGTTTAAGTTAAATAACTCAGAAACTACAAAACATTTCAAAGTAAAAAGTTCCAGCATGTGTCTCCACAGTAAGCTGAATTATAAAAAGTGTGAATGGAGTTTCTAGGTGAAAGTGACTTTTTGAAGTGCCAAAATCTGCCATTGACCCCCATTATAGATTTCTCAAATTTGAAAGCACTATATTTCTAAAACTATGAAACATTTAAAAGATTCCTTTTCAGGCAAACATGTCCACCATAAGATGAACCTAAATAGGTGTGAATGGGGTTTCTAGGTGTAAGTATGTAGGACTAGTAGCATGCCAAAGTTTGTGCTATTGCCATTGAGAATGCATTGGGCGTTTAAGTTAAATAACTCAGAAACTACAAAACATTTTAAAGTAAAAAGTTCCAGCATGTGTCTCCACAGTAAGCTGCATTATACAAAGTGTGAATGGAGTTTCTAGGTGAAAGTGACTTTTTGAAGTGCCAAAATCTGCCATTGACCCCCATTATAGATTTCTCAAATTTGAAAGCACTATATTTCTAAAACTATGAAACATTTAAAAGATTCCTTTTCAGGCAAACATGTCCACCATAAGATGAACCTAAATAGGTGTGAATGGGGTTTCTAGGTGTAAGTATGTAGGACTAGTAGCATGCCAAAGTTTGTGCTATTGCCATTGAGAATGCATTGGGCGTTTAAGTTAAATAACTCAGAAACTACAAAACATTTCAAAGTAAAAAGTTCCAGCATGTGTCTCCACAGTAAGCTGAATTATAAAAAGTGTGAATGGAGTTTCTAGGTGAAAGTGACTTTTTGAAGTGCCAAAATCTGCCATTGACCCCCATTATAGATTTCTCAAATTTGAAAGCACTATATTTCTAAAACTATGAAACATTTAAAAGATTCCTTTTCAGGCAAACATGTCCACCATAAGATGAACCTAAATAGGTGTGAATGGGGTTTCTAGGTGTAAGTATGTAGGACTAGTAGCATGCCAAAGTTTGTGCTATTGCCATTGAGAATGCATTGGGCGTTTAAGTTAAATAACTCAGAAACTACAAAACATTTTAAAGTAAAAAGTTCCAGCATGTGTCTCCACAGTAAGGTGCATTATACAAAGTGTGAATGGAGTTTCTAGGTGAAAGTGACTTTTTGAAGTGCCAAAATCTGCCATTGACCCCCATTATAGATTTCTCAAATTTGAAAGCACTATATTTCTAAAACTATGAAACATTTAAAAGATTCCTTTTCAGGCAAACATGTCCACCATAAGATGAACCTAAATAGGTGTGAATGGGGTTTCTAGGTGTAAGTATGTAGGACTAGTAGCATGCCAAAGTTTGTGCTATTGCCATTGAGAATGCATTGGGCGTTTAAGTTAAATAACTCAGAAACTACAAAACATTTTAAAGTAAAAAGTTCCAGCATGTGTCTCCACAGTAAGCTGCATTATACAAAGTGTGAATGGAGTTTCTAGGTGAAAGTGACTTTTTGAAGTGCCAAAATCTGCCATTGACCCCCATTATAGATTTCTCATATTTGAAAGCACTATATTTCTAAAACTATGAAACATTTAAAAGATTCCTTTTCAGGCAAACATGTCCACCATAAGATGAACCTAAATAGGTGTGAATGGGGTTTCTAGGTGTAAGTATGTAGGACTAGTAGCATGCCAAAGTTTGTGCTATTGCCATTGAGAATGCATTGGGCGTTTAAGTTAAATAACTCAGAAACTACAAAACATTTGAAAGTAAAAAGTTCCAGCATGTGTCTCCACAGTAAGCTGCATTATACAAAGTGTGAATGGAGTTTCTAGGTGAAAGTGACTTTTTGACGTGCCAAAATCTGCCATTGACCGCCATTATAGATTTCTCAAATTTGAAAGCACTATATTTCTAAAACTATGAAACATTTCAAAGATTCATTTTCAGGCAAACATGTCCACCATAAGATGAACCTAAATAGGTGTGAATGGGGTTTCTAGGTGTAAGTATGTAGGACTAGTAGCATGCCAAAGTTTGTGCTATTGCCATTGAGAATGCATTGGGCGTTTAAGTTAAATAACTCAGAAACTACAAAACATTTCAAAGTAAAAAGTTCCAGCATGTGTCTCCACAGTAAGCTGAATTATAAAAAGTGTGAATGGAGTTTCTAGGTGAAAGTGACTTTTTGAAGTGCCAAAATCTGCCATTGACCCCCATTATAGATTTCTCAAATTTGAAAGCACTATATTTCTAAAACTATGAAACATTTAAAAGATTCCTTTTCAGGCAAACATGTCCACCATAAGATGAACCTAAATAGGTGTGAATGGGGTTTCTAGGTGTAAGTATGTAGGACTAGTAGCATGCCAAAGTTTGTGCTATTGCCATTGAGAATGCATTGGGCGTTTAAGTTAAATAACTCAGAAACTACAAAACATTTTAAAGTAAAAAGTTCCAGCATGTGTCTCCACAGTAAGGTGCATTATACAAAGTGTGAATGGAGTTTCTAGGTGAAAGTGACTTTTTGAAGTGCCAAAATCTGCCATTGACCCCCATTATAGATTTCTCAAATTTGAAAGCACTATATTTCTAAAACTATGAAACATTTAAAAGATTCCTTTTCAGGCAAACATGTCCACCATAAGATGAACCTAAATAGGTGTGAATGGGGTTTCTAGGTGTAAGTATGTAGGACTAGTAGCATGCCAAAGTTTGTGCTATTGCCATTGAGAATGCATTGGGCGTTTAAGTTAAATAACTCAGAAACTACAAAACATTTTAAAGTAAAAAGTTCCAGCATGTGTCTCCACAGTAAGCTGCATTATACAAAGTGTGAATGGAGTTTCTAGGTGAAAGTGACTTTTTGACGTGCCAAAATCTGCCATTGACCGCCATTATAGATTTCTCAAATTTGAAAGCACTATATTTCTAAAACTATGAAACATTTCAAAGATTCATTTTCAGGCAAACATGTCCACCATAAGATGAACCTAAATAGGTGTGAATGGGGTTTCTAGGTGTAAGTATGTAGGACGAGTAGCATGCCAAAGTTGGTGCTATTGCCATTGAGAATGCATTGGGCGTTTAAGTTAAATAACTCAGAAACTACAAAACATTTCAAAGTAAAAAGTTCCAGCATGTGTCTCCACAGTAAGCTGAATTATAAAAAGTGTGAATGGAGTTTCTAGGTGAAAGTGACTTTTTGAAGTGCCAAAATCTGCCATTGACCCCCATTATAGATTTCTCAAATTTGAAAGCACTATATTTCTAAAACTATGAAACATTTAAAAGATTCCTTTTCAGGCAAACATGTCCACCATAAGATGAACCTAAATAGGTGTGAATGGGGTTTCTAGGTGTAAGTATGTAGGACGAGTAGCATGCCAAAGTTGGTGCTATTGCCATTGAGAATGCATTGGGCGTTTAAGTTAAATAACTCAGAAACTACAAAACATTTCAAAGTAAAAAGTTCCAGCATGTGTCTCCACAGTAAGCTGAATTATAAAAAGTGTGAATGGAGTTTCTAGGTGAAAGTGACTTTTTGAAGTGCCAAAATCTGCCATTGACCCCCATTATAGATTTCTCAAATTTGAAAGCACTATATTTCTAAAACTATGAAACATTTAAAAGATTCCTTTTCAGGCAAACATGTCCACCATAAGATGAACCTAAATAGGTGTGAATGGGGTTTCTAGGTGTAAGTATGTAGGACTAGTAGCATGCCAAAGTTTGTGCTATTGCCATTGAGAATGCATTGGGCGTTTAAGTTAAATAACTCAGAAACTACAAAACATTTTAAAGTAAAAAGTTCCAGCATGTGTCTCCACAGTAAGCTGCATTATACAAAGTGTGAATGGAGTTTCTAGGTGAAAGTGACTTTTTGAAGTGCCAAAATCTGCCATTGACCCCCATTATAGATTTCTCAAATTTGAAAGCACTATATTTCTAAAACTATGAAACATTTAAAAGATTCCTTTTCAGGCAAACATGTCCACCATAAGATGAACCTAAATAGGTGTGAATGGGGTTTCTAGGTGTAAGTATGTAGGACTAGTAGCATGCCAAAGTTTGTGCTATTGCCATTGAGAATGCATTGGGCGTTTAAGTTAAATAACTCAGAAACTACAAAACATTTTAAAGTAAAAAGTTCCAGCATGTGTCTCCACAGTAAGCTGCATTATACAAAGTGTGAATGGAGTTTCTAGGTGAAAGTGACTTTTTGACGTGCCAAAATCTGCCATTGACCGCCATTATAGATTTCTCAAATTTGAAAGCACTATATTTCTAAAACTATGAAACATTTAAAAGATTCCTTTTCAGGCAAACATGTCCACCATAAGATGAACCTAAATAGGTGTGAATGGGGTTTCTAGGTGTAAGTATGTAGGACGAGTAGCATGCCAAAGTTGGTGCTATTGCCATTGAGAATGCATTGGGCGTTTAAGTTAAATAACTCAGAAACTACAAAACATTTCAAAGTAAAAAGTTCCAGCATGTGTCTCCACAGTAAGCTGAATTATAAAAAGTGTGAATGGAGTTTCTAGGTGAAAGTGACTTTTTGAAGTGCCAAAATCTGCCATTGACCGCCATTATAGATTTCTCAAATTTGAAAGCACTATATTTCTAAAACTATGAAACATTTCAAAGATTCATTTTCAGGCAAACATGTCCACCATAAGATGAACCTAAATAGGTGTGAATGGGGTTTCTAGGTGTAAGTATGTAGGACGAGTAGCATGCCAAAGTTGGTGCTATTGCCATTGAGAATGCATTGGGCGTTTAAGTTAAATAACTCAGAAACTACAAAACATTTCAAAGTAAAAAGTTCCAGCATGTGTCTCCACAGTAAGCTGAATTATAAAAAGTGTGAATGGAGTTTCTAGGTGAAAGTGACTTTTTGAAGTGCCAAAATCTGCCATTGACCCCCATTATAGATTTCTCAAATTTGAAAGCACTATATTTCTAAAACTATGAAACATTTAAAAGATTCCTTTTCAGGCAAACATGTCCACCATAAGATGAACCTAAATAGGTGTGAATGGGGTTTCTAGGTGTAAGTATGTAGGACTAGTAGCATGCCAAAGTTTGTGCTATTGCCATTGAGAATGCATTGGGCGTTTAAGTTAAATAACTCAGAAACTACAAAACATTTTAAAGTAAAAAGTTCCAGCATGTGTCTCCACAGTAAGCTGCATTATACAAAGTGTGAATGGAGTTTCTAGGTGAAAGTGACTTTTTGAAGTGCCAAAATCTGCCATTGACCCCCATTATAGATTTCTCAAATTTGAAAGCACTATATTTCTAAAACTATGAAACATTTAAAAGATTCCTTTTCAGGCAAACATGTCCACCATAAGATGAACCTAAATAGGTGTGAATGGGGTTTCTAGGTGTAAGTATGTAGGACTAGTAGCATGCCAAAGTTTGTGCTATTGCCATTGAGAATGCATTGGGCGTTTAAGTTAAATAACTCAGAAACTACAAAACATTTCAAAGTAAAAAGTTCCAGCATGTGTCTCCACAGTAAGCTGAATTATAAAAAGTGTGAATGGAGTTTCTAGGTGAAAGTGACTTTTTGAAGTGCCAAAATCTGCCATTGACCCCCATTATAGATTTCTCAAATTTGAAAGCACTATATTTCTAAAACTATGAAACATTTAAAAGATTCCTTTTCAGGCAAACATGTCCACCATAAGATGAACCTAAATAGGTGTGAATGGGGTTTCTAGGTGTAAGTATGTAGGACTAGTAGCATGCCAAAGTTTGTGCTATTGCCATTGAGAATGCATTGGGCGTTTAAGTTAAATAACTCAGAAACTACAAAACATTTTAAAGTAAAAAGTTCCAGCATGTGTCTCCACAGTAAGCTGCATTATACAAAGTGTGAATGGAGTTTCTAGGTGAAAGTGACTTTTTGAAGTGCCAAAATCTGCCATTGACCCCCATTATAGATTTCTCAAATTTGAAAGCACTATATTTCTAAAACTATGAAACATTTAAAAGATTCCTTTTCAGGCAAACATGTCCACCATAAGATGAACCTAAATAGGTGTGAATGGGGTTTCTAGGTGTAAGTATGTAGGACTAGTAGCATGCCAAAGTTTGTGCTATTGCCATTGAGAATGCATTGGGCGTTTAAGTTAAATAACTCAGAAACTACAAAACATTTGAAAGTAAAAAGTTCCAGCATGTGTCTCCACAGTAAGCTGCATTATACAAAGTGTGAATGGAGTTTCTAGGTGAAAGTGACTTTTTGACGTGCCAAAATCTGCCATTGACCGCCATTATAGATTTCTCAAATTTGAAAGCACTATATTTCTAAAACTATGAAACATTTCAAAGATTCATTTTCAGGCAAACATGTCCACCATAAGATGAACCTAAATAGGTGTGAATGGGGTTTCTAGGTGTAAGTATGTAGGACGAGTAGCATGCCAAAGTTGGTGCTATTGCCATTGAGAATGCATTGGGCGTTTAAGTTAAATAACTCAGAAACTACAAAACATTTCAAAGTAAAAAGTTCCAGCATGTGTCTCCACAGTAAGCTGAATTATAAAAAGTGTGAATGGAGTTTCTAGGTGAAAGTGACTTTTTGAAGTGCCAAAATCTGCCATTGACCCCCATTATAGATTTCTCAAATTTGAAAGCACTATATTTCTAAAACTATGAAACATTTAAAAGATTCCTTTTCAGGCAAACATGTCCACCATAAGATGAACCTAAATAGGTGTGAATGGGGTTTCTAGGTGTAAGTATGTAGGACTAGTAGCATGCCAAAGTTTGTGCTATTGCCATTGAGAATGCATTGGGCGTTTAAGTTAAATAACTCAGAAACTACAAAACATTTTAAAGTAAAAAGTTCCAGCATGTGTCTCCACAGTAAGCTGCATTATACAAAGTGTGAATGGAGTTTCTAGGTGAAAGTGACTTTTTGAAGTGCCAAAATCTGCCATTGACCCCCATTATAGATTTCTCAAATTTGAAAGCACTATATTTCTAAAACTATGAAACATTTAAAAGATTCCTTTTCAGGCAAACATGTCCACCATAAGATGAACCTAAATAGGTGTGAATGGGGTTTCTAGGTGTAAGTATGTAGGACTAGTAGCATGCCAAAGTTTGTGCTATTGCCATTGAGAATGCATTGGGCGTTTAAGTTAAATAACTCAGAAACTACAAAACATTTCAAAGTAAAAAGTTCCAGCATGTGTCTCCACAGTAAGCTGAATTATAAAAAGTGTGAATGGAGTTTCTAGGTGAAAGTGACTTTTTGAAGTGCCAAAATCTGCCATTGACCCCCATTATAGATTTCTCAAATTTGAAAGCACTATATTTCTAAAACTATGAAACATTTAAAAGATTCCTTTTCAGGCAAACATGTCCACCATAAGATGAACCTAAATAGGTGTGAATGGGGTTTCTAGGAGTAAGTATGTAGGACTAGTAGCATGCCAAAGTTTGTGCTATTGCCATTGAGAATGCATTGGGCGTTTAAGTTAAATAACTCAGAAACTACAAAACATTTTAAAGTAAAAAGTTCCAGCATGTGTCTCCACAGTAAGCTGCATTATACAAAGTGTGAATGGAGTTTCTAGGTGAAAGTGACTTTTTGAAGTGCCAAAATCTGCCATTGACCCCCATTATAGATTTCTCAAATTTGAAAGCACTATATTTCTAAAACTATGAAACATTTAAAAGATTCCTTTTCAGGCAAACATGTCCACCATAAGATGAACCTAAATAGGTGTGAATGGGGTTTCTAGGTGTAAGTATGTAGGACTAGTAGCATGCCAAAGTTTGTGCTATTGCCATTGAGAATGCATTGGGCGTTTAAGTTAAATAACTCAGAAACTACAAAACATTTTAAAGTAAAAAGTTCCAGCATGTGTCTCCACAGTAAGCTGCATTATACAAAGTGTGAATGGAGTTTCTAGGTGAAAGTGACTTTTTGACGTGCCAAAATCTGCCATTGACCGCCATTATAGATTTCTCAAATTTGAAAGCACTATATTTCTAAAACTATGAAACATTTCAAAGATTCATTTTCAGGCAAACATGTCCACCATAAGATGAACCTAAATAGGTGTGAATGGGGTTTCTAGGTGTAAGTATGTAGGACGAGTAGCATGCCAAAGTTGGTGCTATTGCCATTGAGAATGCATTGGGCGTTTAAGTTAAATAACTCAGAAACTACAAAACATTTCAAAGTAAAAAGTTCCAGCATGTGTCTCCACAGTAAGCTGAATTATAAAAAGTGTGAATGGAGTTTCTAGGTGAAAGTGACTTTTTGAAGTGCCAAAATCTGCCATTGACCCCCATTATAGATTTCTCAAATTTGAAAGCACTATATTTCTAAAACTATGAAACATTTAAAAGATTCCTTTTCAGGCAAACATGTCCACCATAAGATGAACCTAAATAGGTGTGAATGGGGTTTCTAGGTGTAAGTATGTAGGACGAGTAGCATGCCAAAGTTGGTGCTATTGCCATTGAGAATGCATTGGGCGTTTAAGTTAAATAACTCAGAAACTACAAAACATTTCAAAGTAAAAAGTTCCAGCATGTGTCTCCACAGTAAGCTGAATTATAAAAAGTGTGAATGGAGTTTCTAGGTGAAAGTGACTTTTTGAAGTGCCAAAATCTGCCATTGACCCCCATTATAGATTTCTCAAATTTGAAAGCACTATATTTCTAAAACTATGAAACATTTAAAAGATTCCTTTTCAGGCAAACATGTCCACCATAAGATGAACCTAAATAGGTGTGAATCGGGTTTCTAGGTGTAAGTATGTAGGACTAGTAGCATGCCAAAGTTTGTGCTATTGCCATTGAGAATGCATTGGGCGTTTAAGTTAAATAACTCAGAAACTACAAAACATTTCAAAGTAAAAAGTTCCAGCATGTGTCTCCACAGTAAGCTGAATTATAAAAAGTGTGAATGGAGTTTCTAGGTGAAAGTGACTTTTTGAAGTGCCAAAATCTGCCATTGACCCCCATTATAGATTTCTCAAATTTGAAAGCACTATATTTCTAAAACTATGAAACATTTCAAAGATTCATTTTCAGGCAAACATGTCCACCATAAGATGAACCTAAATAGGTGTGAATGGGGTTTCTAGGTGTAAGTATGTAGGACGAGTAGCATGCCAAAGTTGGTGCTATTGCCATTGAGAATGCATTGGGCGTTTAAGTTAAATAACTCAGAAACTACAAAACATTTCAAAGTAAAAAGTTCCAGCATGTGTCTCCACAGTAAGCTGAATTATAAAAAGTGTGAATGGAGTTTCTAGGTGAAAGTGACTTTTTGAAGTGCCAAAATCTGCCATTGACCCCCATTATAGATTTCTCAAATTTGAAAGCACTATATTTCTAAAACTATGAAACATTTAAAAGATTCCTTTTCAGGCAAACATGTCCACCATAAGATGAACCTAAATAGGTGTGAATCGGGTTTCTAGGTGTAAGTATGTAGGACTAGTAGCATGCCAAAGTTTGTGCTATTGCCATTGAGAATGCATTGGGCGTTTAAGTTAAATAACTCAGAAACTACAAAACATTTCAAAGTAAAAAGTTCCAGCATGTGTCTCCACAGTAAGCTGAATTATAAAAAGTGTGAATGGAGTTTCTAGGTGAAAGTGACTTTTTGAAGTGCCAAAATCTGCCATTGACCCCCATTATAGATTTCTCAAATTTGAAAGCACTATATTTCTAAAACTATGAAACATTTAAAAGATTCCTTTTCAGGCAAACATGTCCACCATAAGATGAACCTAAATAGGTGTGAATGGGGTTTCTAGGTGTAAGTATGTAGGACGAGTAGCATGCCAAAGTTGGTGCTATTGCCATTGAGAATGCATTGGGCGTTTAAGTTAAATAACTCAGAAACTACAAAACATTTCAAAGTAAAAAGTTCCAGCATGTGTCTCCACAGTAAGCTGAATTATAAAAAGTGTGAATGGAGTTTCTAGGTGAAAGTGACTTTTTGAAGTGCCAAAATCTGCCATTGACCCCCATTATAGATTTCTCAAATTTGAAAGCACTATATTTCTAAAACTATGAAACATTTAAAAGATTCCTTTTCAGGCAAACATGTCCACCATAAGATGAACCTAAATAGGTGTGAATCGGGTTTCTAGGTGTAAGTATGTAGGACTAGTAGCATGCCAAAGTTTGTGCTATTGCCATTGAGAATGCATTGGGCGTTTAAGTTAAATAACTCAGAAACTACAAAACATTTCAAAGTAAAAAGTTCCAGCATGTGTCTCCACAGTAAGCTGAATTATAAAAATCACACCCGTGTGAACTGAGTGGTGTAAGGTTTTATATAGCATGATCAGCTGTGGTCTGACGTAATGTCTGACGTAATGAAATAAGGTAAGGTATTATGTAGCCTGATCAGCTCTGATCTGACGTAATGAAATCACACCCGGATGTGATTTCACAACTGGCTTTTTCTGCGCAGAGAAAATGACCACGGTTGCTACGGTCATCCAGTTCACCCGGGTGTGATTTAATTACGTCAGAAATTATTTTGAACATAGCAACCATGCTCATTTTTTTCTGCACACAAAAGCCAGTTGTAGGAGTGGTTTACACCACTCAAAAAAGTGTGAATGGAGTTTCTAGGTGAAAGTGACTTTTTGAAGTGCCAAAATCTGCCATTGACCCCCATTATAGATTTCTCAAATTTGAAAGCACTATATTTCTAAAACTATGAAACATTTAAAAGATTCCTTTTCAGGCAAACATGTCCACCATAAGATGAACCTAAATAGGTGTGAATGGGGTTTCTAGGTGTAAGTATGTAGGACTAGTAGCATGTCAAAGTTTGTGCTATTGCCATTGAGAATGCATTGGGCGTTTAAGTTAAATAACTCAGAAACTACAAAACATTTTAAAGTAAAAAGTTCCAGCATGTGTCTCCACAGTAAGCTGCATTATACAAAGTGTGAATGGAGTTTCTAGGTGAAAGTGACTTTTTGAAGTGCCAAAATCTGCCATTGACCCCCATTATAGATTTCTCAAATTTGAAAGCACTATATTTCTAAAACTATGAAACATTTAAAAGATTCCTTTTCAGGCAAACATGTCCACCATAAGATGAACCTAAATAGGTGTGAATGGGGTTTCTAGGTGTAAGTATGTAGGACTAGTAGCATGCCAAAGTTTGTGCTATTGCCATTGAGAATGCATTGGGCGTTTAAGTTAAATAACTCAGAAACTACAAAACATTTCAAAGTAAAAAGTTCCAGCATGTGTCTCCACAGTAAGCTGAATTATAAAAAGTGTGAATGGAGTTTCTAGGTGAAAGTGACTTTTTGAAGTGCCAAAATCTGCCATTGACCCCCATTATAGATTTCTCAAATTTGAAAGCACTATATTTCTAAAACTATGAAACATTTAAAAGATTCCTTTTCAGGCAAACATGTCCACCATAAGATGAACCTAAATAGGTGTGAATGGGGTTTCTAGGTGTAAGTATGTAGGACTAGTAGCATGCCAAAGTTTGTGCTATTGCCATTGAGAATGCATTGGGCGTTTAAGTTAAATAACTCAGAAACTACAAAACATTTTAAAGTAAAAAGTTCCAGCATGTGTCTCCACAGTAAGCTGCATTATACAAAGTGTGAATGGAGTTTCTAGGTGAAAGTGACTTTTTGAAGTGCCAAAATCTGCCATTGACCCCCATTATAGATTTCTCAAATTTGAAAGCACTATATTTCTAAAACTATGAAACATTTAAAAGATTCCTTTTCAGGCAAACATGTCCACCATAAGATGAACCTAAATAGGTGTGAATGGGGTTTCTAGGTGTAAGTATGTAGGACTAGTAGCATGCCAAAGTTTGTGCTATTGCCATTGAGAATGCATTGGGCGTTTAAGTTAAATAACTCAGAAACTACAAAACATTTTAAAGTAAAAAGTTCCAGCATGTGTCTCCACAGTAAGCTGCATTATACAAAGTGTGAATGGAGTTTCTAGGTGAAAGTGACTTTTTGAAGTGCCAAAATCTGCCATTGACCCCCATTATAGATTTCTCAAATTTGAAAGCACTATATTTCTAAAACTATGAAACATTTAAAAGATTCCTTTTCAGGCAAACATGTCCACCATAAGATGAACCTAAATAGGTGTGAATGGGGTTTCTAGGTGTAAGTATGTAGGACTAGTAGCATGCCAAAGTTTGTGCTATTGCCATTGAGAATGCATTGGGCGTTTAAGTTAAATAACTCAGAAACTACAAAACATTTCAAAGTAAAAAGTTCCAGCATGTGTCTCCACAGTAAGCTGAATTATAAAAAGTGTGAATGGAGTTTCTAGGTGAAAGTGACTTTTTGAAGTGCCAAAATCTGCCATTGACCCCCATTATAGATTTCTCAAATTTGAAAGCACTATATTTCTAAAACTATGAAACATTTAAAAGATTCCTTTTCAGGCAAACATGTCCACCATAAGATGAACCTAAATAGGTGTGAATGGGGTTTCTAGGTGTAAGTATGTAGGACTAGTAGCATGCCAAAGTTTGTGCTATTGCCATTGAGAATGCATTGGGCGTTTAAGTTAAATAACTCAGAAACTACAAAACATTTCAAAGTAAAAAGTTCCAGCATGTGTCTCCACAGTAAGCTGAATTATAAAAAGTGTGAATGGAGTTTCTAGGTGAAAGTGACTTTTTGAAGTGCCAAAATCTGCCATTGACCCCCATTATAGATTTCTCAAATTTGAAAGCACTATATTTCTAAAACTATGAAACATTTAAAAGATTCCTTTTCAGGCAAACATGTCCACCATAAGATGAACCTAAATAGGTGTGAATGGGGTTTCTAGGTGTAAGTATGTAGGACTAGTAGCATGCCAAAGTTTGTGCTATTGCCATTGAGAATGCATTGGGCGTTTAAGTTAAATAACTCAGAAACTACAAAACATTTTAAAGTAAAAAGTTCCAGCATGTGTCTCCACAGTAAGCTGCATTATACAAAGTGTGAATGGAGTTTCTAGGTGAAAGTGACTTTTTGAAGTGCCAAAATCTGCCATTGACCCCCATTATAGATTTCTCAAATTTGAAAGCACTATATTTCTAAAACTATGAAACATTTAAAAGATTCCTTTTCAGGCAAACATGTCCACCATAAGATGAACCTAAATAGGTGTGAATGGGGTTTCTAGGTGTAAGTATGTAGGACTAGTAGCATGCCAAAGTTTGTGCTATTGCCATTGAGAATGCATTGGGCGTTTAAGTTAAATAACTCAGAAACTACAAAACATTTTAAAGTAAAAAGTTCCAGCATGTGTCTCCACAGTAAGCTGCATTATACAAAGTGTGAATGGAGTTTCTAGGTGAAAGTGACTTTTTGACGTGCCAAAATCTGCCATTGACCGCCATTATAGATTTCTCAAATTTGAAAGCACTATATTTCTAAAACTATGAAACATTTCAAAGATTCATTTTCAGGCAAACATGTCCACCATAAGATGAACCTAAATAGGTGTGAATGGGGTTTCTAGGTGTAAGTATGTAGGACGAGTAGCATGCCAAAGTTGGTGCTATTGCCATTGAGAATGCATTGGGCGTTTAAGTTAAATAACTCAGAAACTACAAAACATTTCAAAGTAAAAAGTTCCAGCATGTGTCTCCACAGTAAGCTGAATTATAAAAAGTGTGAATGGAGTTTCTAGGTGAAAGTGACTTTTTGAAGTGCCAAAATCTGCCATTGACCCCCATTATAGATTTCTCAAATTTGAAAGCACTATATTTCTAAAACTATGAAACATTTAAAAGATTCCTTTTCAGGCAAACATGTCCACCATAAGATGAACCTAAATAGGTGTGAATCGGGTTTCTAGGTGTAAGTATGTAGGACTAGTAGCATGCCAAAGTTTGTGCTATTGCCATTGAGAATGCATTGGGCGTTTAAGTTAAATAACTCAGAAACTACAAAACATTTCAAAGTAAAAAGTTCCAGCATGTGTCTCCACAGTAAGCTGCATTATACAAAGTGTGAATGGAGTTTCTAGGTGAAAGTGACTTTTTGAAGTGCCAAAATCTGCCATTGACCCCCATTATAGATTTCTCAAATTTGAAAGCACTATATTTCTAAAACTATGAAACATTTAAAAGATTCCTTTTCAGGCAAACATGTCCACCATAAGATGAACCTAAATAGGTGTGAATGGGGTTTCTAGGTGTAAGTATGTAGGACTAGTAGCATGCCAAAGTTTGTGCTATTGCCATTGAGAATGCATTGGGCGTTTAAGTTAAATAACTCAGAAACTACAAAACATTTTAAAGTAAAAAGTTCCAGCATGTGTCTCCACAGTAAGCTGCATTATACAAAGTGTGAATGGAGTTTCTAGGTGAAAGTGACTTTTTGACGTGCCAAAATCTGCCATTGACCGCCATTATAGATTTCTCAAATTTGAAAGCACTATATTTCTAAAACTATGAAACATTTAAAAGATTCATTTTCAGGCAAACATGTCCACCATAAGATGAACCTAAATAGGTGTGAATGGGGTTTCTAGGTGTAAGTATGTAGGACGAGTAGCATGCCAAAGTTGGTGCTATTGCCATTGAGAATGCATTGGGCGTTTAAGTTAAATAACTCAGAAACTACAAAACATTTCAAAGTAAAAAGTTCCAGCATGTGTCTCCACAGTAAGCTGAATTATAAAAAGTGTGAATGGAGTTTCTAGGTGAAAGTGACTTTTTGAAGTGCCAAAATCTGCCATTGACCCCCATTATAGATTTCTCAAATTTGAAAGCACTATATTTCTAAAACTATGAAACATTTAAAAGATTCCTTTTCAGGCAAACATGTCCACCATAAGATGAACCTAAATAGGTGTGAATGGGGTTTCTAGGTGTAAGTATGTAGGACTAGTAGCATGCCAAAGTTGGTGCTATTGCCATTGAGAATGCATTGGGCGTTTAAGTTAAATAACTCAGAAACTACAAAACATTTTAAAGTAAAACGTTCCAGCATGTGTCTCCACAGTAAGCTGCATTATACAAAGTGTGAATGGAGTTTCTAGGTGAAAGTGACTTTTTGACGTGCCAAAATCTGCCATTGACCCCCATTATAGATTTCTCAAATTTGAAAGCACTATATTTCTAAAACTATGAAACATTTCAAAGATTCATTTTCAGGCAAACATGTCCACCATAAGATGAACCTAAATAGGTGTGAATGGGGTTTCTAGGTGTAAGTATGTAGGACGAGTAGCATGCCAAAGTTGGTGCTATTGCCATTGAGAATGCATTGGGCGTTTAAGTTAAATAACTCAGAAACTACAAAATATTTCAAAGTAAAAAGTTCCAGCATGTGTCTCCACAGTAAGCTGAATTATAAAAAGTGTGAATGGAGTTTCTAGGTGAAAGTGACTTTTTGACGTGCCAAAATCTGCCATTGACCCCCATTATAGATTTCTCAAATTTGAAAGCACTATATTTCTAAAACTATGAAACATTTCAAAGATTCATTTTCAGGCAAACATGTCCACCATAAGATGAACCTAAATAGGTGTGAATGGGGTTTCTAGGTGTAAGTATGTAGGACTAGTAGCATGCCAAAGTTGGTGCTATTGCCATTGAGAATGCATTGGGCGTTTAAGTTAAATAACTCTGAAACTACAAAACATTTCAAAGTAAAAAGTTCCAGCATGTGTCTCCACAGTAAGCTGAATTATAAAAAGTGTGCATGGAGTTTCTAGGTGAAAGTGACTTTTTGAAGTGCCAAAATCTGCCATTGACCCCCATTATAGATTTCTCAAATTTGAAAGCACTATATTTCTAAAACTATGAAACATTTAAAAGATTCCTTTTCAGGCAAACATGTCCACCATAAGATGAACCTAAATAGGTGTGAATGGGGTTTCTAGGTGTAAGTATGTAGGACTAGTAGCATGCCAAAGTTGGTGCTATTGCCATTGAGAATGCATTGGGCGTTTAAGTTAAATAACTCAGAAACTACAAAACATTTTAAAGTAAAAAGTTCCAGCATGTGTCTCCACAGTAAGCTGCATTATACAAAGTGTGAATGGAGTTTCTAGGTGAAAGTGACTTTTTGAAGTGCCAAAATCTGCCATTGACCCCCATTATAGATTTCTCAAATTTGAAAGCACTATATTTCTAAAACTATGAAACATTTAAAAGATTCCTTTTCAGGCAAACATGTCCACCATAAGATGAACCTAAATAGGTGTGAATGGGGTTTCTAGGTGTAAGTATGTAGGACTAGTAGCATGCCAAAGTTTGTGCTATTGCCATTGAGAATGCATTGGGCGTTTAAGTTAAATAACTCAGAAACTACAAAACATTTTAAAGTAAAAAGTTCCAGCATGTGTCTCCACAGTAAGCTGCATTATACAAAGTGTGAATGGAGTTTCTAGGTGAAAGTGACTTTTTGACGTGCCAAAATCTGCCATTGACCGCCATTATAGATTTCTCAAATTTGAAAGCACTATATTTCTAAAACTATGAAACATTTCAAAGATTCATTTTCAGGCAAACATGTCCACCATAAGATGAACCTAAATAGGTGTGAATGGGGTTTCTAGGTGTAAGTATGTAGGACGAGTAGCATGCCAAAGTTGGTGCTATTGCCATTGAGAATGCATTGGGCGTTTAAGTTAAATAACTCAGAAACTACAAAACATTTCAAAGTAAAAAGTTCCAGCATGTGTCTCCACAGTAAGCTGAATTATAAAAAGTGTGAATGGAGTTTCTAGGTGAAAGTGACTTTTTGAAGTGCCAAAATCTGCCATTGACCCCCATTATAGATTTCTCAAATTTGAAAGCACTATATTTCTAAAACTATGAAACATTTAAAAGATTCCTTTTCAGGCAAACATGTCCACCATAAGATGAACCTAAATAGGTGTGAATCGGGTTTCTAGGTGTAAGTATGTAGGACTAGTAGCATGCCAAAGTTTGTGCTATTGCCATTGAGAATGCATTGGGCGTTTAAGTTAAATAACTCAGAAACTACAAAACATTTCAAAGTAAAAAGTTCCAGCATGTGTCTCCACAGTAAGCTGCATTATACAAAGTGTGAATGGAGTTTCTAGGTGAAAGTGACTTTTTGAAGTGCCAAAATCTGCCATTGACCCCCATTATAGATTTCTCAAATTTGAAAGCACTATATTTCTAAAACTATGAAACATTTAAAAGATTCCTTTTCAGGCAAACATGTCCACCATAAGATGAACCTAAATAGGTGTGAATGGGGTTTCTAGGTGTAAGTATGTAGGACTAGTAGCATGCCAAAGTTTGTGCTATTGCCATTGAGAATGCATTGGGCGTTTAAGTTAAATAACTCAGAAACTACAAAACATTTTAAAGTAAAAAGTTCCAGCATGTGTCTCCACAGTAAGCTGCATTATACAAAGTGTGAATGGAGTTTCTAGGTGAAAGTGACTTTTTGACGTGCCAAAATCTGCCATTGACCGCCATTATAGATTTCTCAAATTTGAAAGCACTATATTTCTAAAACTATGAAACATTTCAAAGATTCATTTTCAGGCAAACATGTCCACCATAAGATGAACCTAAATAGGTGTGAATGGGGTTTCTAGGTGTAAGTATGTAGGACGAGTAGCATGCCAAAGTTGGTGCTATTGCCATTGAGAATGCATTGGGCGTTTAAGTTAAATAACTCAGAAACTACAAAACATTTCAAAGTAAAAAGTTCCAGCATGTGTCTCCACAGTAAGCTGAATTATAAAAAGTGTGAATGGAGTTTCTAGGTGAAAGTGACTTTTTGAAGTGCCAAAATCTGCCATTGACCCCCATTATAGATTTCTCAAATTTGAAAGCACTATATTTCTAAAACTATGAAACATTTAAAAGATTCCTTTTCAGGCAAACATGTCCACCATAAGATGAACCTAAATAGGTGTGAATGGGGTTTCTAGGTGTAAGTATGTAGGACTAGTAGCATGCCAAAGTTTGTGCTATTGCCATTGAGAATGCATTGGGCGTTTAAGTTAAATAACTCAGAAACTACAAAACATTTTAAAGTAAAAAGTTCCAGCATGTGTCTCCACAGTAAGCTGCATTATACAAAGTGTGAATGGAGTTTCTAGGTGAAAGTGACTTTTTGACGTGCCAAAATCTGCCATTGACCCCCATTATAGATTTCTCAAATTTGAAAGCACTATATTTCTAAAACTATGAAACATTTCAAAGATTCATTTTCAGGCAAACATGTCCACCATAAGATGAACCTAAATAGGTGTGAATGGGGTTTCTAGGTGTAAGTATGTAGGACGAGTAGCATGCCAAAGTTGGTGCTATTGCCATTGAGAATGCATTGGGCGTTTAAGTTAAATAACTCAGAAACTACAAAATATTTCAAAGTAAAAAGTTCCAGCATGTGTCTCCACAGTAAGCTGAATTATAAAAAGTGTGAATGGAGTTTCTAGGTGAAAGTGACTTTTTGACGTGCCAAAATCTGCCATTGACCCCCATTATAGATTTCTCAAATTTGAAAGCACTATATTTCTAAAACTATGAAACATTTCAAAGATTCATTTTCAGGCAAACATGTCCACCATAAGATGAACCTAAATAGGTGTGAATGGGGTTTCTAGGTGTAAGTATGTAGGACTAGTAGCATGCCAAAGTTGGTGCTATTGCCATTGAGAATGCATTGGGCGTTTAAGTTAAATAACTCTGAAACTACAAAACATTTCAAAGTAAAAAGTTCCAGCATGTGTCTCCACAGTAAGCTGAATTATAAAAAGTGTGCATGGAGTTTCTAGGTGAAAGTGACTTTTTGAAGTGCCAAAATCTGCCATTGACCCCCATTATAGATTTCTCAAATTTGAAAGCACTATATTTCTAAAACTATGAAACATTTAAAAGATTCCTTTTCAGGCAAACATGTCCACCATAAGATGAACCTAAATAGGTGTGAATGGGGTTTCTAGGTGTAAGTATGTAGGACTAGTAGCATGCCAAAGTTGGTGCTATTGCCATTGAGAATGCATTGGGCGTTTAAGTTAAATAACTCAGAAACTACAAAACATTTCAAAGTAAAAAGTTCCAGCATGTGTCTCCACAGTAAGCTGAATTATAAAAAGTGTGAATGGAGTTTCTTGGTGAAAGTGACTTTTTGACGTGCCAAAATCTGCCATTGACCCCCATTTTAGATTTCTCAAATTTGAAAGCACTATATTTCTAAAACTATGAAACATTTCAAAGATTCATTTTCAGGCAAACATGTCCACCATAAGATGAACCTAAATAGGTGTGAATGGGGTTTCTAGGTGTAAGTATGTAGGACGAGTAGCATGCCAAAGTTGGTGCTATTGCCATTGAGAATGCATTGGGCGTTTAAGTTAAATAACTCAGAAACTACAAAACATTTCAAAGTAAAAAGTTCCAGCATGTGTCTCCACAGTAAGCTGAATTATAAAAAGTGTGAATGGAGTTTCTAGGTGAAAGTGACTTTTTGAAGTGCCAAAATCTGCCATTGACCCCCATTATAGATTTCTCAAATTTGAAAGCACTATATTTCTAAAACTATGAAACATTTAAAAGATTCCTTTTCAGGCAAACATGTCCACCATAAGATGAACCTAAATAGGTGTGAATGGGGTTTCTAGGTGTAAGTATGTAGGACGAGTAGCATGCCAAAGTTGGTGCTATTGCCATTGAGAATGCATTGGGCGTTTAAGTTAAATAACTCAGAAACTACAAAACATTTCAAAGTAAAAAGTTCCAGCATGTGTCTCCACAGTAAGCTGAATTATAAAAAGTGTGAATGGAGTTTCTAGGTGAAAATTTGAAAGCACTATATTTCTAAAACTATGAAACATTTAAAAGATTCCTTTTCAGGCAAACATGTCCACCATAAGATGAACCTAAATAGGTGTGAATCGGGTTTCTAGGTGTAAGTATGTAGGACTAGTAGCATGCCAAAGTTTGTGCTATTGCCATTGAGAATGCATTGGGCGTTTAAGTTAAATAACTCAGAAACTACAAAACATTTCAAAGTAAAAAGTTCCAGCATGTGTCTCCACAGTAAGCTGAATTATAAAAAGTGTGAATGGAGTTTCTAGGTGAAAGTGACTTTTTGAAGTGCCAAAATCTGCCATTGACCCCCATTATAGATTTCTCAAATTTGAAAGCACTATATTTCTAAAACTATGAAACATTTCAAAGATTCATTTTCAGGCAAACATGTCCACCATAAGATGAACCTAAATAGGTGTGAATGGGGTTTCTAGGTCTAAGTATGTAGGACGAGTAGCATGCCAAAGTTGGTGCTATTGCCATTGAGAATGCATTGGGCGTTTAAGTTAAATAACTCAGAAACTACAAAACATTTCAAAGTAAAAAGTTCCAGCATGTGTCTCCACAGTAAGCTGAATTATAAAAAGTGTGAATGGAGTTTCTAGGTGAAAGTGACTTTTTGAAGTGCCAAAATCTGCCATTGACCCCCATTATAGATTTCTCAAATTTGAAAGCACTATATTTCTAAAACTATGAAACATTTAAAAGATTCCTTTTCAGGCAAACATGTCCACCATAAGATGAACCTAAATAGGTGTGAATGGGGTTTCTAGGTGTAAGTATGTAGGACGAGTAGCATGCCAAAGTTGGTGCTATTGCCATTGAGAATGCATTGGGCGTTTAAGTTAAATAACTCAGAAACTACAAAACATTTCAAAGTAAAAAGTTCCAGCATGTGTCTCCACAGTAAGCTGAATTATAAAAAGTGTGAATGGAGTTTCTAGGTGAAAGTGACTTTTTGAAGTGCCAAAATCTGCCATTGACCCCCATTATAGATTTCTCAAATTTGAAAGCACTATATTTCTAAAACTATGAAACATTTAAAAGATTCCTTTTCAGGCAAACATGTCCACCATAAGATGAACCTAAATAGGTGTGAATCGGGTTTCTAGGTGTAAGTATGTAGGACTAGTAGCATGCCAAAGTTTGTGCTATTGCCATTGAGAATGCATTGGGCGTTTAAGTTAAATAACTCAGAAACTACAAAACATTTCAAAGTAAAAAGTTCCAGCATGTGTCTCCACAGTAAGCTGAATTATAAAAAGTGTGAATGGAGTTTCTAGGTGAAAGTGACTTTTTGAAGTGCCAAAATCTGCCATTGACCCCCATTATAGATTTCTCAAATTTGAAAGCACTATATTTCTAAAACTATGAAACATTTAAAAGATTCCTTTTCAGGCAAACATGTCCACCATAAGATGAACCTAAATAGGTGTGAATGGGGTTTCTAGGTGTAAGTATGTAGGACTAGTAGCATGCCAAAGTTTGTGCTATTGCCATTGAGAATGCATTGGGCGTTTAAGTTAAATAACTCAGAAACTACAAAACATTTTAAAGTAAAAAGTTCCAGCATGTGTCTCCACAGTAAGCTGCATTATACAAAGTGTGAATGGAGTTTCTAGGTGAAAGTGACTTTTTGAAGTGCCAAAATCTGCCATTGACCCCCATTATAGATTTCTCAAATTTGAAAGCACTATATTTCTAAAACTATGAAACATTTAAAAGATTCCTTTTCAGGCAAACATGTCCACCATAAGATGAACCTAAATAGGTGTGAATGGGGTTTCTAGGTGTAAGTATGTAGGACTAGTAGCATGCCAAAGTTTGTGCTATTGCCATTGAGAATGCATTGGGCGTTTAAGTTAAATAACTCAGAAACTACAAAACATTTCAAAGTAAAAAGTTCCAGCATGTGTCTCCACAGTAAGCTGAATTATAAAAAGTGTGAATGGAGTTTCTAGGTGAAAGTGACTTTTTGAAGTGCCAAAATCTGCCATTGACCCCCATTATAGATTTCTCAAATTTGAAAGCACTATATTTCTAAAACTATGAAACATTTAAAAGATTCCTTTTCAGGCAAACATGTCCACCATAAGATGAACCTAAATAGGTGTGAATGGGGTTTCTAGGTGTAAGTATGTAGGACTAGTAGCATGCCAAAGTTTGTGCTATTGCCATTGAGAATGCATTGGGCGTTTAAGTTAAATAACTCAGAAACTACAAAACATTTTAAAGTAAAAAGTTCCAGCATGTGTCTCCACAGTAAGCTGCATTATACAAAGTGTGAATGGAGTTTCTAGGTGAAAGTGACTTTTTGAAGTGCCAAAATCTGCCATTGACCCCCATTATAGATTTCTCAAATTTGAAAGCACTATATTTCTAAAACTATGAAACATTTAAAAGATTCCTTTTCAGGCAAACATGTCCACCATAAGATGAACCTAAATAGGTGTGAATGGGGTTTCTAGGTGTAAGTATGTAGGACTAGTAGCATGCCAAAGTTTGTGCTATTGCCATTGAGAATGCATTGGGCGTTTAAGTTAAATAACTCAGAAACTACAAAACATTTTAAAGTAAAAAGTTCCAGCATGTGTCTCCACAGTAAGCTGCATTATACAAAGTGTGAATGGAGTTTCTAGGTGAAAGTGACTTTTTGAAGTGCCAAAATCTGCCATTGACCCCCATTATAGATTTCTCAAATTTGAAAGCACTATATTTCTAAAACTATGAAACATTTAAAAGATTCCTTTTCAGGCAAACATGTCCACCATAAGATGAACCTAAATAGGTGTGAATGGGGTTTCTAGGTGTAAGTATGTAGGACTAGTAGCATGCCAAAGTTTGTGCTATTGCCATTGAGAATGCATTGGGCGTTTAAGTTAAATAACTCAGAAACTACAAAACATTTCAAAGTAAAAAGTTCCAGCATGTGTCTCCACAGTAAGCTGAATTATAAAAAGTGTGAATGGAGTTTCTAGGTGAAAGTGACTTTTTGAAGTGCCAAAATCTGCCATTGACCCCCATTATAGATTTCTCAAATTTGAAAGCACTATATTTCTAAAACTATGAAACATTTAAAAGATTCCTTTTCAGGCAAACATGTCCACCATAAGATGAACCTAAATAGGTGTGAATGGGGTTTCTAGGTGTAAGTATGTAGGACTAGTAGCATGCCAAAGTTTGTGCTATTGCCATTGAGAATGCATTGGGCGTTTAAGTTAAATAACTCAGAAACTACAAAACATTTCAAAGTAAAAAGTTCCAGCATGTGTCTCCACAGTAAGCTGAATTATAAAAAGTGTGAATGGAGTTTCTAGGTGAAAGTGACTTTTTGAAGTGCCAAAATCTGCCATTGACCCCCATTATAGATTTCTCAAATTTGAAAGCACTATATTTCTAAAACTATGAAACATTTAAAAGATTCCTTTTCAGGCAAACATGTCCACCATAAGATGAACCTAAATAGGTGTGAATGGGGTTTCTAGGTGTAAGTATGTAGGACTAGTAGCATGCCAAAGTTTGTGCTATTGCCATTGAGAATGCATTGGGCGTTTAAGTTAAATAACTCAGAAACTACAAAACATTTTAAAGTAAAAAGTTCCAGCATGTGTCTCCACAGTAAGCTGCATTATACAAAGTGTGAATGGAGTTTCTAGGTGAAAGTGACTTTTTGAAGTGCCAAAATCTGCCATTGACCCCCATTATAGATTTCTCAAATTTGAAAGCACTATATTTCTAAAACTATGAAACATTTAAAAGATTCCTTTTCAGGCAAACATGTCCACCATAAGATGAACCTAAATAGGTGTGAATGGGGTTTCTAGGTGTAAGTATGTAGGACTAGTAGCATGCCAAAGTTTGTGCTATTGCCATTGAGAATGCATTGGGCGTTTAAGTTAAATAACTCAGAAACTACAAAACATTTTAAAGTAAAAAGTTCCAGCATGTGTCTCCACAGTAAGCTGCATTATACAAAGTGTGAATGGAGTTTCTAGGTGAAAGTGACTTTTTGACGTGCCAAAATCTGCCATTGACCGCCATTATAGATTTCTCAAATTTGAAAGCACTATATTTCTAAAACTATGAAACATTTCAAAGATTCATTTTCAGGCAAACATGTCCACCATAAGATGAACCTAAATAGGTGTGAATGGGGTTTCTAGGTGTAAGTATGTAGGACGAGTAGCATGCCAAAGTTGGTGCTATTGCCATTGAGAATGCATTGGGCGTTTAAGTTAAATAACTCAGAAACTACAAAACATTTCAAAGTAAAAAGTTCCAGCATGTGTCTCCACAGTAAGCTGAATTATAAAAAGTGTGAATGGAGTTTCTAGGTGAAAGTGACTTTTTGAAGTGCCAAAATCTGCCATTGACCCCCATTATAGATTTCTCAAATTTGAAAGCACTATATTTCTAAAACTATGAAACATTTAAAAGATTCCTTTTCAGGCAAACATGTCCACCATAAGATGAACCTAAATAGGTGTGAATCGGGTTTCTAGGTGTAAGTATGTAGGACTAGTAGCATGCCAAAGTTTGTGCTATTGCCATTGAGAATGCATTGGGCGTTTAAGTTAAATAACTCAGAAACTACAAAACATTTCAAAGTAAAAAGTTCCAGCATGTGTCTCCACAGTAAGCTGCATTATACAAAGTGTGAATGGAGTTTCTAGGTGAAAGTGACTTTTTGAAGTGCCAAAATCTGCCATTGACCCCCATTATAGATTTCTCAAATTTGAAAGCACTATATTTCTAAAACTATGAAACATTTAAAAGATTCCTTTTCAGGCAAACATGTCCACCATAAGATGAACCTAAATAGGTGTGAATGGGGTTTCTAGGTGTAAGTATGTAGGACTAGTAGCATGCCAAAGTTTGTGCTATTGCCATTGAGAATGCATTGGGCGTTTAAGTTAAATAACTCAGAAACTACAAAACATTTTAAAGTAAAAAGTTCCAGCATGTGTCTCCACAGTAAGCTGCATTATACAAAGTGTGAATGGAGTTTCTAGGTGAAAGTGACTTTTTGACGTGCCAAAATCTGCCATTGACCGCCATTATAGATTTCTCAAATTTGAAAGCACTATATTTCTAAAACTATGAAACATTTCAAAGATTCATTTTCAGGCAAACATGTCCACCATAAGATGAACCTAAATAGGTGTGAATGGGGTTTCTAGGTGTAAGTATGTAGGACGAGTAGCATGCCAAAGTTGGTGCTATTGCCATTGAGAATGCATTGGGCGTTTAAGTTAAATAACTCAGAAACTACAAAACATTTCAAAGTAAAAAGTTCCAGCATGTGTCTCCACAGTAAGCTGAATTATAAAAAGTGTGAATGGAGTTTCTAGGTGAAAGTGACTTTTTGAAGTGCCAAAATCTGCCATTGACCCCCATTATAGATTTCTCAAATTTGAAAGCACTATATTTCTAAAACTATGAAACATTTAAAAGATTCCTTTTCAGGCAAACATGTCCACCATAAGATGAACCTAAATAGGTGTGAATGGGGTTTCTAGGTGTAAGTATGTAGGACTAGTAGCATGCCAAAGTTTGTGCTATTGCCATTGAGAATGCATTGGGCGTTTAAGTTAAATAACTCAGAAACTACAAAACATTTTAAAGTAAAAAGTTCCAGCATGTGTCTCCACAGTAAGCTGCATTATACAAAGTGTGAATGGAGTTTCTAGGTGAAAGTGACTTTTTGACGTGCCAAAATCTGCCATTGACCGCCATTATAGATTTCTCAAATTTGAAAGCACTATATTTCTAAAACTATGAAACATTTCAAAGATTCATTTTCAGGCAAACATGTCCACCATAAGATGAACCTAAATAGGTGTGAATGGGGTTTCTAGGTGTAAGTATGTAGGACGAGTAGCATGCCAAAGTTGGTGCTATTGCCATTGAGAATGCATTGGGCGTTTAAGTTAAATAACTCAGAAACTACAAAACATTTCAAAGTAAAAAGTTCCAGCATGTGTCTCCACAGTAAGCTGAATTATAAAAAGTGTGAATGGAGTTTCTAGGTGAAAGTGACTTTTTGAAGTGCCAAAATCTGCCATTGACCCCCATTATAGATTTCTCAAATTTGAAAGCACTATATTTCTAAAACTATGAAACATTTAAAAGATTCCTTTTCAGGCAAACATGTCCACCATAAGATGAACCTAAATAGGTGTGAATGGGGTTTCTAGGTGTAAGTATGTAGGACTAGTAGCATGCCAAAGTTTGTGCTATTGCCATTGAGAATGCATTGGGCGTTTAAGTTAAATAACTCAGAAACTACAAAACATTTTAAAGTAAAAAGTTCCAGCATGTGTCTCCACAGTAAGCTGCATTATACAAAGTGTGAATGGAGTTTCTAGGTGAAAGTGACTTTTTGACGTGCCAAAATCTGCCATTGACCGCCATTATAGATTTCTCAAATTTGAAAGCACTATATTTCTAAAACTATGAAACATTTCAAAGATTCATTTTCAGGCAAACATGTCCACCATAAGATGAACCTAAATAGGTGTGAATGGGGTTTCTAGGTGTAAGTATGTAGGACGAGTAGCATGCCAAAGTTGGTGCTATTGCCATTGAGAATGCATTGGGCGTTTAAGTTAAATAACTCAGAAACTACAAAACATTTCAAAGTAAAAAGTTCCAGCATGTGTCTCCACAGTAAGCTGAATTATAAAAAGTGTGAATGGAGTTTCTAGGTGAAAGTGACTTTTTGAAGTGCCAAAATCTGCCATTGACCCCCATTATAGATTTCTCAAATTTGAAAGCACTATATTTCTAAAACTATGAAACATTTAAAAGATTCCTTTTCAGGCAAACATGTCCACCATAAGATGAACCTAAATAGGTGTGAATGGGGTTTCTAGGTGTAAGTATGTAGGACTAGTAGCATGCCAAAGTTTGTGCTATTGCCATTGAGAATGCATTGGGCGTTTAAGTTAAATAACTCAGAAACTACAAAACATTTTAAAGTAAAAAGTTCCAGCATGTGTCTCCACAGTAAGCTGCATTATACAAAGTGTGAATGGAGTTTCTAGGTGAAAGTGACTTTTTGAAGTGCCAAAATCTGCCATTGACCCCCATTATAGATTTCTCAAATTTGAAAGCACTATATTTCTAAAACTATGAAACATTTAAAAGATTCCTTTTCAGGCAAACATGTCCACCATAAGATGAACCTAAATAGGTGTGAATGGGGTTTCTAGGTGTAAGTATGTAGGACTAGTAGCATGCCAAAGTTTGTGCTATTGCCATTGAGAATGCATTGGGCGTTTAAGTTAAATAACTCAGAAACTACAAAACATTTTAAAGTAAAAAGTTCCAGCATGTGTCTCCACAGTAAGCTGCATTATACAAAGTGTGAATGGAGTTTCTAGGTGAAAGTGACTTTTTGAAGTGCCAAAATCTGCCATTGACCCCCATTATAGATTTCTCAAATTTGAAAGCACTATATTTCTAAAACTATGAAACATTTAAAAGATTCCTTTTCAGGCAAACATGTCCACCATAAGATGAACCTAAATAGGTGTGAATGGGGTTTCTAGGTGTAAGTATGTAGGACTAGTAGCATGCCAAAGTTTGTGCTATTGCCATTGAGAATGCATTGGGCGTTTAAGTTAAATAACTCAGACACTACAAAACATTTCAAAGTAAAAAGTTCCAGCATGTGTCTCCACAGTAAGCTGAATTATAAAAAGTGTGAATGGAGTTTCTAGGTGAAAGTGACTTTTTGAAGTGCCAAAATCTGCCATTGACCCCCATTATAGATTTCTCAAATTTGAAAGCACTATATTTCTAAAACTATGAAACATTTAAAAGATTCCTTTTCAGGCAAACATGTCCACCATAAGATGAACCTAAATAGGTGTGAATGGGGTTTCTAGGTGTAAGTATGTAGGACTAGTAGCATGCCAAAGTTTGTGCTATTGCCATTGAGAATGCATTGGGCGTTTAAGTTAAATAACTCAGAAACTACAAAACATTTCAAAGTAAAAAGTTCCAGCATGTGTCTCCACAGTAAGCTGAATTATAAAAAGTGTGAATGGAGTTTCTAGGTGAAAGTGACTTTTTGAAGTGCCAAAATCTGCCATTGACCCCCATTATAGATTTCTCAAATTTGAAAGCACTATATTTCTAAAACTATGAAACATTTAAAAGATTCCTTTTCAGGCAAACATGTCCACCATAAGATGAACCTAAATAGGTGTGAATGGGGTTTCTAGGTGTAAGTATGTAGGACTAGTAGCATGCCAAAGTTTGTGCTATTGCCATTGAGAATGCATTGGGCGTTTAAGTTAAATAACTCAGAAACTACAAAACATTTTAAAGTAAAAAGTTCCAGCATGTGTCTCCACAGTAAGCTGCATTATACAAAGTGTGAATGGAGTTTCTAGGTGAAAGTGACTTTTTGAAGTGCCAAAATCTGCCATTGACCCCCATTATAGATTTCTCAAATTTGAAAGCACTATATTTCTAAAACTATGAAACATTTAAAAGATTCCTTTTCAGGCAAACATGTCCACCATAAGATGAACCTAAATAGGTGTGAATGGGGTTTCTAGGTGTAAGTATGTAGGACGAGTAGCATGCCAAAGTTGGTGCTATTGCCATTGAGAATGCATTGGGCGTTTAAGTTAAATAACTCAGAAACTACAAAACATTTCAAAGTAAAAAGTTCCAGCATGTGTCTCCACAGTAAGCTGAATTATAAAAAGTGTGAATGGAGTTTCTAGGTGAAAGTGACTTTTTGAAGTGCCAAAATCTGCCATTGACCCCCATTATAGATTTCTCAAATTTGAAAGCACTATATTTCTAAAACTATGAAACATTTAAAAGATTCCTTTTCAGGCAAACATGTCCACCATAAGATGAACCTAAATAGGTGTGAATGGGGTTTCTAGGTGTAAGTATGTAGGACTAGTAGCATGCCAAAGTTTGTGCTATTGCCATTGAGAATGCATTGGGCGTTTAAGTTAAATAACTCAGAAACTACAAAACATTTTAAAGTAAAAAGTTCCAGCATGTGTCTCCACAGTAAGCTGCATTATACAAAGTGTGAATGGAGTTTCTAGGTGAAAGTGACTTTTTGACGTGCCAAAATCTGCCATTGACCGCCATTATAGATTTCTCAAATTTGAAAGCACTATATTTCTAAAACTATGAAACATTTCAAAGATTCATTTTCAGGCAAACATGTCCACCATAAGATGAACCTAAATAGGTGTGAATGGGGTTTCTAGGTGTAAGTATGTAGGACGAGTAGCATGCCAAAGTTGGTGCTATTGCCATTGAGAATGCATTGGGCGTTTAAGTTAAATAACTCAGAAACTACAAAACATTTCAAAGTAAAAAGTTCCAGCATGTGTCTCCACAGTAAGCTGAATTATAAAAAGTGTGAATGGAGTTTCTAGGTGAAAGTGACTTTTTGAAGTGCCAAAATCTGCCATTGACCCCCATTATAGATTTCTCAAATTTGAAAGCACTATATTTCTAAAACTATGAAACATTTAAAAGATTCCTTTTCAGGCAAACATGTCCACCATAAGATGAACCTAAATAGGTGTGAATGGGGTTTCTAGGTGTAAGTATGTAGGACTAGTAGCATGCCAAAGTTTGTGCTATTGCCATTGAGAATGCATTGGGCGTTTAAGTTAAATAACTCAGAAACTACAAAACATTTTAAAGTAAAAAGTTCCAGCATGTGTCTCCACAGTAAGCTGCATTATACAAAGTGTGAATGGAGTTTCTAGGTGAAAGTGACTTTTTGACGTGCCAAAATCTGCCATTGACCGCCATTATAGATTTCTCAAATTTGAAAGCACTATATTTCTAAATTATGAAACATTTCAAAGATTCATTTTCAGGCAAACATGTCCACCATAAGATGAACCTAAATAGGTGTGAATGGGGTTTCTAGGTGTAAGTATGTAGGACGAGTAGCATGCCAAAGTTGGTGCTATTGCCATTGAGAATGCATTGGGCGTTTAAGTTAAATAACTCAGAAACTACAAAACATTTCAAAGTAAAAAGTTCCAGCATGTGTCTCCACAGTAAGCTGAATTATAAAAAGTGTGAATGGAGTTTCTAGGTGAAAGTGACTTTTTGAAGTGCCAAAATCTGCCATTGACCCCCATTATAGATTTCTCAAATTTGAAAGCACTATATTTCTAAAACTATGAAACATTTAAAAGATTCCTTTTCAGGCAAACATGTCCACCATAAGATGAACCTAAATAGGTGTGAATGGGGTTTCTAGGTGTAAGTATGTAGGACTAGTAGCATGCCAAAGTTTGTGCTATTGCCATTGAGAATGCATTGGGCGTTTAAGTTAAATAACTCAGAAACTACAAAACATTTTAAAGTAAAAAGTTCCAGCATGTGTCTCCACAGTAAGCTGCATTATACAAAGTGTGAATGGAGTTTCTAGGTGAAAGTGACTTTTTGACGTGCCAAAATCTGCCATTGACCCCCATTATAGATTTCTCAAATTTGAAAGCACTATATTTCTAAAACTATGAAACATTTCAAAGATTCATTTTCAGGCAAACTTGTCCACCATAAGATGAACCTAAATAGGTGTGAATGGGGTTTCTAGGTGTAAGTATGTAGGACGAGTAGCATGCCAAAGTTGGTGCTATTGCCATTGAGAATGCATTGGGCGTTTAAGTTAAATAACTCAGAAACTACAAAATATTTCAAAGTAAAAAGTTCCAGCATGTGTCTCCACAGTAAGCTGAATTATAAAAAGTGTGAATGGAGTTTCTAGGTGAAAGTGACTTTTTGACGTGCCAAAATCTGCCATTGACCCCCATTATAGATTTCTCAAATTTGAAAGCACTATATTTCTAAAACTATGAAACATTTCAAAGATTCATTTTCAGGCAAACATGTCCACCATAAGATGAACCTAAATAGGTGTGAATGGGGTTTCTAGGTGTAAGTATGTAGGACTAGTAGCATGCCAAAGTTGGTGCTATTGCCATTGAGAATGCATTGGGCGTTTAAGTTAAATAACTCTGAAACTACAAAACATTTCAAAGTAAAAAGTTCCAGCATGTGTCTCCACAGTAAGCTGAATTATAAAAAGTGTGCATGGAGTTTCTAGGTGAAAGTGACTTTTTGAAGTGCCAAAATCTGCCATTGACCCCCATTATAGATTTCTCAAATTTGAAAGCACTATATTTCTAAAACTATGAAACATTTAAAAGATTCCTTTTCAGGCAAACATGTCCACCATAAGATGAACCTAAATAGGTGTGAATGGGGTTTCTAGGTGTAAGTATGTAGGACTAGTAGCATGCCAAAGTTGGTGCTATTGCCATTGAGAATGCATTGGGCGTTTAAGTTAAATAACTCAGAAACTACAAAACATTTCAAAGTAAAAAGTTCCAGCATGTGTCTCCACAGTAAGCTGAATTATAAAAAGTGTGAATGGAGTTTCTAGGTGAAAGTGACTTTTTGAAGTGCCAAAATCTGCCATTGACCCCCATTATAGATTTCTCAAATTTGAAAGCACTATATTTCTAAAACTATGAAACATTTAAAAGATTCCTTTTCAGGCAAACATGTCCACCATAAGATGAACCTAAATAGGTGTGAATGGGGTTTCTAGGTGTAAGTATGTAGGACTAGTAGCATGCCAAAGTTTGTGCTATTGCCATTGAGAATGCATTGGGCGTTTAAGTTAAATAACTCAGAAACTACAAAACATTTCAAAGTAAAAAGTTCCAGCATGTGTCTCCACAGTAAGCTGAATTATAAAAAGTGTGAATGGAGTTTCTTGGTGAAAGTGACTTTTTGACGTGCCAAAATCTGCCATTGACCCCCATTTTAGATTTCTCAAATTTGAAAGCACTATATTTCTAAAACTATGAAACATTTCAAAGATTCATTTTCAGGCAAACATGTCCACCATAAGATGAACCTAAATAGGTGTGAATGGGGTTTCTAGGTGTAAGTATGTAGGACTAGTAGCATGCCAAAGTTTGTGCTATTGCCATTGAGAATGCATTGGGCGTTTAAGTTAAATAACTCAGAAACTACAAAACATTTCAAAGTAAAAAGTTCCAGCATGTGTCTCCACAGTAAGCTGAATTATAAAAAGTGTGAATGGAGTTTCTAGGTGAAAGTGACTTTTTGAAGTGCCAAAATCTGCCATTGACCCCCATTATAGATTTCTCAAATTTGAAAGCACTATATTTCTAAAACTATGAAACATTTAAAAGATTCCTTTTCAGGCAAACATGTCCACCATAAGATGAACCTAAATAGGTGTGAATGGGGTTTCTAGGTGTAAGTATGTAGGACTAGTAGCATGCCAAAGTTGGTGCTATTGCCATTGAGAATGCATTGGGCGTTTAAGTTAAATAACTCAGAAACTACAAAACATTTCAAAGTAAAAAGTTCCAGCATGTGTCTCCACAGTAAGCTGAATTATAAAAAGTGTGAATGGAGTTTCTAGGTGAAAGTGACTTTTTGAAGTGCCAAAATCTGCCATTGACCCCCATTATAGATTTCTCAAATTTGAAAGCACTATATTTCTAAAACTATGAAACATTTAAAAGATTCCTTTTCAGGCAAACATGTCCACCATAAGATGAACCTAAATAGGTGTGAATGGGGTTTCTAGGTGTAAGTATGTAGGACTAGTAGCATGCCAAAGTTTGTGCTATTGCCATTGAGAATGCATTGGGCGTTTAAGTTAAATAACTCAGAAACTACAAAACATTTCAAAGTAAAAAGTTCCAGCATGTGTCTCCACAGTAAGCTGAATTATAAAAAGTGTGAATGGAGTTTCTTGGTGAAAGTGACTTTTTGACGTGCCAAAATCTGCCATTGACCCCCATTTTAGATTTCTCAAATTTGAAAGCACTATATTTCTAAAACTATGAAACATTTCAAAGATTCATTTTCAGGCAAACATGTCCACCATAAGATGAACCTAAATAGGTGTGAATGGGGTTTCTAGGTGTAAGTATGTAGGACTAGTAGCATGCCAAAGTTTGTGCTATTGCCATTGAGAATGCATTGGGCGTTTAAGTTAAATAACTCAGAAACTACAAAACATTTCAAAGTAAAAAGTTCCAGCATGTGTCTCCACAGTAAGCTGAATTATAAAAAGTGTGAATGGAGTTTCTAGGTGAAAGTGACTTTTTGAAGTGCCAAAATCTGCCATTGACCCCCATTATAGATTTCTCAAATTTGAAAGCACTATATTTCTAAAACTATGAAACATTTAAAAGATTCCTTTTCAGGCAAACATGTCCACCATAAGATGAACCTAAATAGGTGTGAATGGGGTTTCTAGGTGTAAGTATGTAGGACTAGTAGCATGCCAAAGTTGGTGCTATTGCCATTGAGAATGCATTGGGCGTTTAAGTTAAATAACTCAGAAACTACAAAACATTTTAAAGTAAAAAGTTCCAGCATGTGTCTCCACAGTAAGCTGCATTATACAAAGTGTGAATGGAGTTTCTAGGTGAAAGTGACTTTTTGACGTGCCAAAATCTGCCATTGACCGCCATTATAGATTTCTCAAATTTGAAAGCACTATATTTCTAAAACTATGAAACATTTCAAAGATTCATTTTCAGGCAAACATGTCCACCATAAGATGAACCTAAATAGGTGTGAATGGGGTTTCTAGGTGTAAGTATGTAGGACGAGTAGCATGCCAAAGTTGGTGCTATTGCCATTGAGAATGCATTGGGCGTTTAAGTTAAATAACTCAGAAACTACAAAACATTTCAAAGTAAAAAGTTCCAGCATGTGTCTCCACAGTAAGCTGAATTATAAAAAGTGTGAATGGAGTTTCTAGGTGAAAGTGACTTTTTGAAGTGCCAAAATCTGCCATTGACCCCCATTATAGATTTCTCAAATTTGAAAGCACTATATTTCTAAAACTATGAAACATTTAAAAGATTCCTTTTCAGGCAAACATGTCCACCATAAGATGAACCTAAATAGGTGTGAATGGGGTTTCTAGGTGTAAGTATGTAGGACTAGTAGCATGCCAAAGTTTGTGCTATTGCCATTGAGAATGCATTGGGCGTTTAAGTTAAATAACTCAGAAACTACAAAACATTTTAAAGTAAAAAGTTCCAGCATGTGTCTCCACAGTAAGCTGCATTATACAAAGTGTGAATGGAGTTTCTAGGTGAAAGTGACTTTTTGACGTGCCAAAATCTGCCATTGACCCCCATTATAGATTTCTCAAATTTGAAAGCACTATATTTCTAAAACTATGAAACATTTCAAAGATTCATTTTCAGGCAAACTTGTCCACCATAAGATGAACCTAAATAGGTGTGAATGGGGTTTCTAGGTGTAAGTATGTAGGACGAGTAGCATGCCAAAGTTGGTGCTATTGCCATTGAGAATGCATTGGGCGTTTAAGTTAAATAACTCAGAAACTACAAAATATTTCAAAGTAAAAAGTTCCAGCATGTGTCTCCACAGTAAGCTGAATTATAAAAAGTGTGAATGGAGTTTCTAGGTGAAAGTGACTTTTTGACGTGCCAAAATCTGCCATTGACCCCCATTATAGATTTCTCAAATTTGAAAGCACTATATTTCTAAAACTATGAAACATTTCAAAGATTCATTTTCAGGCAAACATGTCCACCATAAGATGAACCTAAATAGGTGTGAATGGGGTTTCTAGGTGTAAGTATGTAGGACTAGTAGCATGCCAAAGTTGGTGCTATTGCCATTGAGAATGCATTGGGCGTTTAAGTTAAATAACTCTGAAACTACAAAACATTTCAAAGTAAAAAGTTCCAGCATGTGTCTCCACAGTAAGCTGAATTATAAAAAGTGTGCATGGAGTTTCTAGGTGAAAGTGACTTTTTGAAGTGCCAAAATCTGCCATTGACCCCCATTATAGATTTCTCAAATTTGAAAGCACTATATTTCTAAAACTATGAAACATTTAAAAGATTCCTTTTCAGGCAAACATGTCCACCATAAGATGAACCTAAATAGGTGTGAATGGGGTTTCTAGGTGTAAGTATGTAGGACTAGTAGCATGCCAAAGTTTGTGCTATTGCCATTGAGAATGCATTGGGCGTTTAAGTTAAATAACTCAGAAACTACAAAACATTTCAAAGTAAAAAGTTCCAGCATGTGTCTCCACAGTAAGCTGAATTATAAAAAGTGTGAATGGAGTTTCTTGGTGAAAGTGACTTTTTGACGTGCCAAAATCTGCCATTGACCCCCATTTTAGATTTCTCAAATTTGAAAGCACTATATTTCTAAAACTATGAAACATTTCAAAGATTCATTTTCAGGCAAACATGTCCACCATAAGATGAACCTAAATAGGTGTGAATGGGGTTTCTAGGTGTAAGTATGTAGGACTAGTAGCATGCCAAAGTTTGTGCTATTGCCATTGAGAATGCATTGGGCGTTTAAGTTAAATAACTCAGAAACTACAAAACATTTCAAAGTAAAAAGTTCCAGCATGTGTCTCCACAGTAAGCTGAATTATAAAAAGTGTGAATGGAGTTTCTAGGTGAAAGTGACTTTTTGAAGTGCCAAAATCTGCCATTGACCCCCATTATAGATTTCTCAAATTTGAAAGCACTATATTTCTAAAACTATGAAACATTTAAAAGATTCCTTTTCAGGCAAACATGTCCACCATAAGATGAACCTAAATAGGTGTGAATGGGGTTTCTAGGTGTAAGTATGTAGGACTAGTAGCATGCCAAAGTTGGTGCTATTGCCATTGAGAATGCATTGGGCGTTTAAGTTAAATAACTCAGAAACTACAAAACATTTCAAAGTAAAAAGTTCCAGCATGTGTCTCCACAGTAAGCTGAATTATAAAAAGTGTGAATGGAGTTTCTAGGTGAAAGTGACTTTTTGAAGTGCCAAAATCTGCCATTGACCCCCATTATAGATTTCTCAAATTTGAAAGCACTATATTTCTAAAACTATGAAACATTTAAAAGATTCCTTTTCAGGCAAACATGTCCACCATAAGATGAACCTAAATAGGTGTGAATGGGGTTTCTAGGTGTAAGTATGTAGGACTAGTAGCATGCCAAAGTTTGTGCTATTGCCATTGAGAATGCATTGGGCGTTTAAGTTAAATAACTCAGAAACTACAAAACATTTCAAAGTAAAAAGTTCCAGCATGTGTCTCCACAGTAAGCTGAATTATAAAAAGTGTGAATGGAGTTTCTTGGTGAAAGTGACTTTTTGACGTGCCAAAATCTGCCATTGACCCCCATTTTAGATTTCTCAAATTTGAAAGCACTATATTTCTAAAACTATGAAACATTTCAAAGATTCATTTTCAGGCAAACATGTCCACCATAAGATGAACCTAAATAGGTGTGAATGGGGTTTCTAGGTGTAAGTATGTAGGACTAGTAGCATGCCAAAGTTTGTGCTATTGCCATTGAGAATGCATTGGGCGTTTAAGTTAAATAACTCAGAAACTACAAAACATTTCAAAGTAAAAAGTTCCAGCATGTGTCTCCACAGTAAGCTGAATTATAAAAAGTGTGAATGGAGTTTCTAGGTGAAAGTGACTTTTTGAAGTGCCAAAATCTGCCATTGACCCCCATTATAGATTTCTCAAATTTGAAAGCACTATATTTCTAAAACTATGAAACATTTAAAAGATTCCTTTTCAGGCAAACATGTCCACCATAAGATGAACCTAAATAGGTGTGAATGGGGTTTCTAGGTGTAAGTATGTAGGACTAGTAGCATGCCAAAGTTGGTGCTATTGCCATTGAGAATGCATTGGGCGTTTAAGTTAAATAACTCAGAAACTACAAAACATTTCAAAGTAAAAAGTTCCAGCATGTGTCTCCACAGTAAGCTGAATTATAAAAAGTGTGAATGGAGTTTCTAGGTGAAAGTGACTTTTTGAAGTGCCAAAATCTGCCATTGACCCCCATTATAGATTTCTCAAATTTGAAAGCACTATATTTCTAAAACTATGAAACATTTAAAAGATTCAAGTATGTAGGACTAGTAGCATGCCAAAGTTTGTGCTATTGCCATTGAGAATGCATTGGGCGTTTAAGTTAAATAACTCAGAAACTACAAAACATTTCAAAGTAAAAAGTTCCAGCATGTGTGTCACACACACACACACACACACACACACACACACACACACACACACACACACACACACACACACACACACACACACACACACACACACACACACACACACACACACACACACACACACACACGGGGAGCCCCTATACAAGATTTGATGATAAAATGTTTAAGGAACCTTCCACATTTATTTTTATATCTGTCAGCTATTGAAAACAACATTTTGAAAAAAAAGGAGGAAGAAGGGTTAAAGTGGTTAAACCGATTTCAATGCTATGTTAATTCATTTCGCTGGACCCCACTTTGAGAAGCCCTGTACCAGTGCTAAATGCTGTGTGTTCTGCTGCTGTCAGAGTACCAGAGGGTCTGGAGGACGTGTCCAAGGTGCCTGCCCTGGTAGCTGAGCTGCTGAAGAGGAACTGGACTGATGTGGAGGTCAAAGCAGCTTTGGGGGACAATCTTCTCAGGGTGCTGGAACAAGTGGAGATGGTGAGTGTTGACAGAACATCATATCCTATACAGTAGCCTATGTCACTGTCTGGGCAATGAACCAAAATCATAAATGGTAAATGGTGCATTTATATAGCGCCTTTATCCAAGGCGCTTTACAGAGATTGTGCATTACATTCACCCATTCGCACACACATTCACACACCGATGGCAGCGGAAACCATGCAAGGCACCAACTAGCACATCGGGAGCAATTAGGGGTTCAATGTCTTGCTCAAGGACACTTCGACAGTAACTCTGGGGGAGCCCGGGTTTGAACTGGCAACCTTGCGGTTACCATCCAGGCACTCTACCCCTGAACCACCACCACCCCTAATCATAATCATAATCGTAATCATAATCATAATCGTCATAATCTACCAATTGTCATGAAAATCAACACAAGAATTATTTATAATCGGCTAAACCACTTAATTCTGTATTGACCGGTAGGTCGCATTTACTATGAAAACGTACAATTCCCGTCAGTGTATCACTCAAAATCCCCATACATGGGAAAGCCCCCATATATGGTGCCCAGGTCTCGTGACATCACTATGACATCTGATGTCATAGTAAATGCGATCTCCTGTCGCACTTAGGCCCATATGCCTATCTACCTGTGAAGTCTGCCCATTTCACAGGTAGAGTGTATGTTGTAGCTGACGCTGGGACACCTGGAAGACAGCTAGCAGCCTCTGACTTGTAATTGTAGTAAGCCTCTCAGTAGTAATGTTGTAAGCTTATCTGCTATTTTCACTTTTTATCCTAATAGAGGTTTCTGCTGTAAAATTATGTCACGGGGCGGCGGTGGCTCAGGGGTAGAGTGGCTGGATGGCAACCGCAAGGTTGCCAGTTCGAACCCGGGCTCCCCCAGAGTTAGTGTCGAAGTGTCCTTGAGCAAGACACTGAACCCCTAATTGCTCCTGATGTGCAGGTTGGTGCCTTGCATGGTTTCCGCTGCCATCGGTGTGTGAATGTGTGTGTGAATGGGTGAATGTGATGCACAATCTAAGTAAAGCGCCTTGGATAAAGGCGCTATATAAATGCATAATGCATACATTTACCATTTATTATTTCTTGTCTAAGATCAAAGAAGTTGAGTGATGTTTCGAGCCCATGCTCTTCAAAGAGCATGGACTAAACGTCACTCAAAATAAAACAAATAAATGTACTGACCAAGGCAGCAACTACAGTGTGCTGCTCAACTTACTTGATCTCAGTTCTCTTCGGGGCTAGCGTCTGTCTTCAAAGAACTCGGGTGTGCGCTACTCTTCAATCTTGATTACGATCTCTTTTCTACAAATGTCACCATACCCAATTACCCATCGCAGCAAGCTGAGGAGGTTGGCTGAGTGTTCCTTTGGGAACCTGAAGGTTTCTGTTTGATCCCTGTGCCAGTGTCCCTGAGCAAGACAACAACCCCCTAACTGCTCCTGATAAGGGTAACGTGTAGGCTACGGTACACACGTTTGCCTCCACCATCGGTGTGACTGTGTGAATGTAAAACGCTGTGAATAAAGGTGCTATAGAAATGTAGACAATGTTGTATCTGCATCTCCTACGACATGCACCCAGTCACCCAGTGAACGCTGATTACATATTGCAACTCACTGATGCCCACACTGATGCCCACACCCACAACACCAGAGGGAGTGCAACGAACCATGTACAACCCAGATTCGGCACAAACAAGGGACTAAATTATTTTCGCTCCTATGCCACCAAAATGTGGAACGCCCTACCAACAGTCATTAAGACATGCAAATCCCTTGACTCCTTCAAAACCGCTCTCAAAGGGCAGCTACGGACGGCTGCAATTCGAAACTGGCCCCCGTAAAAATCTGAATCCCCCCACCCCATTTTTTTCCCTCACTGTATATGTCTCTTTTCCCTTTTTACCTCTATGATGTTAATAAATATTTCAATCAATCAATCAATCAATCAATCAATGCCTAACTGGTTGTACAACCTTGTATTGTAGGTGCGGGACTCCCTGAACAACACCCTTCCAGACGATGTTCCTATACCATATGATGAAGTGAAGAACCCGTGTAGGACCAGTTATGGTTACCCTGACCCTGCAGACAATGCTGGCGCCGGGCACTCACTCAGCCTGCTAGTGGTTGTGTTCACACTCCTTGTCATGATTATATGATTAGGACTGACATGTATCTGCTTCATCCAGTAAATAAATGTCTTGATTCACTCTCATCTGCGTAAGCGCATCTGATTTCTGCATCTGACTTGATGCTGTGACCATCTCTGAACTTATCAGATAGTTTCCCAAACAATTTTAGGGTCATGGACCCATCTGTATGGGTCGCAGGGACATTTTACCATTTACACCAAATGTATCTTTTGGGTCTCAAACTAAAAGGTTTGGGAACCACTGGATGGATGGATGATTTTATGCATCTGATGAAGAGCTGTTGAGGCTCAAAACGTCTTGTCCACTATGGTGCAAGGAACCTTAATAAATATGTTTAAGCTTTGGAGCTTATCCTTACCTTTTTTCTATTATTAACCTTGGCCCGGCACCTGGCATTTAGTGAGTGGATGTGCGTGCTCTATTGTACTATTATGTATGCTCTATTTTCTGCGATTTCATGTTGTGTACAGTTGGAGGCCATCGATATTGTCCTTTTCTTTTTGCTGAGGTTTGCGTGATCTGCGCAAAACCCCTTTTGGTGTTTTAAACATTATGTTATAATTTAGCTATTGAAAAATAGCAGATCTACAAGCTCATAGCGCGCCACCGAGTGGCGCGCTACGAGCTTGTAGGTCTGCTATTTTTGAAAAATCGTGAAAATATTTATTTCAGAAAACTGGAGGATTTAGAAGGATTTTTTTAAATGTTGAGGTCAGACCTAAATGGGTCAAATGATAAGGGACAATATCGGGGGCACCCAACTGTACATGGCAACAAAGTCTTATGCACACGTTATGCACATGTTCTACAGAATTCTACAGTTTATCTGACAATGAGAACACAATAGGCATGGCAAAACCATTGTTGCCAGGAATTGAGGATTGTGCCAGTGTCGTTATGCACATGTTCTGAGACTGGTGCGTAGGCAGGGCTCAATTGTATTAAAAAAGATGCACATAAAGTGCACAAAGACCCACACACCGTCTGCACTTGCAATATGAACACTTTATTACTAGGCAACATTTCGGTCAAATATCTTCTTCAGGCATTCTTCATGTTGTGTACAGTTGGGTGCCACCGATATTGTCCCTTATCATTTGACCCATTTAGGCCTGACCTCAACATTTAAAAAAATCCTTCTAAATCCTCCAGTTTTCTGAAATAAATATTTTCACGATTTTTCAAAAATAGCAGACCTACAAGCTCGTAGCGCGCCACTCGGTGGCGCGCTATGAGCTTGTAGATCTGCTATTTTTCAATAGCTAAATTATAACAATGTTTAAAACACCAAAAGGGGTTCCCGCCCAAAATGGGTTAACTGTCCTTTTGCGCAGATCACGCAAAACTCAGCAAAAAGAAAAGGACAATATCGATGGCCTCCAACTGTACATGAAATCTGAGAATCTATTTTTTGAGGAAAACCACTAACTTTCAATACAGCAATGCATTGATATGAACAACAAAATGTACTTAATTTGTATTTTTTATTATTTATATGTTCTAGACTAACATGCATATTTAAAGCATTTTGAAAAGCAAGTACTTAAATAATTTAACTAGAGTACAAATTGGACCCTTCTTGCTTAGAAAGAGCACAGCAAAAAGACCGGTTGATAGGAATGGCGTCTTCCGGTGACGGGCTTCCTTTTAAGGTCCGGAACCTGCAGCCATGACAGATGGATGCACGACCCAATTGGTATTATTTCGTGAGTAGATGGATTTATTCTGTGTTTACGCCATGGAAACGGCACCACCCTTAGGCCTCACTCACACCTGAGACACAAGCAAGACACATTGTGTTTTGGATGTTGCGAATGTCATGGCCGCCTCAATGCATTTCCAAAGGGAGTCACATGTTTTGAAGACACAACCTTGTTGCATGGGGGGGAGGGCAGAAGACAGCCATGCAACAATGTTGTGTCATGAAACCATGTGTCTCCCAGGCTTCGTACACACATAAAGAACAACTGTGCTGTGCTCTGCCTGTGTTTCATGGCCGCCCCAATGCTTTTCCAATGGAAGTCACGTGGTTTGACCAAACACTTGTTTGATTGCCCCCCCATCACACACACAACTGCTTGGTCAAACCACGTGACTTCCATTGGAAAGGCATTGAGGCGGCCATGAAACACGGACAGCACAGAGCTTGTTCGTCTGATATGTGTACGAAGCCCCATTGAAAATTGAGGCGGCCATAACACACAGAAGACACAGGACACAAGTGCGTCTTAAGTGAGGCCTTGAGTGAGATGAGCACTGAACACAAGAAAATCCTCAACTTGTATAATAAAGACAGAGGCAATGTTTCTTTCCTTCAGACCGAGTTGTCTTGTTTATTAAAACAAAGCCCAGAATTCTACAGTTTATCTGACAATGAGAACATAATAGGGATGGCAAAACCATTGTTGCCAGGAATTGAGGATTGTGCCAGTGTCGTTTGAACAAAATTCACAACGTTCCATTGTAATCTTTAGTCACGTACATACACATTTACTCCCAAGAATTAACAGAAATATACACAATACAATTAAAATTCTGAATTTTGAGGGAAGAGCACCATCTAGTGGTGCCAAAGGATAACATGGGCAGACATGAAAATGAAACTCAAAGGCATAAAGAAATAAGCCATTTGACATTTCCAAATACTGAACAGCAATGTCTTATTTTACAGCTGATAGCTGATCAATGTATCAAACCTGATCAGTCCTCAGTGACCTTGTGTGTAGGCAACACACAACACAGTGTTGTATAGAATACTCGCCAATTCTTAAAGAGTATTTCATTATGTATGTGGTTTCCAGTAATAGTAATACTAAACAATTTGTTGAGGTGATCCATATATTGTGCTATATCAAACAATAAAAAGCACAAAGTTATATTCTCAAGTAATCACATCCGTGTGGGTATTAAAAAATAAAATAAAAAATCAACAAGCAAAAAAAATAACTGACAACAGGATAAGAAACAGAACTCCATGGGTACTTTAGGTGCGCTTCCTATTGGTATTAACTTTACGCTCCGAGATTCCCTTCAATTATAGATGGCTCGTATTTACGTTTCTCATACAGTAAAATGTTAATTTAACTCATGGAATGTACATTTGAGTACATATTTGATTCTCCCTAAATTAGTATTTTACTGTGTAGTTATGAAACATTAAAGCTACTTCACAACATTCGTACTGTCCCAGAAACGTGTTCCAAGGATTATAACTTAAAGCACGGTGGCAGTTAAGGGTATCGTTCATAGTGGACCGTGTATATTAGGCATGCAATGATTTATTGTAAATCAATTAAAATCGATTCAAACTGGTGACACTTTAAATCGATTTCATAAAACATTTATCACGATGCAAAAAAGAAAAAAGGTGAAAAAAGTTGGTTATTTGTCTGGAAAATAATTGTGTTTTTGGTGTTAGCATTATGTTATGCTTTAGCTATTGAAAAATAGCAGATCTACAAGCTCATAGCGCGCCACCGAGTGGCGCGCTACGAGCTTGTAGGTCTGCTATTTTTGAAAAATCGAAGAACGAAACATAGCTTAGAATAGAAACATAGCTTTTTCAGAAAAATTTCAGGATTTAGAAGACATTTTTAGAATCTAATCTCAGGTCAAAATGGGTTAAAAAGAAAATCGTATCTTGACAAATCGTATTATGAACCTAGTATCGTGAGTTGAGTGAATCGTTACATGCCTAACTGTATATTCCCCAAATTCAACAGCCACTTTCATTATTTTAGTACAGGACAGAACCTCCAACTCCAAGTGATCATTACTTGCCAAAACTTACTTACTCCTACCCTGATCACCACACAATACAAATCTGACCAAAAATGGTCAGGCAAATATTTTCAATAAATATATTTAAATCATGCAAACAACTACGCTTTCTCTAGCAAACAGACCAAAACAGAAAAGGAATGCCCTTTGACTCCTGTGTCAATATATTAAGTAACTATTGGCTAATGCTTCAGTCAACTCATTAAGCCTCAATTATTCTTCATTGTGCGATGGCGTCGCTTGCTGAAAATAGCTAATTTAAAAAGAAATGTTTGGTGAGCAACACCATCATACGACAAAACATAAATTAAGCATTGGGTGCCCCCTTGTCTGCTTCTGTATATACACAACACAAAATACCAGGCAATTTGAACCAAACTGCTGTGTCTCTGGTGAATTAGATGAGCAGACAGTAGCGCCAAGAGCAAGAAAGAAAGTTGCAAAAAAAAAAAGCTCGTCCAGTCAGTCCCCTCATTTTACTGTCCATTCTGACCGTGTCCGTTTATAAGCTAATTGGTAAACGTGATTTAGATGCATTCCCTTTTTTTTTGCCTAGACATGTTTCTGTTTGTTGGAGTCTAATGTTGTTGGATTTTGGATTGCATTGTATTGTCTGGACATTTTTTATTGGATACTTAAAAAAAAAAGTTCTATACATTATTTTGGGTTGTTGGTTTTAATGTCTTAAACCTGGAGAACATTTTGGTAATAAACTTGATTGAGGATAAAAAAAAAAACCATCCCAGGGTGCATCCATGCGATGTTTTTTTAGTTATAGTTCTTCTATTTATAGTGACTCATAGGAATAGCTAATGTGACAACCAGGTATAGTCTGGTGACCACCGGAGAGACGGGTGACAGCCGGAATGTAGACGGCACCCGGGTGAGCAGTATGGGTTAGCGCCCCAGCCTGTGTCCTCCGTGAGGAGGAAGCCCAAAAAAACCTCTGTGAGGCCTTTATAATCCACCACTCCTGAATGAAGTGCCTGGTGCTGGGAGTCTGGTGCAACGCACAGGTCCTGGGCCTGGTGAGAGCAGGAGTGGACCTGGTGAGACGTAGGAGGGGCCCGGACAGGAGTCAACCCACAGTGCCTAGTTCTTCCACATGCCAGAATCTGGTTCTCCCAGTCCTGGCAGAGTAGTTCCGGAGCAACGGATTGTGTGGCCCTGGGATTTTCCCTAATGGGACTGATTGAGGGTAGCTACTGGGACGTAAATCGGGACTTGACCCCGGCTGGGTCACCTGAGTGAGGGATATGATGTTCGAGACCCGAAACTCCGATGACCTTGGGATACATCACTGAGGATATGTCCCAGATGCATCCATGCAATGTTTTTTAGTTATAGATTACTAACTCTTTAAAAAAAAAAGAAAGATGAGCGGACAGTTAGACAGGAGGCTACGTCTACAGACAACCATTCTTAATAACAAGCATGAGACTCCAATAACTGGACAGGGGTTGCTGTGCGAATGACCAATGCTCCTCTCTATTTACATTCACTGGTGTCTGACTATGTCTCTCTACACAGACAGTATATGACCTCTAAATTGTAGTGGTTAGTAATGTGTTCATTCACTAGTGAATATACCAGCAACAAGAACACGCACATAAAAAAATGCATATTCATTTAACTGTGAGAGTTTAAAAACAGACCCAGATCCATTTTCTACTCTGTCACAAAATATAACGCTCCAGATTTCACTGTGCATTATCCAAAGATGGACACAAACCTAGAAAACGACACGGCTGTCAACAAATAGTTTTTCAGTGCAAAATTTGATTTGAAGAAAAAAAAAAGAATATATATACATCTTCAGTAAAAAACAAACATAAAAATGCAACAACAAAAAGGGGAAAGGTTAAAATTATTGAATATAACTCACAAAGACTGACATATTATAAAGACTGACATATTTCTTGACCATGTCATTCTGAAATAAACCACATCTGAGCCAAGGTCAGATAATCTGGTGAGTGACTAGGTGAAAAGGTATTGGATGACGACAGCGTGTAGAGGTATATGCCCGGTACATAAATTGGGTCTCTACAGGATGGGTCCGAAGTCCCCGAACGAGAGTGGCTGAGACACACACTGCTACGCCACGTCTACGTCTTCTCTCAGCAGGCCATTCTCTAGTCCCACTTCTCTGCTCGGTGCGCCGTTGGCCGCCAGCAGAGGAGCGTGCACAGGCACAGCGCCAATTTTGAAGGGCATTGTATCTTTGGTCAACATCCTCCTGGTGGCGGAGACTAGTCGGTGGTAGTTGTCGGGGTTGTACTCCGATGCACTGGGCCGCAGAAGCGGCAGGTTGTCCCTATCGCCCTGGGACAGGAAGAGAGCCGGGCGGCGTTGCCTCTCGCCGTCCTTCATGGAGTCTGGGAGGGGCTTCCGTTTGCTCTCGGGGAGGAGCATGATGCAGAGCACGGAGAGAACGGCAAACGAGGCGAAGATGACGTGGTGGAGGAAGTAGCCGCCGTTGTTCTGGAGCTCCATCAGGGAGGAGGCGGCCATGCCCACGCAGCCTGCTGCCAGCACCAGGCCTAGACAGCCACCTCTGTGTGGAGAGGAAGCCAAGTGAACACGTGTAAAATACTTTCAAATTTTACCTCATGCGTGGACTAAAACGGCCTGTTTATACACGCAATATTTGACAACCTGTTAACTTCCTTGTCACCCCTCAAAAATGTCCACTCATGCCAAAAAAAAGAAAGGTTGATGCCAAATGCAGAGGTTTCAACAAAAGACCTCTGTGTCCACATGTTTGTACTAGTGGCAAGGTGTGGGATTGGCCATTTGCATTTTGTTATCTCTGCGGATCTTTGCCTTATAGTCTAAAGAATGATTCTCAAAGTGGGATCCAGGGACCCTCAGGTGTGTAACTCTGACATTGTATACATTTATACACTCAGAGTTATGGGGTCCTTGAAATTAAAACGTTTGAGAACCACTGTCTTAGTCCATCCTAAAGCTCTAACACAGGGTTCCCCAATAGGCGGCCCACGGGCCATTTGCGGCCCACGGAGCGCCCCCTTGTGGCCCCTGGAAGAATTAAAAAAGGGGGGGTCCCAGATATAGATGGCATTAAATGGGGGTCAGTAGCCTATGCATGTCAAACTGGGCATCCCTTTCAAATGGGGTCTTGCCCTGAAAATGAATTTTCAGGGCAAGACCTCAACCTTGTGCGTGCGGACTCGGCCCCCAGCCTGGTACCCTAGTCAAAATATGGCCCTTGAGGAAAATGAATTGGGGAACCCTGCTCTAACAGATGCACAGGTCAGGGATAGAGCTAACCAGAGGAGCACTTACCGAACCACGGTGGGCATGACCTCACTGGCAAAGAAAGCACTGAGCATCGCAAGGGCCTGCGAGGACAGCAGGCCAACAACAGACAGCACCAACACCAGGCCTCCATGTAGGTCTGAGAGAGAGACACACACACACACACACACACAGTTAGTTGCCACTCATACTGACACATGTAGCCAAATGTTCCACAAGCACTGCGTAAACACAGGAACTTTGAGAATATATGCTTAATTATGGTCACAACATGAGCATAAATCCGACAAGCGACGTCACACCATAGTACAACAAAGTATAAATAAGGCTTTAGGATGACAGGGAAGGGCATGGTAAGAGTAGGATACAGTAAGGACAAGGTAGAATAGAGTAGCAAGATGATGTAACCTACACTGAGTCAGGGCCAACAGTACCAGCGATGCGAGACCAGTGATGATGGCGGAGAGCAGCAGGATGCCACGACGGCCTAAACGGTTGACAGACAAGCAGAGGAGGATGCAGGCCAGCAATCCAGTCAGCACCCGGAGGAAGTACGTGAAGTAGAAGTTTCTGGAGTAGCTGTGTAGGTTTCTGGTGAAGCAGTACTGGATGCCTGTTCCAATGAACCTGGTATGGGTGGCAGACATGCAAGGTGTCAGTTAGCACAGTACTGGATGCCTGTTCCAATGAACCTGGGTGGCAGACATGCAAGGTGTCAGTTAGCACAGTACTGGATGCCTGTTCCAATGAACCTGGGTGGCAGACATGCAAGGTGTCAGTTAGCACAGTACTGGATGCCTGTTCCAATGAACCTGGGTGGCAGACATGCAAGGTGTCAGTTAGCACAGTACTGGATGCCTGTTCCAATGAACCTGGGTGGCAGACATGCAAGGTGTCAGTTAGCACAGTACTGGATGCCTGTTCCAATGAACCTGGGTGGCAGACATGCAAGGTGTCAGTTAGCACAGTACTGGATGCCCGTTCCAATGAACCTGGGTGGCAGACATGCAAGGTGTCAGTTAGCACAGTACTGGATGCCCGTTCCAATGAACCTGGGTGGCAGACATGCAAGGTGTCAGTTAGCACAGGGTGACAACCTTTCTTTTAACAAATAGATGTGGGAGGGAGTCAGTCTGCTGCTGTATGGATACATGGTCCGGTCAGTCATACCGTACTGTACCATACTGTAGTGTACCGTACCATATTGCACTGTACCATACTGTACTGTAACAAACTGTGCCATAATCTCCCATACTGTACTGTATCAAGGTCAGAGTTGACAGTATAGCAAAGACGAGGTTGCGTATTTAGGCTGCATTCTACAATAAACTGACAGGTGAAAAAATGGCATCAAAAGTGATCAAGAAAGTCAATCAAACAAGATGATTTTTGGCAGAATTTTCTCTTTTGCTGTCAAGCTTCACCAACGTATGAATGATACTAGGTGGCTAGGAGACGGATACAACCAAAAATGAACAGGAAGTGAAAACTCCATCCGCCTCAATGTTTTTGGTCAAAACAAGCTACATTCAAGGGTACATAACTAAACACCTGATGATCGCATTTACAAAATGTATTTTCCGGGTGAAAGACCCGTGCGTGGACAAAATATGGTAAAAATACTGAAGAACACTGGTGGTGGCAGAAGAATTAATTAATGAATACATGGCAATCAATGTGTGTTGCTCAGGGCCAACACATTGCCGGGGCTGGGAATCTAACCTGCAACCTTTTGCTTCCCAGGCGGGCTCTCTACCGTCCATTCAACTATAGGCGCCTAGCCTACCTGTCTATAAATACAGTGTATAGAGAGGTTTCCTCGGCCACAACCCCCGTTTCTGCTATCGGACAGCCTTAGGAACCTGTTTCCTGTTTACGTGCGTTACCATGTCACTGGTATTTCAACATGGTTACTACTACTTTAAACTACTGCTTTAAACTAGATATATAATGCAAGTATAGGGCTAATCAATTAACCAAAAATATACTAAAAATCACACCCATCATGTGAAGTGAGGGGCGCTCTTATCATCGTACATCATCATACATCATCTCATTCCGGCCAATCAGAATTTGGTTCCTCACCTTCGTCTTTAATGTTTAAAGACTCAAAATTGTCCATTCATCGTCAATGGCCTTTAATGTTTGTGTAGGGCAAAGTTTGTGTTTGCACATACACTAAAAGCTGGACATAGGAGGGGCTAGCACCCCTCAAAAATAAATAAACTAAGAATTCGATCCAATAACCAACTTAATCGAGCTCATGTACGTTAATCGAAAAAGAAGAAGATTTTTGAGTGACGCTATCCCCTCCTATGTACAGCTTTATTCATGAGCACAGAATGTGTTTGTAGCAAGGAATGCGATGATATGTGATGTAAGAGCGCCACTCACTTCACACAAGTGTGATTTATTTTACATACGGTATACAGCTTTTGTCCACACTCACGTCTCAATATTTGCCATTGACAATGAAAGGAGAAATTAGGTCAAATGTCTGCCAAATATGACGTAAATTTGTGGCAACACAAACATTAAATGCCGTTGACAATGAAGGGAAAATTTACGTCATATGTAGACGAGCAAATCGGCTAACCAACACATAAGTTCAGTTGTTCATGAGATGATGTATGATGATGTATAATGATAAGAGCACCCCTCACTTCACACGGGTGTGATTTTTGAGAGGTGCTAGCCCCTCCTATATACAGCTTTTGACCCCACACGTCTCAATATTTGCCATTGACAAATAAAAGGAGAAATTAGGTCAAATGTCCGTCAAATCTTGTCCCCACACGTGTCAATATTTGCCATTTACAATGAAAGGAGAAATTAGGTCAAATGTCTGCCAAATATATATATATAGTATATGTGTGGCAACAGGCATTCTGATTGGCCAGTATGAGATGATGATTGATGATGTACGATGATAAGAGCGCCCCTCACTTCACACGGGTGTGATTTATATATATATATATATATATATATATATATATATTAACCAATCAACACAAAACTATCTAATAGTTTAGTCGATTATTATCTAATTAATTCACAATTTAGGCATGTTAGCAGGCGTGCTTAATCCAGAGCGATTTACAGTAAGCAAGGTTAATATGAATCTAATGCATAGAAATAGTAATCTAGGGTCATAGGTAAACCAAGAAATCAGTCAAAACAGTATATCAAAAATAAACTTTAACAAATTAAGCGGGCATCTGTCTTTAGTGTTTAGAATCTAGATTATCTAGTTTAGAATCTAACACTCTTTGTTGCACAAAGATTGTGCAAATAGCGATGTGACGCGTTGTGAGCTTGTAGATTGGCTATTTCCACCATTAAAATAAAAACGTAATTAATTTTAATCGAGGCAAAAGTTTGAAATTATTTGATTCATTTAGCCGAGCCCTAAATGCAAGTCAGCTGGGAACATTGAGTGCAAAAACAAACTGTCTATAGAGCAACTCACATTGTGAAGCTGAGGATGAGGCAGTTCTTCCAGATGACACGTGTCTGACGCAGTTCCAGGACCGAGTGGTAATGTGGCTGGCAGTCTTCTCCATATGCCACGTCCATCTCTGTAGGAGCAAACAGGTCCACAGACGGCTTTAATGATGACAACACAACATGTTCACACTAATATACACCCATCCGAATCAGGTTGATCTAGCTAGCATGTCGCAAAACCCATTCTTCCACATTATGACATTGTTAGCATCATTCTTAACCAGTATTTTGCTATTAAACCCAACAGAGACAACGGATTACCACTAATAGGCTATCATTTGTGTGTAATTCTGCTACATTAAGGGAAGACTTATTAGGGAAGGCTGATTACTGGGGTCAAAGAAAAACCTCAAATCACATTCTTAAGACACCAGTGTTATATAACTGTTGCTGCTAGTAAATCATGATGTGTCATTATATAAGTTTATAATTGATGCAGCAATCAAGCTATAATACATGACAGTGGACACTATACCATGTGATATTGGCAGTAGTGTGCCGCAGTCTTATTTCTATACATCAGTGGCATAGCACCACATTGAGTGTATCATGTCCCAGATGACATTAAGCCCCAACTCTGGCCATTGATTTTACCCTGTCTACTTTACCCAGTAATGGCGCGAGGGCGAGGTTGTGTGTGTGTGTGTGTGTGTGTGTGCGCGCGCATATATAAATGCGTACCTGAGAGCAGAGTTTCACCAGGGCAGATCTCAGATTCCAGACATACTCCATTCCTGGTTGAGAAATCCTGAAGGCTCTTCTTAGCTTCCTGGATCTGGGATGTTGCCATCAGCCAGCGAGGGGACTCTGGGTACACTGATGCACACCTGAGGAGCACATCATAATGTCAGCATGTAGTAAAGCCTACAGTACATCGTATAAACATCACAATAACTCAGGAAGAGATTAACAGAACATTGCAACACAATTTGGTGTAGGATTTACCCTGTTGCAGTCTATTTTGTAGAAGCCCTATGTAATTAGATCCTGGGGCTTCAGGATATAACAGAATATTTAAGGGACCAAGTACGTCCCTGCATAACCCTGCCCCTATCCCACACTAATTAAAACCTAACTTGTCACAATTACATGGTCTTCCTTCTTTCAGTCTTCCATGTTTCTATGGCTTATTCGTGCATATTGTTCTCATTGCATATTGGCTTCCGGCTTGGTCCCGCCTTATCGCTGCTTAACTCTCCTCCTCCTCCTCCTCTCCTCCCCCCCCCCCCCCAGGTCCGTATATATTATAATTAATATATATATATATATATATATATATATATATATATATATATATATATATATATATATATATATGGACCCCAGCGTATACTCCGCCTATATAATGGTTGAGGCCTACAGAAGCTTTTAACATTGGTCCGGTTCCTATAGCAACGCCCCACCGTTCCAACTATGGGATTACAAATATAATCAGTGCTTCTGACGAAAGGTAAACATATTTCCCCCCCCTCTATTCTGTGACATCCGTGCGCTTCATTTGAGAGCACTCGTGCACGTAATTGAGTGACGGAAAATATACTGTGATTTTTCAAAGGTAGGTGAAAAATCACTATAAACCCAGGCACGTAATGAGTTAAGCAGCCCTCTTGCGATATGAATACAGTATTAGTGTGATATATGTGAAGCCCTACCCTGCACATTCCAAACATGGCACCGCGATGGACTCACCACCAATAGGGAAGCAGGAAGAGCAGAGGCAGCGTAGCCACAGCCTGGAGAATGGGCCAATCACGACACATCACGGCAAAGCCCGGCAACAGCAGCTCTGCACTCACAGCAAAGAAGCCACTGATCATGGCAACCATTAGACGATGAGGAGGGTCACAAAGCTCCAACCCTGACAGCAGGAGAAGGACGTGAGAGAATGAATGCGAGGGACAGGTGGATAGAGACAGCCTTTTAAAAATCAACCCAAAACCAATCAGACAATTGTAAAATCAGCATATGCCTTATTAGTTGAGAAACACATCAATGCAAAACTACTGTAATGAGGCTGTATGCATTTTGTGTGCCGTCTGTAAATAAGACCACCAGAGGGGGATGAAAATGCCAAAACAAACTTTCCAGATGCCCCCAAATTAAATATTAAGATCTTGGTATTTCAGAGTATTTCAGGGCAGATTCACACTTGTCCCGGGTGCGCACTCAGGGACCACTTTGCAGATGTTGTGGTAGTGTGACTGTGAATGATGCGTACCGTTCCCGGGATCGGATTGCCCAACCGTACCCGGGATCGCAATCAATCAAGTCTCGGATACGGATCGCTGCAATGTGAAGGCCATCCGTACTAAAAGGAGGAAGTGGACTATAATCATAATTTATATTTTTTTATAATGACACATTATTTTACCTGGGTTGTACTTCCGGGGCCTGTTTCAGGAAACTTGGATTAGAGGTTAAACCGGGATTTAACAATATATCCTGGATCAGCGATTAACCCGGTTTCATGAAAGATGGTTAATCTTGCCAGATTAATTTAGCCAGTTAACCTGAATATGTTGATGCTTGATTCGGTTTCATGAAAGCAATGCCACACTAGTTACCATGGAAACTAATGCTGTGGATTTAGCCTGCTCCGGACCAGGCTAACAGCCAGGTTTAACCTAATCCTGATGTCTTTACCGTTCATTAAGCAGTCAATCTGATCACAAATCAATGATTCTTTCCACACTTATTATCATGGGTTTATGTTGCCTTATTTTTATCGGTCTGCATTAAAACATCATATTGGTGCACATTGCCATTAAAGGACTAATTTAAGCCCTATACAAAATCAAAGAACCAAAATATATAGGCTGCACAACCTCATCATGACAGTTTGTGAGTTTGTAGATCAGCTACTTTTGGTGAATGTTCCCCCAGAATATATATATAAATTTGAGCCATTATTATTATTAGAATAGGTTTGCTGTGGTGCAAGTGGTTAAGAAGAATTTATTTATTTTGTAAAAGTGAAAATGTACAATTACTCACTGTATTTTCTTTTCACACACACTATCGGCCACTAGTGCATCACCCCAAGCCAGGATTTAACCAGTTCACCAGTCTGGGCAACAACCCCCTTCACCAAAGGTAGCTCCCTCAGAAGGGGGAGTTATGGCCAAATATCACAATGGTAAATGTAGACTATATTTTTTGGGTAGTTAAGTCTATCCACTATTGTATTTTATCTCTTTTATTACAGCAGCAGTATTGCTTTTAGAGTCCTTGTATCAGTCTGTGGAATAGATTAGTAAAGATACTGTACTGAGATATACAGAAGGGGGCAGTAATGCGACTATTAAGGATGCAAACTGCCATAATACCCCACGAAGAAGAAGGATCAGTAAATCTGTGTTCCACCGAATGGGTCTAGTGAGAGAAAGCCAGGCTCTGCATTCAGCCAGGCTTTATGATCCTGGCTCGCTAAATCCGTCCATTCTAAGCCTCGCTTGGCTTTAGTGGAACGGAATAAACCAGGCTGTACAGACCAGGATTTAACAAGCCTGGTTTTGACTTAAATCCTGGATTAGTTCATCCAAGTTTCATGAAATAGGCCCCTAGTAGTTCTACTTGAATGTTGACAAAGAATGATTGATAATCCGCTAGTGTTTGAGTAGCACAGCACAAGCTGTGGTAAAAAAAGAAAAAAACCACATGCCATGCACTGCAGCTAGGACAAACATACCAAGGTTTAGTCAGTGACGTCACTGTTAACATACCAAGGATATGTAAGTGATGTCACCGTGATACAGACGAGAGACGTTACATTGCGCTGTTTAAGACCATCAGCGCACACTGCTTTAGTTGTGTATTGTTGTTATGATATTATTGTAACTCAAGACAACGTCAGGAACACAGCCAAACTTTATTATTTGCTCGAAACTCTGAAAGTGACTCCGCTTCTGTGACATGACATTTTCTGTCTCCCAAAGCCCCATAGTCCACAGCACCCCTCTGAGGCACATACATTGAATGAAGTGTACCTGTGTGCGCTGTTGAATCTCGGCCAATGTGAATCATGGCCAGCGGGGACCAGGCAACCGTATTCTGGAACGGTTCGAATCAAACGGACTCAGTCCTTCTCAGTGTGAAATCTGTGAATCCCCTGTGAAAAACCACTATGATGGTCTGGCTAGGCTACACGATACTAAGTTAGGCTAGGCTGCACGAGACTACGTTAGTTAACTGTAACCCTTGCTCAATGTGGTCAAGTAGGTGATTGTGTTTGACAGTTAGGCTAAGTATGGATTGCATTTTTATAGCACTTTTCTAAGCATTCAAGGTGCTTTACATTGGTCCATTCTTTCATAAATTGGGAGGTGAGGCAGTACACACCAATGGTGGCAAGCTAGCACCGACCGAGTCATTGGAGGCAATGTGGTGTTCAGTGTCTTGCAAAAGGTGACTTCGACATGTGGACAAGAGAAGCCGGGATTCGAACCGCCGACCCACGGATCATTGGACGACCTACTCTACCTCCTGAGACATGCTGCATGTTTGAGACAGTGTGAAATGCCTAGGAACTTCCACCTAATGTCCCCCAAGTGTTAGCCCTTTTTTGTTTGCCCTTGATGTGGTTATATATATTAAATATTATTGTCATCACTGCTGCGAGGACATCAGAACAAAAGAACTTTACTCTTCTGTACTCGTACACCAGATATAGCACATAAAGAAACCTTCTGTACTCGTACACCAGATATAGCACATAAAGAAACCTTGAACCTTGAAAAGAGGTACGAAGGAAAGCAGATAGGTCACTTCCTGCTAACTTCCCTGCCCTCTGTCCTGCTATTGTTTCTGTCCCCCTACGGAGAGGCTGTGGGGAATTGAGAATTGTTCCTCCCAGACCCAAGTGCTTACACCCAGGGTCCCAGGCAGCACCGCATCTTTCTCTTACCCCACAGAACAAAATCTGGTCTCAATAATTCATGACCTCACAGGAATGTGGAGAATGTCATGCATATTAGAAACAGATAGGGAACTCCCTAACAGCACAGTACCTAGTACTAGCTTGTTCCACACATGTACAATTTCAGAAGATTCCATTTAATCTACAAGTACTGAATGGATTGTTCCTAATTCTTCCGCTTCACACCGATCAGCAGTGAAGATGCATGCCATTCCCCTAACCCTGGCCTTCACCACAATCACTCCTTCACAGTAAAATCCAGTGTTAAAGTTTATTATTATATAAAATTGAATTAGTTATTTTTCTCTATCAGAAAGTTGTGTTTTTTTTGTTTTTTGTTTGCATGCAACTACATATTCTCAAATAGAAACTGTAATACAAATCTACGTTTACGTCTACGTCAAAACATCTGTAGTGGTCTGGACAAAATCAGGATCAGACCCATTTATCTGGCTGATTCTATCATATCAGTCTTATCTCGAGTCGGGGATGTGATGTAGAACAAGAGCTGTCGGTGTGATGTAGCTGTTTTATGTCTGTTTTGGATATTACAGTACAGTATGTTCACTGTTGTGTTAACATACGAGAAGAAAGCACACCTCATCATGAAGATAACCCCAGAGAGCAGAGACTGCTATCAACATGAGCTGAAATACATTAGCTGTGGCTTGAAGTATTGTGCATTTTATGCAAGTTTCTGCCCTCTTTAATTATGTTTTTATCTCAAAGCAGTGAGCTTCCACAAACACCTCTCAGTGATTATTGGTGACCTTCTGTACTGAATGACACTTTAAGCATGCCTCATCATGACTTATTAAAGACATTACTGGTAGATGAATGGTTCAAGTTACAACTGTTATGATGTCCTTAAATAAACACAAGATAGGACAGGGCGGATTTGTTTTTCTTAGGGCAAAATGGGCCATTTCCTAAGACGGATAGGATGGCGAGGTAGAATGAGATGTGACAAAGGGGGGACTTCATATGACCCTAGATTTGTCCTTTTTCATCAAAAGGCACCACAAATTTGTATTATCTCATTGCCAGAGTTTTTCTTTGTTAGCGAGAGCAAATACACCTTGTTTCATCCAAAACAAAAATCCTGTTAACAATGTTAAGTTAACAATTTCACTCTCTCTTTCTCTCTTCTGTGACAGACATGAGCCTCTGAAAGTGTGCCAAAGGCTCAGTAGAAAAAATATGCACAACCCAAACCTCAATTGATTGACAGAACATGTTGCATATAAAACAATGTCATTCTATCAATCAAAACACAAGGGAGCCGTGTCTTTTATCCCCACAGAGGTGAACACAAAGCGCCATCAGTTTGAATATAGAATAGCTTGGGAGCACTCTCTGAGGTGTAAGCCCCCGTGATCAAACAGGATTTTTCTCCATATCTCATAAGACACAAGAGGCTTTGTTGCTTCTTGTTCCCATTCACTGCAATTCACCATAAGAGTTACACTCGTCGCTCGCTATTCCCACCCAGCTGCTCCGAAGCCTCCGATTGAACAGGACACTTCCTGATTTACACTTGGTTGTCCATCATGTCACACACTGGAAATAGCCTAGCTAGTAGCTACAAGCTCTGCTATTTCCGATTCTAAACTAAATGTAACATTAGGGTTAAAGTACCCGGTGCACCACCGCAGAGTCCAGGGGTAAGGGGTTCAAATCCACCACGGTGCATGCAACACAATTGGCCCGTGTTTGGGAAGAGAAGCCAGGTGAGAAGGTGATATTTCTCACTGAATGTACTTTTACGGGTTGGGGCGGCACCTTTCAGCAGGGGGTGTTGAATAAGAGAAGCAAGATGGAGGAGTTACATTCTCCCGGTGGGGGCTCATCACTGACCAGCTCATCACTGACCAGCTCATCACTGACCAGCTCTTCACTGGCTATTTCACCAGTAGCAATACAGAAATGTGTGGAGAGGGTTCATTGGCATAACAACTACATTAAAAATAATAATAATTGGCTACTAAAACAATTCTTACTGGAAATGTATGACGAGATGAAGATCCCGGCCAACATGGCACCCTGAGCAAGACGCAGCAGGAGGAACACCACAGCACTGTTGGACAGGCACACCGCCACTCCTAGCAGACTGGACAGACTGACAGACAGGAGGAAACCTCGGCGACGACCCAACCTTAAGACACAAGTACAAGTTAGGGACGATTCGTAAGTCACATAATGTGTGCAACAACTGGTCATCTAGATCTACAAGCTCACAACACGGCGCAAAGCAACACATTGTGAGCTTGTAGATCTAGATGACCAGTTTTTTACTTAATGAAATACTTACAAGAATGGTTTTTAATTGATGAAAAGTTGTGGGTTTTTTGTTGATTTTTAAATCATTTTAAATACTACATATTTTTTTTAATTTTATGAAATGAAAAACAAAGGTGGATATTTACCTACATTTACATATCATCATCTCTATCCCATATAGAGACAGACGTAACTCATACACAGTCATTATTTACCAGTCACACAGTGTGCCTAGGAGGATGTATCCCAGAACACAGTCATTATTTACCAGTCACACAGTGTGCCTAGGAGGATGTATCCCAGAACACAGTCATTATTTACCAGTCACACAGTGTGCCTAGGAGGATGTATCCCAGAACACAGTCATTATTTACCAGTCACACAGTGTGCCTAGGAAGATGTATCCCAGAATCAGGATGTATCCCATTTACTATTTATTAGAATCAGGATGTATCCCATTTACATATCATCATGTCTATCCCATATAGAGACAGACCTAACTCATACACAGTCATTATTTACCAGTCACACAGTGTGCCTAGGAGGATGTATCCCAGAATCCACCCGCTCATGAAGCAGATATGCTGCAACGGGATCTTCCAGTAGTCTGTGCAAACTAGGTTCCACTGAAAGAAAGAGACAGAGAGGCAGTCCAATGAATTTCATAGCTTATGTAAAACTGTGATCATGGCAACGCTGAGGAACTTCAGGTTGAAACACTGCGTCTGTGTAATTTTAGACTTTACAACGTTAAAAGAAATGAATTCAATTAATCTTAAACTGCACTGTGTTGCATAAGCATTCATCATAATCAGACTAGATAACTTTCCGAGAATTGCACGCGCACACACACACACACACACACACACACACACACACACACACACACACACACACACACACACACACACACACACACACACACACACACACACACACACACACACACACACACACACACACACACACACACACACACACACACACACACACACACTTTTGTGACTCAAGGAGGAATGTAGATCATGTTCCCCCTGATTGAATTACAGTGTCTGCTGACAGTATTATTACATTAGAACAAACCGACACAAACGGCAGCACTATGACATGCTTCATACCAAAACCTGTTCCACTTCTTCTCTTGTCTTCTAGGTTTTTTCTTGTCCACCATATCCTCATACCATGTTCAAAGAGCTATGACGTCATCATCTTGTGTGAACTCATGAAAATATACCATCTATTAGCTTGCTTGCCTTGCCTTGCCTGGTTCTTGCTTTGAGCATCAAAATTAGGGCCTGATATATAGGCATCATTATTATACTTTTTTTTTAGCCTAGCATCGTTATTATGCATCTGATGTGTTCCAATTAGCCTGGCATCCCTAATCTGGACATATCATTATACGTAGGTGAAAAATGTTTTCAAACATTTTGTAAATATTGCCCATCTACAAGCTCACAAAACATTTACGTTTTTATTTTGTATCTATCAAAAAGTTGTGTTCATTTGTATTCCTTTTTGCTTATAGGTTAAATGTTAAAATAGACTGTGTTTTTCAGATTGGTTAGAAAATGTTACACTTTGACAACATATCGGTCAAAACACCGGTAATCTGTGGTCTAGCCGGTCCCTAGACCCAAAAGGCTAGCATCAGTTGTGCTCTAAAATGGCAAGAGTCTGTCCTTTTTTCCTTGTACAGTACTGTGTACAGTACATGCACACATACGTCATGGAGAAGGGTGGAAGGACATGATCAGGTTCACAGGAAGGGGGTGGGCATGGGACTTCCTAGCATCACAACACATGGGCACAAACACTCCTCAATCCAGGCCCTAACAACCAAGTTGAGGCATGGGCCCTTTCACCAAGACATGACATATTGCTATCTTATCAGTATTGAGATAATAATTATTGAATTACATCCACACTTCTGCTATCCATGGCAATTGTGTCAAAGTCATGAAACATGCTGAAGTGCAATAACAATTTATCTAGAGTTATACAATCTCCCTCTGTATTATATCTCAAGCATGCCCAATGTGATGCAGATGCCGGTGTAAGACTTCAAAATACAAGAAAATAAAGATTTAAAGTTTTAACAGCTGTAAAGTTAACCCCCATAAATTACATGAGAATATTTAGTAGTAGTTGTTTGCACTGAGATGTGTTTTTTTGGCTACCAAAATCCTGTGTCAGTGTTTGCAGAGTGGGATGGATCCTGACTGACATAAGGCTGTTGAAACATACAGCAAGTCAAATAAACAAGATTAGCTTTACATAGGCTATGCAATATGGAGTGGCACCCTTAGAGTATATATATTAATAATAATTAATAAGGTGGCACCAGACTAAACACATCTTCTGGGCCTTGTTTGGTCAAGGTATCCTATTATTTAGCCCTGAAACATGACTGTCATGATGATGTGAACCATGGCTACCTATTTATGCCTATGATAGTCAATCAATCCAATGTTTATCAATGTAGCCTACAATCAATTATTATTATTATTATCAATTACAATTTATTGGACTCAGTCTCAAGACTGAAATGAGATCACAAAGATCTCAGATCCAGAAAAGTAGCCAACAAAACAAAAGCTTTACAAAACGTCATGGCAAGTATTCATTAAAGCTTTCCTGTCTACTTGTTGGGAAATGGAGCTGCAGATCAGAGTGTGGGGGAAAAGCATCAACAAGGCTGGGAAGTTTTGGCTGTTTAACCTGAGCAAATATTGGATGAACGTTACAGACTGCCAATTTCATTATCACGTAGGCTCCAACGGTTTACAATTTAGGCATTTAGCAGACGCTCTTAATCAGAGTGCGAGATCAGAACAACAACAGCGGGTGAACTAATTCAATGATACAGAACCAGAACTGAACTGGTATGACTTTTTGGCAGACCAGTAAACCCGTTTTACATAATAATGTGTTGACAAGACCCGACTAGAGAAAGGGTTAACATGTAGGTGGTTTTGTTTTGTTGAGCACAGCCAATGTGTTTGCTATCATAAGCGTGTGACTGATGACAATGCGTTAACCCTTTGTGTATTGAAACTTCAGCCACGTCCAAACAACAATCAATTCCATTTCCAGACATTTTGTTACCTCTGTCACATAGTTGCTTTGAAGTCCAGCCGCGTGGGAGTACTCCCATCCCTTTGTGCAGGACACCCTCTCTTTAGGGACGTTTTCCGAAAAAATGGACGCATTTGTTGAGTACTTGAAAAGTTCACAGTGGCTTAAACCAGTACCGTTTACCCACGGTATAGTAAAATTAAGATATCCCTGTCTGGTTAGGTTGCTGAGGAGGAAAGTAGACGGGAGAAGCTGCGGGTCGGGTTTGCAGTGGTAAGAGTCTGGCATCAAAGTGTAAAATACATCGCAGAAAAGATTCAGCATTACCGCAAAGTTCGGAAACCAGCTGAATATTACTACGATTCTGTTATATCGTCCATATCCACCCACGTGAGGGTAAATCTTCGTCTCATAGTCCATTGTATTAAAGTGAGTTGCGTCGTGCAACTGCAACAGCTGGTTCGTGTCTCTCTCTCTGGACTCGAGTCTAAGCGCAGCAGGTAAAGCAAAAGTGGGTGGAGACACATTGAATACATGATCTGGGTTCGACCCTTTCATCCTCCCAGTCAGACTCTGGGGTCCCAACTTCCCACTGTCATCTGTTGCTTACTAACACACTTACTTGGACTTGGACTTCAGTGAGGGGTGAGAGTATGGGGTCATATTCATGCCAGTGGGAGACCCCGCTGTGCGTCATGGTACTATTTTTAATGTGCGTCATTCCATCATCCAACAAATTGGGCCATAGCCAATAGATATCATTACCCCAAGGTTTCAAGGAATGAGGAGCCAAGCAAGAATAGCTGAATCACACTCACACACACACACACACACACACACACACACACACACACACACACACACACACACACACACACACACACACACACACACACACACACACACACACACACACACACACACACACACACACACACACACACACACACAACCTGAAATTGCAGAGGGAGACCTTGAGAGATGTGTGGTGGTGGACCTACTGCACAACTATTTAGTGCTGTCCAACGATTAAATATTTTAATTGTGATTAATTGCATTATTTAATTATTTAGTTAATCGCAAAAAAGTCATCCAAGGTTCAAGGTTGTCTTTATTTGTCTTCCTTAGGAGAAATGTGTCTTGGAGACACAGAGGATACAAATAACAGAAGAGAAAAAGGAAAACACCATGATGAAACACACCAACATAACAAACAGAGATATTGCACACATTCCCTTCCTTGATAAAGTGCAACTAGTCAATAAAGTGCATCTAGTCAGTTGGGGTCATGCTGCCATTTAGCAAACTCTGATTAAGCATGTGACTGTGGAGTCCTATATCTCCTGCCAGATATACTCACGGTTCAATACATGCAAAGGGTCAAATGTCAGATACAATATTCCTAGCTTGTTTCAAACATGGCCTGGGGAGTGGGGGGGGGGGGGGGGGGGGGCTAGTAATTTGAGATTTGTTTTTAACAGTTAGGTTGCCAAACCAGCTGGACATACCATATCTCAAGATAGATTCAATACTAGCCCTGTAAAACGTCAACATAATATTTACACTGACTCCGAAAAGACTAAGGGCTATATCTTGCGCCACCCCTTTAACCCTTATCCCTAAACTAATTTTTTACTATTTTAAAATACCTTTTAAAATAGTTTAAATAGCCGATCTATACAAGCTCACAATGTCTCGATGTAGATCGGCTAGTTGAACTATTTTAGAATGTTTTTCAAAATAATTAAATGGCAAATAGGCCTACAGTACGTTTAGGGATAAGGGACAAGGGTGGCACAAGATGGAGCCCTAAGTCTTCGAAGAAAGTGTAGACGCTGGTGTATCTTTGAACATAGGGTTGTAACATGCGTCTGCCAGCTCAGGTCCTGATCGATCTGCACTCCCAGGTATTTATAGGAGGAGACCTGTTTGATGTTATGGTCGTGAACAGTTCACACACACACACACACACACACACACACACACACACACACACACACACACACACACACACACACACACACACACACACACACACACACACACACACACACACACACACACAACACACAACACACAACACACAACACACACACACGGGAGGATAGCTTGTACAGTACAGTATACAGTACGTACAGCACACGGTACATTACAGCACCACTCACTTCAGACGGTTCTGATTTTTAGCTTGAATATTGGCTTTGTTCATATTCTTTTCGGGGTTGTATGAATTTCGAAATTAAACTAATGGAAGGAATTAACAACCCCTCTACCTGCTCTCTGTAAGAGGTGTTGTGTAGTAAATGGTGCATTTATATAGCTCTTTTATCCAAGACGTTTTACATAGATGTGCATTACAGTCACCCATTCACACACAGTTGGCAGTGGAAACTATTCAAGGCACCAGCCTGCACAGGCACCAACTAGGTAGCGTCTTGCTCAAGGACACTTCGACACTAACTCCGGTGGAACCCGGGATCGAACTGCCATCCAGTCGTTCTACCGGCCACTCTACCCCTGAACCACTGTCTATGTAAGCTATTGTGTATTTGTTTGTGAATTTTATGTCCTGATGGCTACTTGGTGCAAAAAGTATTTCCTGCTTTAATCAATCAATCAATCAATCTGCACAAGGTGCAGCCTAGCCCTGCTACACTCCTCCACTCCCCCCAAGTGAACCCTCTGGAGGTACCAGGCCCTCCAGGTGACCTTGACTACAGTGGCATTTGACATTGTGGAGCAGTATAATATTAATATTTCAGAAATTAATTATGAAACCCCCCTAGTTTGACCCCTCACATGCTACTTAATGCAGAATTAAACATTTTTTACCCAAACTTTCAGCAGCTGTCACAGCTCCTCCCTTGAGTTTCAACCTTTTTTACCTGTAAATGTGTAACTTTACAAGTTAAGACATTTCTTGGTATGGAATTTATTCCAAGATTGGCAATTATTTTCTGATAATAATCGCTGCCTGACTTGATGTGATGGGGAACCTTTGGAAAACTGAATTTAAGTGATTGGTTAGCCGATTTGCTCTTCTACATATGACGTACACTTTCCCTTCATTGTCAATGGCATTTAATGTTTGTGTTGCCACACATTTACGTCATATTTGAGGGACATATGACCTAATTACTCCTTTCATTGTCAATGGCAAATATGAGACGTGTGGGGACAAAAGCTGTATATAGGGCCCAGAAATAAATTAGCGCCCCTCAAAAAGAAAAGGTTCATGATCGATGCTATCGTCATCCAAGGTATACAGCCTGCTCCTCCTGTCTGTAGACAGTGTAGAGGACCTTAGACCTCTTCCCTATATAACTCTTTTGACCTCCACGACCGGTTCCCAAACCTGATACCTCTTGACCTGATCTCTCTGTGCTGTCAGCTGTCATGCCCCCATGTAGGTTGATGAGGTCAGCTTTTGAGCAGTTTAAAAAATAACCTTTGGCACAATTTCTGTGAGTCATGCTTTTTTCACGCTCTTCCGTTCCGCGGTGCACATCTCCAGTCTGACATTCCTGTCACGGAAATGCTGGAGTCAGTTGCCTTGCTGAAGGCCAAGCATAAAAAAACTAAAACTAAAATAGCATGATGTTCATTACAATATGTCAGCCACTTCCTGCTTGTGCCATCTCTACGGTGAACACCTTCACCACAGGGTTTTCAGCATCCTGTTGGGGGTGTGGAGTCTGTGGACACAGGTCTGCATCATAGGAGGCTCAGGATAGAGAGAGGGCGAGCTCCAAAAGTGGCATTTGGCACAAAATGGAAAAGGGCAAAGTAATCTAAAACAACCTCCATGACTAGATTAGACATAAGGAATGAGATGATTATTATTAATCGGTTGAAGTATTAAAAGTGCACATGACTGATTTTGGTTATATACTGTACATACTTTCATGCGGATATACGATCTACACACGTTTCCCACCAGGAAGTGCCATAAGAAGACATTATTTTGTTGCACAATAATGTAGGAGATAAGAATTCAGGATGGCACAAATTGTCTAAGTTTTGATGTAATCACAATTCAGCCGATCGATAAGAGACAACTGACGTGAGGTTAAGAGACAACAGGAGTTAACAGCTTTGTAAAAACTGAGAATGTGCTGGTATTATTAGCACATTTTCTGTCTGGTACAGTGGAAATTGGTCAATAGAAGTTTCTTTGGTTGTGATAATTATTTTATGTATGCCCTCTTCTTCTCCAAGACTTCCTCGTGTAGCTATTAGTAACAGCCATGTAGGTACTGAATAAGAGAAGCTATATGGCAGATAGCTAATCAACCACTTCATCTTTCTTGCAATTTTCAAACCATAAAGCATGAACGAGTCAGCTGGCTCACTAAGTACTTATGTCCCATGATCACTTGAAAGAAGCAAATAGTCCTATATTCTTGGAGAATGACATCTAAATGAAGTATAGCCTACATTATGTTTTTTGTTTATAAGATACCATAACATGTAAAAAAAAAAAAAAAAAAAAAAAAAAAGGCTGTACAATTTAAATAATATCATACTTTTAATGAGCACAATAGTTTTTTTTATTAAATGAATGCATGGAGCTGTTCCATCTTTATTAAGGTATCCGTAGCCTCACTTTAGTGAGTGCAAGAGAGGGGACCTGTGTATAAGTCACCATTTGTAGTGTGACTGTGAGTCAACCAAAGCAAACACTGCTGGCGATCAGGTTGGATCCAAGACTAGAGGTCCCATTGATGATCATGTTGTTTAGATATTGAGTCCATGAAACTGTTGTGCTGCGCTCACACAGGCAGATACAAAGATAGTCTACCATTCATTGTCAATGGAAGCCAGCGACATGAAGATACAAAGCTACAACTAAATTGAACTGGCTTCAACTTCAGATACAAAGCGACAAATATGCAGTGAATCTTTGTATCTTTGCATCTGCCTGTGTGAACACAGCATTAGTAGAAAAAGCCAGATTCAGGATTGTAGGTAGACCTCGACTCAGCTTGAGAAATGTAAACCACATTCCTAAAACCACACACGGAAACAAGGCAAACAAAGAATACTAAAACCAGGGGTAATATTTCAAAGTTTTATTAACGAACATAATCTCTGAGGAACAACAGCAGTTCTCGCGCTCTCTGTACATGCAACTGTAGAAAATAACAATTTTGAATTTTAACTTTTCAGTTTAGTCTTTTTTTTCTCCATCCTCATTTTTCAGTTTCTCGCATTTATTTTTGCAGGAAATCAACAACAGCTAGAGGTGAAAGTACTGGATCCTTTTACAGCACTGACGATAGCAACAACCCCCCCCATAACCCCCAACCCCCCCCCAATAGCTGCTCCAACAATATGTACATAATTAAACTACATTGTACAAATAAAAAAGTTACATTGTTACATCATAATCACCTGCAGCGAGCGCACTTGTCTCGTTGCTGTTAGAACCCCACATTCTACGCAAGTTTTTAGACTAGTACAAAGAGAAGGGTGCAAAACGTCCTGGGAGGTTTATTTACAAAGCTATGTACAGAATGTCTCTTTCACGCATTACAGGAGGAAAATTTACACAGCGGAGACCAACTTCAACTCAAAACATACCACAGGTGTCAGAAAAAAAAAAGATAATAAATAGGTTATTTCTCACCATTTAAAGAGTAGTTCTCCATGCTTTTATTAGTCATTTTCCATTCTAAAAAGGGAACAAAGAAACAGCTACAGACCGGGTTTAATAAAACAAAAGAAAACTAAGGGGGGAAAAAGGCTTGAAATCGTGATTTGGGGAATTGGGGAGGGGGGGGGGGGGGGGGGGCGGGGGTCAAATTATGTTTGTGTCCAGTAAGAAAATCAAGCAAAAAAACAAGTCAAAAATAAACTGAGTGAATGTGAGTAGAGTAGAGGTAACATGTTGCTGACTGAGGCTAATATAATCTGGATGAGCATGGCGCCAAGTGCTTTACTGTGCATCTGAGGACTGCGGTGCGGTGGGTGGGCAGGAAACTAATAGGATTTGAATTTACCCAGTGATCACTTTTTATGTTAAGTGAATATTTACAAACTGCATACTGGAGACTAAGAGCCAACATGGATGGATGTGTGATGGCGTCTGTCAGCCAACACAATTTCAAGCCTTTCTGGTTCAAATAAACAAAAAAGAAAAAGAAAAAAAAAGATAAAAAACAGAAGTTAAAATCAAGGCAGGGCTCAAACTGTTAAAATGTGACACATGAAACTGAAACACACTTGATGTCTTGTAAACAATAGTGAGGGTGCGGTCGGTCGGGGCATAGTAACGCTATACATTCTGCTGATCCATAAGCAAAGTGATTGACATGCCACTGGTGTTTATGCTTCATACACGAAGATAAACAAAAAGACAATTTAAAAGACAAAACAAACAATTCCCAAGACAAACAAGATGACTTTAAACACTACATACATTGAGCTAAAATACCAAAGGATTTTGTGGACAAAAACACCCTTCTCCCAAAAGAATAAAAAATAAAAATAAACAGGGCTTTGAAATCAAACATCTGGCTATGTGCTATCTCTGTATAATAAACTGTGTATTTGTGTCTTTCAAAAAAATATCCAGGACTCTATTACTAGCCAACTTGCCTGCACAGTGGAATAGCAACGACCATTGCACTTAACTAGACATACCATACACAGCAATGCTGACGGTGTGTAAATAACAGCGAATATTGCCATCAGGATACATGAGCAGCTCTCACACACAGACAGGGAGCCTATGTGATAGGTCAGGAAAGCTATTTAAAACCAGGGCGCACTAAAAAATACAGAAAGAATACAAGTCATCATCACAAATCAACCTTTCAATGGGATAAAAAAAAAGAAGAGGAAAACATCTACCCAACACTTTAGCACAGGCTAATCCTTTCCCCTCTACTGTTTAATGTGTCCACTTTTTTGGTTCATACTGAGATTAAAGTTTCTTAACTGCCGCGTGACAAGGTCATGATTATGGCAACTGCCACCACACAACAGAGCTTCATGAGGAAACAACTTCAACTAATCATTTAAACGTCTCGATATCCCTGACAACACTAGCCATAGCCAAACCCCTTACAGATTCTAAGTCCTGATAGAACTTGGAAGGCTGAAGTGACAAGAATCTGCCTGGTGATGCAGCGAAATGGATATGAGCCTATTTTTTTAAATTAAACAGATCTATCCTGGGAGGGTTCAACATAATTCTAAAATGATAATTTTTAAAATGTGCTATTCAGATTTTTAACATGTGAAAACAAATTTAACTCAAAGGGCAATCAGGTTCTGGCATTTTCTGAGGACATTACTTTGGTGCCATCCAGTGAGTAAAGGCAGAACAGCACCTAGACAATCAGCTGTTCTCCAATATTGGATACGGCCTGACAAACTGGTACAAAACACAAACACACTATAAAAACTCTGGAATGAAGCCTTTCCATTGCAGTCACTATCCTTCAGATATCAGTCCAGTTCATGTCCTAAGCGAGCTAATAGCCAGCATGTTGAATACATGAATCTGGACTGTTGCCTAAAGCAATAGGACTAGCAGAAAGAAGAGCTGACAGAATGACCTGTGACCGGTTTCAGACAAAGAAATTTGTAAAGACCAAAAGTAAATTCAGTCCAATGTACAAAATAAAAGACTGGGAAAATGAATTTGAAAAAGCAAATTTGATGTTTTTTTCTTGTGAATGACATCTCTCACACTCATCCCACCCAGATATATTTAAATATGACTTTGCCTGACATTGAGTAACTTATAATTTTTTTTCCACTGTAAAAAGGCATTTTCTTGGTTTGAATTTTTTCAGATATAATTGTGTAGTAAAGCAATGAATAATAAAGCTCTGTCTATTCTTTAAATAAATCCATAATAACCATTCTGCTACATCTGAAGGACTATACGGCGATTGGCCCCCTGGGAGGCCCTGTTTAATCCAGAAGAGTTCTCGATCAACTTAGCTAGGGTGTGGTGTGGTGATCCAAGCCCAGGTGAAGTGCATTGACCAACCCTGGACAGAAACTAGAGATGGGATCATACAACTGTGCACTGGAGTCTTTCAAATACTGACAGAATCGTGTACACATTTTGGCCCATGGGTATGAGGGGGGAAAGTGCTGCCCAAAAGTGAACTATACATACAAAGATAATTTTTCTTTCATTTATTTTTTCTTTACACTTAACTGAGTGATGTTACAGTACATAAGTTATTTACAACTGTGCAGTAATGTGTGGCAAAATAAATTATCTAGAAGGCAGCAAGTATACATTGGTTAACGAATATAAAAACTGTACATAATTTACGGAATACAACTTTTTTTTTTCTTTTTCTTTTTCTTTTTCTGTTTTCTTTTGTTTTTTGTTTTTTTCCATTAAACTAATATTGGCTCTGTAGTGTTTCAAGTCACTTCCTCAGAAACAATGAAATGCCCAAGTAAAGTAAAATAGACAAAAAAGAAGAATATTTCTCTCCTCTCTCTGAACCACCATAATTGTAAATGTCTCTTTGAAGCGCAACATTTGTTGAGTTTTGTTTCCCGTGATGTTTTTGCAGTCCGTGGCCATTTCGTGAGTGTGTTGGAGCACTGAAGGTGGCTGAGGAACGCTCCGGTCCGTCCTCAGAAATCCACTCATAACCTCCTCCATCTAGCCAGGCAGAGAGGCTGCACAAACAGTCTTTCCTCTCACGATGCTGGGCCCTGATGTACACACACTCACACACATTCCAAACCCTATGCTGTAGTCCAGTGTGCTGCCGGGGCACTGCAGCACTTTTGTATGGAGCAGTGTGAACGGAATGGGGGCTTTCTCTGGTTTTAAGGTCAGAAAGCCCCACAACCATCAGAGGCTGGATCTAACAGCTTGGTCGATCTGTCCCAGCCATCCTGTTATAGGGATACATGGAGGATATCCCACGTGATACACCTAGGTTCTGTCCCTGTACTCTGGGTCAGGAGTCAGGACCGAGCGCTGTCTAGTTCTCCAGGCCCACCAGGAGCTCTGGTTCTATAGGGGGAGGCTTCTCCTCAGTCCTCCCTCAGGACAGGCACCACACCAGTGGGAGAGCTCCTCTCTGGTGCTCCCACCTTGCGGTATTATGGTGGGTCTGTTAAAGCGGGGACCAAAAAACAAATGCAGAAAATAGAACTCTATCCCCCTCTCTCATTAACTGAGCACTGGGGAGCTGTGTCCCGCCATCAGAGCTCCAAAGCAAAAAGCTGTTTTTTTGCTCTCCTACTCTGATCAAACAAAAGCATAAAAACTTCCGAGGACAAAAGTGCAAGTTGTGTGTATTTTCTTTTCCCCCCGATAAAAAGATGCTTCCTCTTCTCACGGAAGGGAACTGTAAGCAAGTTTTTTTTTCTTTACTTTTGTTTTTCTATATAATATATAGTTTTGTCTCGCTAAAGTATTCTTTCAAACTCGCTAGCCCTTTCCATTCGTTCTACTCAACGAAGTCTTTTTGAGAAGAAGTGATGCACAAGTAGTTTGCTCTCTATCTCTCTATAAGAATGTGTGTGTCATGCCGGCAACAGGACAAAGTCATCATTGACGTCGACCATTGGCACATAGAAGGAGGGCACCTCATTGACACAGAGGGACTTGTGCCCTGCAGGGTCCAGCTCCTGCACCTTGAGCTGCCACTCCATTCTCTGCACCGCATTGAGGGCAGCCGCCTCATGCTGTTGCCTCATTAACAGACATGTCTGGGGGAAGAGAAGAAAACAAACAGGGTTCAAGATTAAAATATTGTAAAATGGTATGAGTTGATTCTTAAAATTTGGAAGTGAGAATTGGGGTTGGCAGTCAGAGCATGTGAGCGTCGCGGAGCGGCCGGGAAATCCACTCTTCGCTTTTGACGGCTTTTGTCCCGCTCGTTCATTCGCTCGTGTTTGATCCCCACGCCGCTCTCCGCTCGCCTTCATTTGCACAACGGGCGCTCCGTGATCCGCTCGGATACGCCCACTCAACAGCAAGAAAATGACGGGGGTAAAAAAATAAAATGCTGTTTTCTTGAAATTGTATAATTAAACACATCGGCATTATTGCCTGAAGACCATCGGAGCATAAATATTTACGTGTTTAAAAAAGTGTTATCGGAAAGCTGTTCTGACCCATTTTAAAACCTGCCCATCGCTCAATTCAAAATCCACCCGCAACACTCCTCGCACCTCTCACGCTCCGCGGCGCTTACATGTTCTTTTGGTAGTGTATAAGCGATATAGAGGGTATGCGCGTGACATCATCATCATACCCGGAGCTAATGCGGGAACACCTACTGAGTGGGGGAAAAACTTCCTGGCCTTGACAACCAACCACAAAAGTCCTATCTGATTGCATTAAACAACGTTAAACTCACTTTGCCACTAAATTTGCCACTTAATGTCAATATTCTAACATTTACCTTCATGCGGTCGTATTTGTCATCCACATCCTGGATCCAGGAAATGAACTGGCGAGCGTTGAAGCGATCTCTCACAGACTTGTTCTCATCCACCTGGGAGCACAGAATATGAAAGAATAGCTAATAAATGATATAGTTTCAGACTGAACACTTATGTTAATGTGCTGCTGTCTGCTTTCGAATGCTGCACTGAGAAGCTAGCGGTATAATTTACTTTCCATGCCAACAAACTGTACAGTATATCAAAACCCTGTCCCACCTGGCTCTCTGATGGCATATTGTACACTTCAGAGTCTAGCAACATGGTGCAGGCACTGAATGGCACTGACTGATTGGCTATTGTCCTTGCCGCTCTGCAGTGGACCCTCAAGACTTCCTGCTCACAGGACACAATCAGCTTTTCCTGTTAACAGAGACGGAGAGAAAGAGAGAGAGAGAGGACATTCGGTTAATGGAAATGGTTTTCGATCAACAAAGAAATCATCATGCACAGAAATCATCAGAGTTGATTCATTAGAGTAAGACGAGATGGATTTCTGATTGTACGCCACTCACAAACTTTTCTATTACATTGATTCTTTGATCTTTGATCAAAGGACTGTTCATAACACTCCCAGTGTCACATGGAGTGTGTGCCAATGTGGATGAAAGAGCAATGGAATGAGGAAACAATTGGAAACTATAAAGCATACCGGTATGTGTGACCTACCCTCTCAATGCTGTGCTGTAGTCTCAGCTTTCCCCGTATTCCCTCCTGCAGCCTGAAGAGCTCCTTCAGAGGTTCTGACAACGATGGTGGTGGAGCAATCTGTGAACAAAACACAATAAGGTAAAGCCTACAAACATCACGCATGTCACCTGACTGTTCAGTTACAGAAGGTTTGCAGTGTTGTAATTCCAAGTTTAACTAAATGAACCTTGCATGTTCTGGTGTGTTCTATTGTCAGTCAGGCTAACAATTTAAACCTTTTGTGTATTCTCTTTGTAGAAAAGGGAACCAGGACTGCTACTCACCACAGGGATGTGCAGCTTGCTGAGTGGCTTTCCATCCAACAGGTATGAGCCTGTGTAGGTGACATATTCAGCGTAGCACTGCGGGGCCTGGGGAGTGATGTAACACAGGATCTTCCGCTTCTCCTCAATTTTCTTCCTGATCTGCAGGTATTCAAAGTAAGGGTTGGAGCGGTCGCTGTGGTAGGGTTCAATGTCATCCAGCTTGATGGCATTGACAATCACAGCCAACGTCTGCTGGATCATCTCCCTGGACTGCTGCATGACCGTGTTGACCAGGACCTGCTGGACCTGCACTCCGGCCGAACGAGGAAACTTCCTCTTCCTCGGGTGTTGGGTCTGAGACTCCTCTTCTTCCACAGGCAGGGGGCGCCCTTTTGAGGTCTTGCTGATGACCACGGGGCCAGGACTAGGGGTCAAAGTGGGTGGGGCCACTACCAGGGTGGAGCTGGGGGTGGTCAAGGGGAGACTGACCGTCGGCTCCTTATCCTTCTCTATGGACAGGCAGGAAGGGGCTGAGGTGGGGGACGGGACGTGAACGGGAGCCGGAGTAATGCTTACAGTCGGGCTTGTTGTTACGGGGGTCGTAATAGCGGGTGAGACCATCACGCTGGCAGGAGGAGGGACAGAGACTGTGGCAGGAGCTGGGGGATTGTGCTTGCTCTGATTGGCCAGCATCTGGGCACGATTGCGGGTCATCCTCTGAGGGATCTCCTCCACCTTCTTGGGGACTTCAGTGGTTGTGGACACGGCAGCCAGGGTGACCGTTAGCTTGGATGTGGTCTCCTGAGTGTCTGACAGGTCTACTGGACTGGAAATGGTGACTGCCTCTGGGAGCTGAGGGAGTGGACTGCAGGACTCTGGTCCCACTGCAGGCTCAGGCATCTGCTCTTGTCTCAGGTCTGGCTTGACAACAGCCACTGGATCCAGAGGGACATGTAAATCAGTAAGGGCCTGAATGTGCCCGTGATGCTGCTGGCTGGCATCAGAGTTCACTGGTGAATACAGCATGTTGCCATCTGTCTCATCAGGTGCTTCGTATAACCCTTTGACCTCCAACACGCCGATCTGTTGCTGTTTAAGGGACAGTGAGCAATTGACTAGCACACTCTGAGGCTCAGGCTGGAACTCTGGCTCTGGCTCTGGCTGGAAGTTGGTAGTTGGAGAGGGAACAACCAAATCTTGCCCAGCTGATTCCCCTAGCCCTGAACCTAGAGAGGGGCTTGGAGCCTTAGCCAGGCTCGGTAAGTCCAGCTCCAATAAGTCCGGATCTTCATGTTCTGTGATGGTGTGTCGAATGTGGGCTGGCATGCTTTTGGTGTGGTCTGCTATTTCTGGTTCTCGAGCCTCAGCTTCCTCTGCCTTGTCTGGGAGGGGGAGTTCTGGCAGAGAAAAAGGCCCCAAGTCATCCAATTCATCCACAGCTGCAGAGAAGGGGTCTACAGGGTCTGCCCAAGGGACCACAGGCTCATGGTTCACATGAGCCTGTGGCTCCACATGGCTGTGGTTCACATCCATGTGGTTCTCATCAGTGGCGGTGAAGCCATGGGAAGTGGGTCTGCTGTCTGGACCCACACATGGTGGCTCTGTGTCCATCGGGTGGCTCTCCTCTGTGCTAGACTTGTTGCAGTCTGCGAAGAAGGACTCCAGCCTCGTGGAGGAGGACGACGTATTCATGTAGTTGGGTTCACTGTCTATCGCCGTGTCAGGCCTCTCTGGAGAAGGGATGTCAGCCACCGCCTCCTTCTGCTCATCAAAGTCAGTGTCGGGTACGTAAGACCTGGAGTAGGAGGCATATGGGGGAGTCACAGAGGGGTGACCGGGCATATGCTGCATTTCACCGTCCGAATGGGAGAATGGGCTGGTGATCTTGGAGACAGCAGCCTCTATCTCGCCATATGTCCTGTGGGGAGATTTGAGAAGGATCTCAGAGTTCCAGCCCATGCTGTGCTCACAGGAGTTTTCACCCAGGTTGGATGGAGGATGTGTGGGGGTGAGCTGGTGGACCTCTGGTGCCTGTCGCTCTGGGGACTCAGCAGGCCAGCTCTTCCTAAGAGGGTCTTCAACCTGAGGTTGAAACTCCTGAGGTTGAAAGGAGCACAATTCTCTCGCCTGTTCTGGCTCCTCGGCTGGACAATGATCTCCATCTACTCTCTCATCCAAATCGCCTTCACCTTCGTCTTCCTCTTCCTCCTCCTCGTCCTCCTCTTCCTCCTCTTCCTCCTCCTCCTCCTCCTCTTCCTCCTCTTCTTCGTCCTGCTCTTCGTCCTGCTCTTCGTCCTGCTCTTCGTCCTGCTCTTCGGGAAGGGAGGGCAGGTAGTCAGTGCCACTAACGGGGTCTGAAGGGATGAGGCTGGGCTCGCTATGGTGAGGCTCAGAGATGTCATCGATGTCCAGGGGTGGAAGAGCAGCTGGAGCTGGAGTCGGCGGGGCAGCAATGTCCAAGCAGGGCTCTTGCGGGTCCGGCCTGTGAATGGGTGTGGAGGGCTTGAGTAAGAAATTGTTGTATGCGCTCTCGGGGAGGTGTTCACTACTCTCTGACCCAACATGGGTGGATGCTGCTGTGTCTGGGGCTGGGTGAGCCGACTCCATCCGGGGCGAGAGCATCATGGGGGAGAAGTAGGACGGGGACATACAGTCCAGTCTGTCCATAGGCCCTGGTTTCTCCTCTGGAGGGTGAGAGGCCGATGCCTCAAATTCAGAACCCCCTTGAGCACTCTGCTGCCTCAGGAACTTATCCGAGGATGAGTGCAACTTATTGAACTCATCCTCCAAGGGTCGACGGACGTCTGATGATGCAGTGCGGCTGACAAGGGGAAGCTGGAGGTTCTTAGCTGGGGTCAGACAGGTGCCCTCCTGGAAACTATGGGATGAGTTCGAGTACCTGCTAGAAAACAAACAGATGGAAAGAAGGGGAGGTTAGGGTTTATAATGACAAAAGAAAAATGTAATGGTAGCAGTTAGGAACATGAGCTGTCATTCTATATGAGTGCTGGTAACACTAATATGACTGTGTGTCTTTTAATACCTTTCAAAGAAGGATGGTGAGCAGGCGTTCATTGACATGGTCATAGCTGATGAGTTCTGGCAGTCCAGACCATCAAACATGATGTCAGGGTAATCTTCAGCACTGCAGGAGGGGGTTCGAGGAGTCTGCATGACCTCCTCATAGCTGGGACAGGAGATGACAGACGTCGGTGTGGGGATACCTGTTGGTCTGTTTTGGTCTGGTCTGGGGGAGGCAGGGAGGTTTTCTTTCATTTGGTGACCAGCCAGCCAGTCCTTGGTGTTCTGGCTGTCAATGGGCTGGGACTTCCTGTCAGGAGACATCATTTGGGATGGGAGACAGACATCCTTCAGCTTCTTCTCCTTGAGTGCAGACTCCAGGCTGTTAGATTTCTTTGTTGATAGCTCATTGCGGTTTTTCCTCACCTCCTCTGTGGACTTGGTTTTGTCCTTCAGTTTTAGGTCCCCAGATCTGTGCCTCAGCTTTTCCATCTGTTTCATCCTTTCTTTATGTTTCTTGTGGCGCTCCTCGATCTCCTGGTCTTTCTTGCTTAACATCTGACCGAAGCTGGTAAGTCTAAGATCACCATCCACCAGAAGTTTTTCACGTGGGCGAATATCTTTCCGCACAGTTTCTTTAGATTGAGTGAGTTTTTCATTTTCCTCCTTAACCTTGGACTTTGTATGGTCCACCCTGTTGTCTTTTTCGATTGCATCCCTATTTCTGTCTTTTTTCAGGTCAAACTTTGGGCTTTCTTCTTTTGACCTGTCTTTCAGAACAGTGACCTGTGAACTCTCCTTCACCCCCGATTTGACATCATCCTTGGAGTGTTTGAATGACCCACAGCCATCGATGTACTTTTGATGCTTTTCTTCTTTTATTTTCTCCTTGTGTTTTTCCTTTTTCTTTTTGTCCTTCATCTTGTCACTGATGACACTACTCACTTTATCCTTTTTGGACATCTCTTTCTCAAACTCCAAAGTCTTGTCAAAGTCATCTTCTTCGGCCTTAGACCCATACGGGAACGTATAAGGGTCTGCCTCTAGAGGCATGGTCTCCTTTTCAAAGGGCTGGCTCTCCCTACGCACATAGGACTCTCTAATCTCCTCTGCCTTATCACGCTTGTCCACTTTCTCCTTCTTGATCTTTTCCTTCTCTTTGTCATGGCTTTTCTTGGAGGAGGAGGAAGAGGAATGGCGGTGTCTCTCTTTCTCTCTGAATTTGTCCTGTGGCGTAGATATGGATAAAGAGTCTCTCCTCTCCTCAGGGACATCTGGGAGGCTGATGGAGGAGTCATAGTAACTACTGAGGATTGGTTCATGACCCCGGTCGGTGAAGCTGTCTGAGGACATTTCACTGTTCTTATCGTTCGAGTCATCTTTATAATCATTCATGGCTTCCTCCTCCAGTTTTTCCAGGAGGGACTTTTCATTCTCGCCACTGCCTTTTGAGGGTTTCTTTTCCTTTGAGTGATCCAGCTTGTCCTTATATTTGCTCTTTGCCTTCTCCTCACTCACGTCCCTCTTGTCCAGCAGCTTCTGTTTATTTTTCTTGTCTTGGTTTGAGTCCACTGACATTCGGTCTTTCCTGTCCTTGTGTTTCGCATCAACAGAGTCTTTCTTGTCTTTGTTATGTTTCTCAAGGGAGCCTTTCCTCTCTTTGCCTGTGTCAAATCCAGCCTTTTCCTTCTTCTTATCTTTGTGTTCTTTCTCTTTTGCCTTTTCTGTTGCATGTTTGGTCTCGACTGAGTATTTTCTCACTTTTTCTGATGGAAAGTGATCTAGCTCATCTTGATCAGGTGTGGAGTCCTTCCTGTGGGAGTCGGAAAGACCAAGCGAGTCGCTTAACTTGGCCACACCCCCATTGTAGCTATCTTCCTCATCATCACTTTCATCCGTGAAAATGTCAGCTATCTTGTACCAGGTTTTCTCCCGGACCTTCTCAGGTTTTCTCTCCTCTTTCTTTACCTCCAAGAAGTCTTTCTCCCTGTCAGCATGCTTATCCTGAGAGGTCTTCTCTTTTTTGTCCTTGGTCTGCTCTACAGACATTTTCCGGTCTTTGCCGTCTTTGCTGTGAGAATCTTTATGTTTGTCTTTGGCTCCATCCTTCTTGTCTTTGGAGCCCCTGTCAGTGTCTTTCTCTTTAACAGCCTTCTCTGCGGAGATCTTTTCAGTCTTCTCCTCCTTCTGATCAGTTCCTCTGTCTTTAGGCTTCTCCTTGTGCTTGTCAGGTTTTGTCTTCTCTCTCTTCTCGGCTCCATCTCCCTTCTTTTCTTTCTCTTTTCCAGAGTGATTTCTCTCTCTGATATCAGATGTTTTGCCAGCAGACTCCGTATCTTTGAAGAAAGCATCGTTGCCATAGTCATCTCTCACAGACTCTTGCTTGATCTTTGCGTCCTTCCTCTCTTTCGTAGACTCGTAAGAGTCTTTACGTTCTCGGTTGTTGTCCACAGAGTCCTTCTCTTTCTTCTCCTTGACAGCCTCTGTTGACTCCTTTCGCTTCTTTTCCTTTTCAACTGAGTGGCCGGAGTTCAGTTTCTGTTTCTCCACCCAGTCCTTTTTCTTTTCATTTACCTTTTCTGATGATTCCTTCTCTTTTTTCTTGATTGGGGCTTCTTTCTCTGCTCGTTTCTCAGCATGATCCGACTTCTTATCTTTGACTTTGTTTTCTTTCCGTCTAGTTTCCTCTTTCACTGTCTCAACAATAAGTTTAACAGCGTTGTTTGTTTTGTATTCCTTGTATTCCTTTACAGGAGGAGCGTCCCAGCTGTCCTCCTCGTAGAGGGAGGAATCAGAGGTCATGTCTGAGGCCCATCTGTCGTGGTGGTCGTCTGAGGCACTGAGCTTGGTGTCTTCCATATTTAGGAAGCGGTTGTTGACATCATAGCCTTCATACTCAGACTCCTCCTTCTGAATCTTCTCCTTTTTAGATTTTTCCTTCTCTTCCTTGGAACTTTTCTCCTTGTCCACCTTTAGATGTTTCTCCTCTTTCAGGTCGCCCTTCCTATCTGCCTTTGAGAAGGACTTCTCCTTGGACTTCTTCTTTTTGTCCTCTTTGTGAGCCTTCGGTTTCTCCTCCTTAGGTTTCTCCTTCTCCTTGACATTTCTCTCTTTTTCAGCTTTCGCAGGCTTCTCACGCTCCTCTTTGCTGACCTTCTCCTTGTTGGATTCTTTTGCCTTCTTATTTTTCTCCTCCTTGACAGCTCTCTGCAACTCTTTTCCGGATGACCAGTCCTTGTCTTCAGACTTGCCTTTGGAGATCCGTTCCTCCTTTTTCAGATGGTCTTTTTCATGTTTGGACAACTTGACCTTGCTTTCAGCAGGAGATTCACTCTCGACAATTAATGGCTTTTGCCTTGAATCATCAAAATCAAAAGAGTAGCTTTTGACAAACTTCTCATTCATGTCTTGATTGAGCACTAGACTGGGGGCTTTCTCCTTTTCCTTCTCTTTGTTTTTGTGCTTGTGCTTCACTTTATGTTTTTTCAATACTTTACCATCTACATCGGTTTTCGAGACTGTACTGTCTGCATTGGAGTTCTTGTAGAAGTCCTTCTTGTCTAATGTGTTGCTGTGCACATTGTTGTTTTTCTTCTTGTTCTCCTGTGCTTTTTTCTTCACCTGTTTGACCGACTCTACACTGGAGTCTGCCGAGGAATAGTCGGACTCACTGGAGAGCCGTGTCCTGACCGAGTCGGACAGGGAGCTGACGTCTGACCACGCAGGTGACGACACTGTCTTCCAACCGTCTGTCCTCCACTGCTTAGGGTGCTGCTCTGCTAGTGATGGCACTTGTTTCTGAGAGTTCGGGTTACCATGAGAGGAAGAGGAGGATTCTTTTAGGCTCGTAGTGGAGGAGTCCTTTATACTATTCAAGCCCTTATTAGAGTCCTCACTCTCCATGTCGCCGCATTCAGAGTCTGACGTGCAGAACTTATCATTGACTTTACATGGGCGGACCTCTTTACTGACATTATTTTTTGTCTCCTTCTTCCGCTTCTTTTTTACTTTATTTTTATCTTTCTGCTGTTTGGAGCTGAGTGTGGTAGAGTCCCTGGTCTTAGTATTAGTTGGCTGGGCCTGTTGCCGAGGCGCGGGAGTTAAACATAACGTCCTATCGTCCTCGTCAGAACTGTTACTGTCAGAGATAATCCGTCTAACAGTTTTCTTTGGTGTGAGCGAGTTGCTTTTGGAATAGGTTTTGACCTCCAGTTTGGGTATGGAGCTGACGCTGTTGGCCGTCTTAGGGACGGGCACGGGCACGGGCACGGCCATGGCCATGAGTTCCTTACGGAAGTCCTTCTTTAAGAGGTGCTTGTCATCCACAGGCGGGACACGTTCATCCTCATCATCCTCATCAAACTCATATTCGTCTTTGACAGGTGTGCAGGTGGCAGATTTGGGAGGGTCCATGCCGGTTTTCCCTTTCAGCTTAAGGCCCTTCTCAAACTCTGAGTCCGTGTTATTGCCATCGACAGAGCTGGATGGGGCAAACGATGGGGCATCTTCCTCCTCTGACGATTCTGAAGAGAAGACAAAGTGAAATCAATACACAATTCAAATCAACACGTTGGTTTCTTCGTTCCGTAATGGCTTGTGCAAATTATCTATGGCCAGTCACATGTCGATGAATGTTAAGAAAGCCTACATACCTGATGAACTCTCTTCACTGGAGGTGTAAGTGCCTTTCCCCAACAACAGATTTAGCATAGTAGGTGAGTTGGCAACCTTCAATGCTGTTTCACCTCTCCGGTTGCTTTGACGTGGGTCCCCTCCATACCGTAGAAGCAACTTAACCACCTAAAATACAACAACAGACAATGATTACAGAATGTAAGAGACAGTACACGCACCAATAAATTATAGATAGAGGGATGAATATGCACACACACACACACACACACACACACACACACACACACACACACACACACACACACACACACACACACACGCACACGCACACGCACGCACACACACACACACACACACACACACGTATCTATATATACAATTGAGAAGAGCACACTTAGTTCGGTTGGCCAAGTCATAGACCGTGACGTATGCAGAGTATGCGGAAGTGCCGTTTACGCGTGTTACGTCACTGACTTTACCTCTGCGTTTTCAACCCAGCTTTGTGGGTGTTCGCAGTTTCCCTTTCCGTGATGCGATGGACCGATTAGAGCGCCCACACAACCTGCCCAGCACGGAAAAAACACGGTCAGTGGCCAAAGAATAATGGCTGTCTGCCTTCGTTAAAAATGTACGGTTTGTGTGTGTGTGTCTCACTTAGATCGCACGGCCACAGACGTGTGGCGTTAGACGTGAGCGTGCCGCAGGCTCCTCACTCCTTGGGCTGTTTTTTGTCGCTGTATATATTTGCACACAAGTGAAATTTGTCCTGCATTTTACCCATCCTATTACTAGGAGCAGTGAGCAGCCATTGATGGGAGTGCTCGGGGAGCGGAGCAATTAGGGTTTAAGGGCTATATTATGCGCCTTATGACTAAAATTTCCCATTTTTTACCATTTAGAAAAACAATTTTGAATAGTTCAAATAGCCGATCTCACAATGTGTCAATGTAGATCGGCTAGTTGAACTATTTTAAAATAAATAGTAAGTGAGGGGCGCTCTTATCATACATCATCCTACATCACATTCCATGCTCAACCAATCAAATCATCACAAATGTAATTCCGGCCAATCACTTTTGGCGTCTTCACTCTTCTGCCCTCACTTTTGTCTTCAATATGTACTTTGCTCAGCCAATTAAATTAAAATATTGTGTGAATCACAAGCCAATGTTTGTGTTCACACAAACCCGGAAAGCTGGCATTGGAGGGGCCAAAAATGGCAAATAACGTTAATATTTCAATCGTGATGCGATGACGGAACCACGGATGGATGATCAAAACCACGGACAACGCTCGTAGTTTCAGGGAATATCCTATTTTAAGCATTATCCTCTGATTTCTTTAGTGCCTCATGTTGTCCTAGGATGAATCCTAATAAAATCAATCAAAATGCTGTAATAGTCTCTTAATCGGGGTTCGCCAGTCCAGGGCTGTGTGCTGACAATACAATATTTAGGGAAAATGTTCATTCTAACCTTGAAATGACCGTTGTTTGATGCATCATGTAGAGGGGTGTCATCATCCAGACCCTTGGTGTTGACCTCGGCCCCGGCTGCCAGCAGCTGCTTGGCCACATCGTAGTACCCTCTGTTGCACGCCTCATGCAATGCAGTCCAGCCTGGATATGATATGACAAGTGCCATAGAAATATATTCATTAACGTCAATGTCGGGCAGAAAGCTTGGATCTCCATGAAGTTCAAAGTTGTTGTTTTTTTCCTTCCGTAAATGAATGCCCTCCTTCGTCAAACTACACTACACTGTCACATGAAAGGAGCCAAAATAGCCCAGATACGAGCTCTACGTTGTGAGCTTGCATATCAGTTATTTTAACCATTTCTGAAAGATGTTGAGTCTGTGTGCAGGTTTTTATGAATATTGATCCAATGAATATGAAATTCTGAAATGCTGTCGTAAATATGTTTTTTTGGCAATACAAACAGATCACACAATACATTGACAATAAAAGAAACAAATCCTAACAAAAGGCTACCAGTCATAGTTCCAAGAGCCATCAATTACATTGTATGCACAGAACTGAGATGAGGCCTGCTTGTTCATAAGTCCTATATGGAACAAAGAATCGTGAAGCCCTAGCCTTCAGAGAAGGTACTGTGTACCGTCGCCCTGAAGTCCGTAAGGGAGTGGTTGCACCACTCAAAAATAAATAATAATAGCTGATCTACAAGCTCAAAATGACCTTTTGTAGATCGGCAACGTTTGCAGACGAGATTCGGTGTACGGACAAAATTGTTCCAAGTAGAATTGCGTCTCACCTGCAAAGTCTTTTACATTCACATCAGCGCCTTCACTGATGAGCTCCTTGATGCGCCGTGCCTCTCCGCGGATCGCTGCCCTGTGCAGCCGAGTCTCACCCCTCTCATTCCGCTTGTTCACTTTGTCTTTGGTTTTAGATGCAGAGTTTGGCGTTCCCTTCTGACCCATGGTGGACTGTGACTGGTGCTTTGGTGTTGTGTCTGCACAGATGAAAAATACAATTGTGTTAAAAAGAAGCACGTAGAGAGAACATACTCCATGTTTTACATTAAAAAAAAAAAAAAAAAATACAAAATAGAAAGGTTCACACAATCAGTGGTATGCAAGCTAGGTCGAGGTTTGTGAGATTAAGCCCAGACAGAAAGTGTGAAAACATGATCTCCCGCTTGCCTAAACCTACAGCCTGGTGGAGATAACAAGACTAGAGTCTAATAATGTGGCTTTCTTGTAGATCTCGGTTGTCATGTGGACAGTGTCAGTCTATGACATCATAATTGTATTTAACGTTTATTTAACACTCCGAGCGGTCTCCGTTTTATCAAATAATCCCACTCGTCGCCCAGGACAGAGATTAATCACAGGACATGATATCGTAACCGAGCGCTCCGCTCCACAGGCTGGGAGCGCCTGTTGGGCAACATTCAATGTCATTTCTGGTTGGGACGTCATCCAAAGTGGTCCCCCTCCATTTTAGTGGATGAGAGGAAATATCTTCAAACGTGAATAACTCTTGATCTAAATCAATCCGTCCAATTCTAATTTCTAACCAAAGACTATGTTTTTGACGGTCAATCGCGGTCCCGTCGCGAGAACCCCTGGTCTACAAGACGGCTCACACCATAGGATCCACGATGTAAAAAGACATTCTCTTGAGAGGCGCTAGACACACCAATGCCTGGCTTTTGAAATTACGTCATATGGCAGCCAAATCTATGGACATTTCATGTTTGTTTTAGGGCACTAAACGTGTCGTCATGAGGCAGCCAAGTCTGCAAGGATTTTAACCCATTTAGGCCTGACCTCAAAATTGAAAAAGAATCTTCTAAATCCTCCAATTTTCTGAAATAAATGTTTTCACGATTTTTCAAAAATAGCAGACCTACAAGCTCGTAGTGCGCCACTCGGTGGCGCGCTATGAGCTTGTAGATCTGCTATTTTTCAATAGCTAAATTATAACATGTTTAAAACACCAAAAGGGGTTCCCGCCCAAAATGGGTTAATGTTTGTTTACAGTAGTTAAACAAACATTGACGACATGAGACTTCATGTGGCCAATATAAAAACCTCTTGTGAACACACGTGCATTCATGTCTCTTGTAACGTACTATATAGTGGCAGTGAATCTGAAATTAATGAATGAATGTGACTCTGCCATATGTGGCAGCCAAGTCTATAGACTTTTAATGTTTGCTTTAAGCAGTGACATGTGCCAGCCACAGTGGGCGCCCCTCACTTCATACGAGTGTGATTCTTTTTAAAATAATAACAATAACATCAATGCAATACTATCCATGACTGTCGATGACAACAGACAAAAACAAACCGCGTGAACCCCTCCTAGCCAGTAGGGGGCAGGCTAGGTCTAGAAATCAGCAGCCAAGTGGTAGGACCAACTTCAGTAAAGCTCATTTCATCACATTTACAAGATTAAATGCAAGCCTTAATCACATTTACATTATTGAGTTTCCACAGCTATTGTCCCAAATGCTATTTGAAACTCACGTAATCTATGGGCATTCCTTCAGGCATACACTAATGGAATGAATATACATAGTGTAGCACACATACATCATGGTTCTGTGTACACAGAATTTTGTGTACACAAAAATGTGTACACAGAATTTTATTTACACAGAATTTTATTTAGTGTTCCACTAATATAAAGAACAATTCCTTGACGATGGAAACCCAACATGTATAACTGAAACACTGAATTAATCCAATAGCAGGAACCAGATCAGATATGAAACAAACAAAGCAATAATTGAAAGGACCCTGAATGTAATTGCAAAAAGATTGTCAGTCTCACACCAACACAACATCACTGAGGACGTTACTTTCATCTCCCCCATAATTTGTTTAATTTGTTTGTGCCGTTTTCCCAAAAAACAAGTGTATGAACGTTTGTTGACGCAAAACAACAAGGCCCAGCGCACGTAGACGAAGACAGCAGATGTACACAGCGCTGCAATAATGTGAATTGATGAGGGTTATCTTGTATAATTTAAATCTAATTAAGCGGCAGGGTCTGTTCTTCACTGGAGCATGGCACAATGGTGTGGCAAGCGGGTGATGAGTGACAGAGGCACGTTGCAGTCACGCCAGCAGCATACAATTTGACCCCTATGCACGTACCCTTATGATTAACACGAACCACAAATGCTACCCACCCACCTCGCACGGACGGACACACACGTCACTCACACATAGCTCCACTCCTTCACCATAAAGTCCTCCGTATTAAATTCATCCATTGGTGTCTCCGAGAGTCTACAAATGTATTGCAACTCTCAGAGTTGAATTAACACTGAGGATGTCACTGTGTTCCTCGTCAGCCACCACTGACCCCCAGGGAAGACGTGGCCTCCATTACAAGCACGCACCTGGACTGTTGACGGACTCTTCAGCTGTCATTTGCATGAGCAAGGCCACCTGCTGCCGCTCAGAGAGGGGGTAATGCCCGGCCCGGATCCCTGGCCTCTCCATACCAAACGGCAAGCCTGCCTTCCGGGTGTTGGTAGGCTCCTTTTTAATGCGCTTCCGCTCCGGACCTTGCTTCTCTGTAAAGAGAGAGAGGGGCAAAGCAAACCATGTAAAGCTTACTGAGCACACAAACACACACAAAAACAGATTTTTAGACCACTTAGTTATGAGAATACAAGTGCAATATGCATACCGGTATTCTTTTTGGTATTATTGACACTTCTGGCCAGTAACTTTCTTCATTACTGTGAATTGACGTAGTGTAAATATTGTGATATAATATTATTTGTTAAATACATCTGTGAATGTCACTGATTCAAAGTAAAGCACAGGCTGGTCGATGTCATTCAATATATCTCCTGGTATCTTCCACTGGTAACAAGTCAGGCGCCTCTTGTCTAAGTTAGCGTCTGTGAACATATGATTGTGTATAGCATCGAGGTAAGGTCCATATATTTTAGGCGCCTGCTGGTGTCAAGGTGACAGAGGTGACTTTACTGGGTGATTACCCAGGTGCCCATGGGGTACGGAGGTTACAGTAGGCACAGTGTCTTGTTTATGCTTGTCTGTCTGTATCCAAGTCAGTCAGTCAGAGAGGAGTGGAGGGTACAGGGCCACTGCAACTTGGCAGAGCTACAGTTATTATGAAATAGTTGGTGTACATTTCAACTCAATGTGGCCTGGCCAAGGTCATGCCGCTTAGCTTGCCTGACTGAGACATAGTGCTACTGGATAAAAGCAGCTACTCCACACAGTGGACCACAATTATTTTCAGTGGCAGTGTGTCCAGGACGTGACAGACAATCTACCCCTTGTGGATTGTCTTAGGTGTGAAAGTACCCGTGTACATGATAACAAAGCCAGATTGATTGATTGATACACTCGTGTGCCAGTGTCACATGCAAAAATAGCAGATCTACAAGCTCACAAAAAGGAAGGGGGGACTGATCATGATTGACCAACCGTAAGGTCTATTTCTCCAATAAAATGTATCACTGTTTAAAGCATCAGCAATAACAAAAATAAATACATTTAATTATTAAATGACTGCGCTGTAATTACTAAATTATGACAGCAGGGAAACTCATGACGAGTCTGCTTTACACTCCGTTGCACAACTGTGTCACTTGACTAAAATTACTATTTCAAAGTTTTAAATTGGTTACCGGTATGTTCATCACATGACAGGGATGTGTAAATGAGCCCTATAAGGGTTAAGAAAAAACGAAATAGAATACAACTGCGTTGAGAGGCTTGTACATAGACACCAGCAGAGTGGCAGATGTGTCGGAGTCTGACTAGGACTTCTGTAGTGCTATGACTGGCAGTGTTGCTCAAGGCCACAAAAACAAAATTAATGGGGGAAGAGGGAAACATGGCGGATCTGGCTTCCGGTGGCTAAAGGTTTTCCAGGGAAAGATTTTCCACAGTGATGAATACGGAGCTGATGAACTTTCACTAACATCTGTGAACACTTACAGTTAATGTACCCCCACCCACCGTCTCTGATACACTCTCACGTTCTCAGAGGCATTTGCCATTTAGACACATTCCTCCTGCTACGACTTAAACAGCAGGAACCACAGAAGCAGTCCAAACATGCTTTTTTTTCGTTGAGCAGCAGAGCAGAGAAAAATGCTATGCTAGCCTTTCCAGGCTGTGTTTACAAGGCTGGGCACTAGAAACACAGTAATGAGACTGCTTCACCATTACAGAGGATTGCTATGAAACAACACTTAAGGACCCAGTCAACTGTGCTGATCCACCAGAGCAGTGTTTTCCAATCACGGGGTCGTGGCCCAAAAATGGGTTGTAACCTCATTTGTGTGAGTAAATATCCAGGTTTTTCTTATTAACCGTACCTACATGTTTTAATTAAAACATTTGATTCAAAAGATTCTCAGAAAAAAATGACTAATACCATTTTTATGAACATTTTTAAATAAGGCTTATGTGGTTGATTCAATAGATTCATGGTGTATTTTTGCAAGTTTGGGTTCCTGGGAGACACCACAACACATTTAGTCTCAGTCTCACACACACTGCAGACGCTAACACAAAGACAAATCTGCACTAGCTCAGAGCTAAACTAGCTCTGAGGAAGCAATCTAGCATGTCGGCTAGCTGTCCTGCTACTAAGCCTAAGCCCCCAAAACCTAAGTCCCCAAACTAGACAAAAACGTAGTCAATCGTATTCTACAAAACTTGAGTTTCACCCTCTACTTCACTACACTTACTGTGCTATATAATTTGTGTGTGTGTTTAAGGAACTGCTGGGTCAATTTAGTTCTGTACATCTGTACACTGCCAGAGTAAACACACAAACAAACACGATGTAGTCTTTCACCCATTCTACACCAGCAGTTACACACGAGGGCCATCTCACTGAGAGGATCCAAATACATAAATTTAACAATAACGGGTGGCTGTAATTTATGCCAACTCGCAAGGATCGATTTGTCCGCCGTCTGTCAATGTGTTTGTTGGTTATATGTTCTTGGTGCTTTGTGGAATCTCAACAGCAGTGCTAGCTGGCAAATAAAATTCAGTCTTATCGACCCGAATTTCTAACATCAGCAATAAACACATCCTCAAAAATACAAATATAAAAAACCAACTGGCATAGCAGCCGTGACTCGCAAACTAATATCTGTCCCCCACACGAGTGGTTGTATGTGTTGACAGTCTGATTCTCCAACCAATCAGTAGTCACCAGCTTTACACGTCACTGGTTTGGAACCAAAAGAACATCAATGGAGTGAGGCCAAATGTGGCATCCTTTTTGGCCCCTTTCGGCCCCACTGAGCCCACTTTGGACAGGTCCTTTTAAACGACAAGTAGGCGGTGCGGTGTTGTCGTGTAGTCTGGGGACTTGCCAATGAGCCGCCCTGATTAGAGTATGTTTATGCATAATATCAATATGGCTGACTAATTTGTAACACACACACACACACACACACACACACACACACACACACACACACACACACACACACACACACACACACACACACACACACACACACACACACACACACACACACACACACACACACACACACACACACACACACACACACACACACACACAAAAATGAAGTTCAGGCACAGGGAATGTTTTCAAATTCAATATCTATGGCCAACTGTCTACATCAGCATATGCAAAATAATACTTTAGCAAACTTCCACTGCTGTGATCCTGAATTATGTTACTTCGAGAACCCTGTGTAAATTCAGGATAAAAATCACAGCGGATCCTGAAAATACTTTCCAGATGAATCAAAAGTAAGGGATCGCCCTTGGTTTTCCTTAGGTTTGCATTTGCAAAAATGTGATAATAAGAATCTAATGAAGTAATCAAGTGAAGTGTAGGACACAGTAAACTAGTTCCACGTGAATGCAAAGAATGTTCAGCTGCAACGACTTCACTTTCACACAAATCAGGAAATGTCACATACATTTCCCATTCCCCTTCATGTAATTACATGAAGATAGATTGACGCAAAGCAACATTAGTGCCAGGTTCCATGGAATGTCTGCAGAACGTCTTTCAGATGGAAAGGTATGCCCTTGCTCTCCTTATAAAGCTTAGCACACTGGCACAGTGAAAAGTAAACTATCCTTGTAAAGTAAACTTGTGCACACTGGCACAGTGAAAAGTAAACTATCCTTTGCTGATGACGACAACTTGACTGACAAGATAACACAAAAACACGAACAAAAAAAGGAGCATTTTGGCTTTGTGGTCCCTAACCTGAGCCATGGGTGTGGATCACAAGAGCAGTCTGGCCATAAATGCCAGTGGCTTTGATATGGCAGGCAGACAAAGCAATTGTGTTGGCTAGACTCTAAAGGAAGAAAGGCGATTAGTCGAGCTGGCCAAACAAAGAGACGGTTAGGTTAGCAAGCCAACAGCTACCATTGCCAGAAGAACCACACTAACCAGCTCAACCAGGTATATTCAAGCTTGTTTGTACTGTCCATAGGTTGAGAGTTGACAGAGAAAGAGAGACACTGAGAAAGAGAGGGGGATGGGGATTGGGGAGAGAGTTGAGACAGAGAGGGAAATCAGATATAGTAAAAGTTAATGTTCTGCTTTACAGAAACTCACATCGAATACAAACAGGAAATTAAGGCAGAAGAGACAGGAAATGGCCAACAGGATGTCAGTGCTTTGTGTTGTGTAACAGGGAAATGGAGAGAGGACGAAATACTTTGTGTGTGGCACACAACATGTTTAGATGGATTAATCAGCAACTGTATAGCCAGTACAGTGTGAATCTTTTTTATTCAGAGGGTGTGAGAGTGTCTGGAAGACAGAGGGAGATACAATACTGTGCGTTACAGCCTGCCAGGGTTAAAATGGTGTGAGCAACAGATCTGTACAATCACCGTGTCCTTCTGCCACCCACGCTATGTACTGTAGCTATAAAGCTTTAGCTCACAGCCTAGCCCATCTGCTGTGATTGTGAAGTTTGTGCTAAGCTGTGGTCAAAGGTGCTACAACAATCATTAACCTAAACAACTGACAGAGGAAGAACAGTTGAACATGTATGTGTAATTATATTATATAAATGACATAGATGAGCTGATGATGAAATGGCCATGAAATTGGCCATAAGATAGAATAAAACAAATCTATGAAGACTTATGGTTTCCTGAATGTTGTTGTGGCTGCTGGTGGTGAAGAGGAAGAAGGGAGAGAGAAGCGGAAGGGGGTGACCTCAGGGAGAAGGAATGCTGCTGTCCAGCACTGCTCCAGAGGAGGTCAAGGGAGGCTTGGAGATTTTGTGGAGGGTGGGCGGCGCACTGAAACTAGAGCTTGCATAACTACACAATGATTCCCTGAAAAGCACGGTGTCCTCATCTCACACACATCACTTCTACTCTTGCCTTGGTTAGGTGATTTTGTCGTTTGTAAACAGCAAGGTTGTAATCTACATTGCACACACATACACACCAGCAGGACAGCCCTAGCATTGCATACCAATGCAGTCTTGTTTTCTTCAAAAGTTCTTACTGCTGTTGGAATAAATTGTAACTTTGTGAGATAAACTATTTTGCTTAGGCTTAATATTCATCACAGCCGTGGTAACCAAACTGGATTGATTCACTTTACATACGGCAGAAGAGTTAGCAAGCATCAGGTGATCTACCTCAATACAAGTTAGCCTTCCATCCCATGTTAGTTGTACAATTTCCATTGATGTAAAAAAATCACACAGTGGTGCAACTACACATTTATTGTTATAGTTACTGTACATTAGAACCAGGAAAGCATCTGTCGGCATCTGTCGGTGATGTCAGTGACGTCACATACTAACCATAGCAACCATTCTCACCCCTACAGGCACAAACACACACGGGTACTAACAAAGCCAGTTGTTGGGAGTGGTTTGCACCACTCAAAAAGAAAAGAAAAAATCACACCCGTGTGAACTGAGTGGTGCAACTACACATTTATTGTTATATCTGTGATGTCAGTGACGTCACATACTAACCATAGCAACCATGCTCGTTTTTTTGGTTGCTAACCATAGCAACCATGCTCGTTTTTTTGGTACGAACAAACACGGGTACACGGGTACAACGCCATTGGTGGAGTGGTTTGCACCACTCAAAAAAGTGAGGGGCATGCTTCATCATCATACATCACATTCTGTGCTCAGCCAATCAAAAATGTTGCCCATGGCAGGGGTTTGGTTGTGTCACTTAGCGAAAATAATACGTTCAGCTAGCATTAGCAACATATTCATATGACAATGTATAAATGAGGCTTTATGTACAGAAGCAATTTTTTCCCGCAATAGTGGCATAAAGAAGAGCCAAAGAACCACACAAAAACTAAAGCATTTGGGAACCAGAGGCATCAGGTATAACACCACAGAGATCTATTGTTAGCTACACTATGCTGCTTGACTGTTGTCTGTAGATTCTATACAGTTACAACAATAGTCTAAACATTTATTTAAAAAATGACTGACGTCGTTTGCTCCATCTATTTCTCACCCTCTGAACCCCTAATTGCTCCCGATGTGCTGGTTGGTGCCTTGCATGGTTTCCTCCGGCATCGGTGTGTGAATGTAATGCACAATCTCTGTAAAGCGCCTTGGATAAAGGCGCTATATAATTAAGCTATAAGCCACGAGAGGTCTCAGGTTACCAGGTATTTTACAATGGCTGGGGGCGTAGGCAGACCTGACGCGGAGCGGAGGGTCTTCTACCCCCCAGCCATTGTAAAATACCCGGTAAGCTGGGGCCTCGAGTGGCTTATTGCTTTTCTAAAACGGTTACAAACATATAGCAATATTAACCTAATACAACTATTAAATTAAGTAGCTACGCTTTGCGCCATCAGAGCGAGCCACATCACTTCCTTGTTTTGCACTTATTTCCATTGTGGTCCTTTGAGTGAAAATGGCAGTCCAGAGTCCAGACTAGTGGAGAGACAATTGCCCAGCAAGGCCAAAACAACTTAAGATCAGACTAAACACGCACAAGCAAGCATGAATAATAATAATTTTCTCAGGCTTTGCAAAGAATGTCGCTACTCCATGAGTGTGATTAGTTGTGGATGACAATCAACTGCATGAGTGGAGTATTAATGCAATTATATACATGTGGGCTAATGCACACACACACACACACACACACACACACACACACACACACACACACACACACACACACACACACACACACACACACACACACACACACACACACACACACACACACACACACACACACACACACACACACACACACACACACACACACAAATGTTTTCATCTAAGCCTTGTGGATACTGGATAAGCAGGGTCATTTTATTGACAGGTTTACAGGTGTAAAGAAACAATGTGTTTGAACACTGATATTAATAAATGAGAAGCCAGAATGGGAAATTACTTTTAGAAAACATTGCTCGTAGCCACTGAGGCTAAACTTAAGTATCACCCAAGGTTTATTTATTTAACACAGGCCAACACAGCGAACTGTTGGGCCAGCGTTAGCTATGTCACCAATTTTGCATTTGCGGTCCCTGGGCAAAAACCGAAATAAAACGAAAAAGCAATACAGAAAGAGGCAAGCTGACTTATTAGCATGATGTCATCTATAAGGACTAGTGATGGGAGATTAATCGGCAAACACATCGGTATCGGCCGATTTGAGCTGTTTTTAGATTAATCGGCATCGGTTCAATTAATCAATCAGACCGGTTAATTAATTGGTCCGATTAATCGGTCTGTCTTCACTGATAAACAAGCCCAAATAACAGCTTGAACAGATCTACAAGCTCACAATATAAAGGTATTAAAAAGTTAAATCTGACTTGCCTATAGCCTGCAGTGCAGACACCCTGTTACATGTATTTTTCAGAATGGACAAAATTATTATAATTTTTCAATACAGAATGAGATCATATCGACATCGGTAATATCGGCCATAACAGCAATTAATTATATCGGATATCGATATTGGCCAAAATGTCTCATCGGCACATCCCTAATAAGGACCATGAGTAATGAGACTGTTGGGTGTCTCCCAAACAGACATCATTCACTAAACTCCAAACTGTGCTCATTTCAACTCGTTGTGTCATGTCTAACTTAACTGGTATGGGCAGAAAGAAGCTCAACTGTTTGCACTGTGTGTAAAGTATCATGACATTTCTATTGGATTCCACCATTTTTGAGTGGTGTAAACCACTCCTACAACTGGCTTTGTTAGTGCAAAAAAATGAGCATGGTTGCTACGGTCACCCAGTTCACCCGGGTGTGATTTCAACTGGCTTTGTTAGTCTGTGCTCAAAAAATGAGCATGGTTGCTACGGTCACCCAGTTCACCCGGGTGTGATTTCATTACGTCAGAGCTGATTTCATTACGTCATAGCTGATCAGGCTATATAATACCTTACACCACTCAGTTCACACGGGTGTGATTTTTTATTTTGGTGACAACTAGGAGTCTGTCAACAATAATACACTGTAAAATCCTCCTACAAATGTGGCTGTGGATCAAGCGGGACGATCCGTGGTGTCTGATGTTGCGAGACCCGAAACACCCGAAGACCCCAGGATACATCACTGATGATGTGTCTCTAAGTTGCACCAAAAGTGTTTATTAGAATAAGAGTTAAAATAACACTAAGGATTTACTCTGGATTATGTGTAGTTTGTACTGGGTCTAAACATTTAAGCACTTTCAACCCAGCACCCATATTTGGGGGATGTCATTACAGGCAAAAAAAAACAAATTAAAAAATTGCGAAAATGTCTTGTAGATCTGCAATTTTCCCACGACCCAAGTATAGGATATGGCTGTGGTTATGTAAATTGTGAAAGGGGAATGGATGGGAGCGGGATGGGAAGAGCAGATATCCCAACCAAACAATAGACAGGTTAATGTTATTAGCATACAAACAGGAGACATATGAAAGGGGAATGGATGGGAGTGGGATGGGAAGAGCAGATATCCCAACCAAACAATAGACTTAAACCAAACAATAGGTTAATGTTATTTGCATACAAACAGACAACTGTTCCTGAGGCAAGAGCATGCTTCCCTTCCCCTGGACGGGGGATTGTTTGACCTGCCAAAGGCCTGAGGAAATGTGCAAAACCACCCAAAGAAGCAAACTGCTAAATTAAGTCAAAGACAACAAATGTGACCAGTGGAGCTAAACCCAGACAACAGTGGTAATAACTCCAACACAAAGACACATTTCAAAACAATGGCAAATAAGAAAGATAGTAGTAGTCCCCCCCCCCCCCTCAACACACACAAACAAATAAACTGACCATGCTGACATCATAGTAGCAATGAGGGACATTCCACTCATTCCTGATTCCTATGAGCGACAGTAACACTAATGCACATTGCACACAGCCCCAAGTCCACACACAGATAACAGATACACACTTGGTATTAAAGCTATACACAGTCATGAAGCACAACAGGACTCCTACCACTACTCCATATCTACAGGTGGACACAAGCCATTTGCATGAGAAATTACTGGTCATGAACTAATGTAGTAACTCAGTTGTGTTAGAAAAGATATGGTTTAATTCTGACCATTAACAACAAACCCAATTCAGACCCACAAAGCCCCAAAACAAAAAGCAGCAGCACTATTCCTCCCCTCTAATAAAAACAACAATACAACAACACACCGCCAAAACCTCACCTCAGCCAGACCTGCATGTCAGACAAATCTCCACTAAATTGGCTCTTGATTATGTGTGGATTAAGTAGCTCCTTTTGACTACTAAATAAAAACAAAACAAAATAACGTACTTCTGCAACCCTCTGCCAAACACAGAAGAACTAAAGCATCAATCCCCAAATTACGTTTTCATCTATCAATTACTTACCATGTGAAGAATTTAAGTGAATTTCTCGCATTCCTTTGCGGTGAATTGAATAATCAAAAAATGAAGAGAATACTTCATTATTTGACTTCATGCTACATATAACATCCATGTTCAGCACCAGCAAAACTATATCAAAAGTCCATTTATAAACTCCAATAGAACTCTCACAGCATAATCCAATGGTCCTTTTCCATAGATAGTCCTGGCTCACCGGCATGCCTCTTCTCTACTCTACTGTCTACTCGGTTTATTTAGCTTTTCCATTGTACTGTAACTGGACCCCCCTCTTACTACCCCCCCCCCCCCCCCCCCCCCTAGGGGTGATTGTCATCAAGTAACACCCCCATGAAAACTGCCTTCCTTGCTTTGTTGAAACAGTGCTAAGCTAAAATGCTAAAATGCTATCTAGAAACAATCTCCATTTTAAAATATACAGCCTGTCAAAAGAAGTTTCTGGAAACATTGAGGCAAAAAATAGGACATGCAGTTGCTGAATACTGATTAAGTTCTCGTTTACAGCATTAAGGTTAAACGTTTCTTAATAACCAAGCACCCTATTCTATGGTTCTAAAAGAGTGCCACACAAAGACACTTCTAACGAAGCTGATGTAAGAAAATGTTCAGTTTATTTCTACACAGTCATTTTTGAGTGGTGCAACCACTCCAAGGAACAGCAATGTCCGTGTTAACCTATGTGTGTGACTATGTGTTAACCTATGTTTGTGTGTGACTCATGTGTGACTCATGAGTACCAGTAGGGGCGCTGTCGTGCCAGAAACAGAGAGAGAGAGATAGTGCTGCACTGTTGCCTGCTAATGAGCGAGGGGGGGGGGAAGGGGGGGAGTTGCACCACTCAGTTCACACGGGTGTGATTTTTATTTACAAGGATAACAATTGCCACCTACTTCATGTGCTATATTTACAAGTGCAAATAATACTGAAAGGAAACACAATAGCATAATGCTATTGACAATAAAGGGTAAATTTGACACCTACTTCATGTGCTATATTTACAAGTGCAAATAATACAGAAAGGAAACACAATAGCAGAATGCTATTGACAATAAAGGGTACATTTGACACGTACTTCATGTGCTATATTTACAAGTGCAAATAATACAGAAAGGAAACACAATAGCAGAATGCTATTGACAATAAAGGGTACATTTGATTGCCCTCTGAACTCATCCTACCAACAACATAATACACTGTTGTGTAATGTCACCCACATGGTGTTTTGAAAGTACTGAGCATATGACTGGATACAGAACATTTGGCTAAAATGGGCTTATAATGTGAGAGTTGTACGGGAGTTTATAAATGGTATAGTTAATCGTAGACCGCTATTTTACTTCAATTCATCAAGTATTTTCTTTATACTTGATTCACTACAAAGAACACCAAAGGTTCTCCCTGAATTCAAGGCTTCATGGAGTGAGCAATTGAGCCATTTGGCTGTGAAGCAGTGTTGCCAACTCTTGTGAGAGAAATAAGCCAACCCACCTCCAAAAACAAGCCCAAAACAAGCCAACTCTTAGCGAGAGAAATAAGCCAAATCTTCCCTCAAAAAACAAGCCAAAACAAGCCCAATAATATCGATCGCCATATAATACTAATAAATAAATATTTGATGCATTTATCATTATAAATACTATCTATGTCTATAATTATGAATGTTTTGGTCATTTATTATACTATTCCACACATAGTTGAGACACCAGACCGATTCTGTCACTCAATGTGACACTTCCTCAAACCTATGGGTATTTATAGCATATACATCAAAGAAATGTAGGCTTGTTTGATATTCAAAACAAGCCACCTATTTTTTTAAAACAAGCCCAAAAAAACGCAACCCGCCAACCGGGGGGAAAAAAACGCAACTCTGGAAAAAAAAACAAGCCAACTTTGGCGGGAAACAAGCCAACATGGCAACCCTGCGTGAAGTATTCCTTTAAAGAAAGCCTTTCCACTTCACACTGCCATGCGCTCCCTCCCCTCCCCGGCATATCTAAGACCATGCCCGTCTACTTCCTACAGGGGAGGACGTTAGCACGTGTAATAACATGCGTTCTCCATTGTAGTTGTCACTTATAGGCCACGTGGGATACAGAAAACACAGAACGTGTCAGAAAGCCAACAACAAGCCCTTACCTGAGTCAGAATCTTTCTGGTCTCCATTGGCTCCAACAGTAAAGGGAAGCTTCCTTTTAGGTGCCTTCTCTTTCATCTCTTTGACCCCATCGTTGCGCTCCAATTTGGGCGTCTTGTTTGACAAAACTTTATCTTTATCCTGCGATAGAAGCAAAACAGAAAACAGTGCAGAGTTTAACATCATTTCCATACCAAATTAAATTACATTTATAATATATACAAAAATACAGTCATCAGAAATTGGCATGTAAATTATATGGCGCACAACATTCTTAAGCTGCGTTCAGACTTGGATGGTTAGAGCGGCGCGATTACATACAAGGTCAATGCAAAGACGATAGTTGCGCGAACGGGAGCGGCGCGACCTGGCGCAACACAAACGGGACGAACGGAGGAGAATATACATATTCAACTCTGAACGCACCTTTAGGCAAAGGAATGACTTTATTAAGTTAAAGACAATGTTTTGATCAACATATCTTCATCAGGTCAGTGCTGTTCTGACATCACAACACTCCATATTTGGGCATGCCTGACACAGAACTCCATATATAGGAATAAAGGGACACAGAGAGACACAGAAATCTCCATATATGGACATAAAAGGGACACTGGACAGGGCCCAAATTAGCCAATTGATCACACCTGATCACCCCTAGATCTCCATATATGGAGCTGGCATCTGCATAGACTATATTTGGGCATGCCTGACAAATAACTCCATATATGGGCATAAAAGGGACAAAGACATAATTACTGGGTGGGGCATTCATTTCCAACTTGCATCGTTCCAAGTAGGCCAGAGCCCAACGGGCACTGCTCTAGTCATTAGTGTGGTTACAAGAATGAGGAGCAGACAAAGACGCAAGCAGGAAGAAGCTGTACATATAGTAACTAACGTACTCCCCTCCTGCTATAGTCTGGGTCTTTCTCTGCCTTCAGCATCAGTCTTGCAGCCATTAGGGCCTTGCGGAGCGTAACTTTTCCATGGAATTTCCTCCTTGGTTCCTGGCTTTCTGGCAGCAGCAGAAAGAACCAGGCTCAGCGACAGGAGACTAGGCTGACGCCGGCTAGGCTCTGTGGTCTACAGCTGCTGGAAGCAATCACAGGCTGCTCCAGCAGATGTCTATGTTACAGTGAGCATTAGTTGTTTTTTTAAACAAAAACTAATTTACTAGTCATTTATTAAAGTTTTACTGAGAGCTGATATAGTATCTAGCACAGTGGTTCCCAAACTATTTCATGTCAAGGACCCCCAAATTGACACTAATCAGCCGGCGGACCCCCATTTGACCCACATAAGAGAAGATTCTCAACCGGTTTAATTTCAAGGACCCCCAGTTTGACATGCATTAGGCTACGGACCCCCATTTGAAAAGATATGCCAGGGACCCACATAAGAGAAGATTCTCAACCGGTTTAATTTCAAGGACCCCCAGTTTGACATGCATTAGGCTACGGACCCCCATTTAATGGCATTTCTATCTCTAGGATCCCCAATTTATATTGTAAAATCAATGTTATTTTAACTCTCAGAGTTACAGGTCCATTAAGGCTCCATTTGGTTCCAAACTATCATTTAGCTGGTGATAGCTGATGATACACAAAAGAAGATTTAGCTGGGGACCCCCTGGAACTCCCTCAGGTACCCCTGGGGGTCCCCGGACCACACTTTGGGAACCACTGATTTAGCTTATTCTAAAATTCACTAAAATATATGAAACACTGCCTTGCATTGTATGTTATGGTCTCCAGAGTGGAGTAACATTTCAGTTGCTTTTTTGAATTGGAAACTAAAAGTAATCAACCATCGGTTAAATATTAGAATGCAAGAAGTGGATGGACTTTAATCAAGGTTAAAGAGTGAAGACATGTGGTCCAGGCATACAAAGTGATTCTTTGTATTTGTATCGTGATATCTTTGTGTCGACAGCCCAAAGAGATGGAGTGCTGTGATGGCTAAGCAAAATGTTACGACCAAATCAATGAGAGGTAGACATGTTTTGAAAATTCAGAATATAGCCAAAGACAGTCATAATGTTACAAGCTATATAGTTGAGAAAGATAACAAAATACATGTTTGCTTACACCAACAAACAAAGCCAACATCTCCACTCTTTAGTGTATATCCCAAATACATTTATTTCTCCTTTTAGCAATACTTTCTCTCTTCCAACCTCTTTTTACGACGATATATTGTTTAATGGAGATGCAAAGCAGGCTCCACGATGTGGGTAAGACCAAATGCTTGCCGTTCTGCACCATTCTGTGCAGGTGATGTGAAGAAGCACCATAAGACTCAGCCTTACATGCATGATGGGCAAAGATTACCTTTCAAACCAATAGATGGGATATCTATACACAAATACACAGAATCCCTCTACTGCCTCTACAGATAAAGGCATATCTATTGTATCTATCTGTGTCTGTCCGTGTCTGCATATCTCGAGAACAGTCGCATCAATCGGAGCACAACGGAGTGTAGAAATATCTATGAATCCACACATTTCTGTATCGATCCGTCCGTGTGCCTCTTATGCCCATATACCATTATGGAGATCCCTGATATCATCAATATGACATCATAGTACTGACAGGTACAAGTACTTTTATATGCAATTGTTCATTCCCTGTGTTACATGCTTTAGTTTAGAGTAGACATACTATTGGTCCGATTGTCATTAGACCAACAACCTACCTCAAACCCTTAGAAACTTTTAGTGTTTCTAGTAAGACTAAATCATAATTGCCCAGACTCTTCTTCAACAAAGATGGCGAAAGCAAACATTCTTTGTTCTGTACTTATACATACAATAGTATGGTACAAAACACTGAAGTCCTTAAACCAGAAACCTAACTGCAAGCACGGGAGCAGCGCATGTCCGACTGTTGTTTCAGCATGTCGGTCCGTTGGTGTGACTAATCTGCGTGTGCATCCCCATTCGCTGTTATAGACCGCTCTTATTTATTCTTTCAACTCATGTTTAATCACAACATTTGTCAGTCATTGTGAAGAATAGGCAGGCAATCTTGGGGTTAATTAGACACTAAACGAACAGTTTTTAGCCTGACTGTACCATGTGCCGTTTACATTTCTGACTAATGAAGTAATCAATCAATCAATTAAATAGTTTTGTTTCTTGTACTAGTAGCAAAAGAATACTGCTGCAAAAGAATACTGCTGAAAAATAAAGCATAACCCAACTATTAAAATAAACATAAGCTTACACACTGCCAATCTGGGAAATAAACAACATCCACCCCTCGAACATATTGGATGCTAATTCTGTCTACCAGCAATTTTGGCAGTCATCTATTAATTTACAAGCCTCTACTGCCTACTGCCCTGCTTTAAAAATCTAGTTGGCAGCTTAAAACGCAATTGGTGAAATTTGGGGATTCACAACACTGGCAAGTGGACAATAATATTGTGTTTCATATGCGAAATATGAAAGCAAATGATTACCAAATGTCCGAGCACAGAGGCTGAGGAGCTTAGCAAATTAAAGGGATATTTTACTTTCAAACATGTTTGGGGTCATCTACTCAAGCTTTGGAGTGCACCCCAGAACGTTTTTAAAGTTGCTTGATCCAGTAATTAGACGTTTGATATTAATTTTGATCAAACATGCCCCCTTCGTATATAAACCCATTGTAACTTCAAACTCCAAACTATCCATGTTAGATTCATTGAAACCCCCTCTTTGGTTCTGGTGACTATTGTCCTTCAAATATGCAAGGGGGTGGTGTTTTTCACTTATTGTTTAATTTTTTTGGAGAATGATAAATAAATAAAATGAATTATAAAATGTATTGAAAAAACACTCAACCCACTCACGTATTTGCGTATTAGAAGGACAGGATCAGTCACAAGGACGGACATGTGTTTTCCATTAATCGAACATGGTTAAAATGGAGTTTGAAGTTACAATGGGTTTATATAGGAAGGGGGCGTGTCTGGTAAAATGAATATTAAGTATCTAAATATTGAATCAAGCAACTAAAAAACTGTCTTGGGTGCAGACAAAAGCCTGGGTAGAGATTAAAATGACCCCAGGCATGTTGAAAGACATCCATCCAAAGAGCTCTTTCTTTGGGTTCATGGTTTTAGAGATGACAAGAGGCAGGAACAGGTCAGATAATATATGTAAATAAAGAGTAGCTGTATACTGTACTGTCCCTTCCAAGTTCCACGTGTTTCACTATTCCTCCATGCTTTACCCAGCATGCATCCCCTCCATGCCTCCTTTTTCTTGGGCCTGGCTCTCCATTATGTGTGGGGCCTGCCCTGCCCCAGTCATAAGACTATGATGTCATGTTACAGTATAGACAAACAGCGTGAGCTACAGTTGCTTCTCTTGTCTGCCTCTCTCTCTCTCATGTTTGAGGCACGCACGCACGCACGCACGCACGCACACGCACACACACACACACACACACAGTGTTGATGAGAGTAAAAAAACAAAAACAAAAAACAGCTAACAGCCTGCTGCAAACCTGTGTTCATGAGCCTCCCTGTTTGGTCTCCTAGCAATTCTTGTACTCTTCGTCTCACTCTGCTTTCCTTGCACCGCCTCCCTCTTTTTTTATTCCCACCCCCTGCGTGCTCCCCTCCCCTCCCCTCCCTTCCCCTCCCCTCCCCTCCCTTCCCCTCCCCTCCCCTCCCCTCCCCTCACTCACTCCCTCCATGCCAGAGTCTGATGCAATCCCGTGCAGAGGGCTGTACATCCACGCCTGCGTAAGCTGCACCTCTATCCAGTGCTGCTGTTAGCAGCTTGGAAGTTAGCAGCGCACACAGCATGACATCATCAGACTGCGTCCCAGACCTTGTGGCATAACAAGTAACAGCACGTCAACACACAGACAGAAACAACTGTTCCAATTCAGGCAGATCATTTGAATCTTGGAATTTAATTTCCGTTGTGGACTCTTTCTGAAATAGTCCAGAACAGAACAGTCTGCAGTGGGTAAAACAAAAAGGGGGGGACAAAGTTCACATGTCATACCCCTAAACATTGTGGCCTTATCTGTATAATATTGCACCCATAACAACTCTGCAACTGTAAGTGATGAAAGAGAATCAAAACACTCAAAAACAAACAGCGTAGGGCTGCACGATTAATCGAATTTTAATCGAAATCGCGATTTTTGGATTTGGACGATGTAAAAAAAAAAGAAAATCGAGAATCGTTTTTCACTTTAACAAGGGTATTTACGGTAAATCTCTCTCGCACTCGCCCGTGGGCTACCGTAGTTACTTCCTCCTCTCTCTGCCGCGCAGAGAGAAAACCTGAAAGGAGCGTTAACATGTCTGCCACAGGGAGCGATAGGAACGAGGATTTAGTTGCGAGGATACAATGTCTGTCGTATGGAAATGGTTCGGCTTCTCCGTTTCAGATGTGGAGCAAACTAGTCCCCCAGTGTAAAAGTTGTAAAAGGGGATGCACACACGCTTTGCACTCTTCCCATTCGCCGCTGTGCTTGTGTATGGTTTCCGGGTGCTGGAGCAGGTTGCTCCGCTCGTGTGGCCGTCTCTCATAGGCACCGACTTTTTTACAGGTACAGGTTTTAGTTCCGACATAGTGGACGGTCGGTCACTCGGTCCCTGTGGGAGACGGCAGCACGAGTGGCTTATTCCAGCGCCTGGAGAATGGACACGGGCATAGCGGCGAGTGGGAAGAGTGCAAAGCATTGCGGACTGCTGCTGCACAACATGAAGCTTATCAATACCTTGTCCCGACCTACTATCCCTTATTACCGTAAAGTCGGGTAGTGTACACTGTTTATTTTGCATCGAAGAGCCATGTGGGTCTCACTGTCTGACTCTGTGGACGTCGCCTCGGCTAAAAACAAAAGGGAAGCCTGACTTATGCTTTGCCGTACGACATGTTGCATGCTAAAAAATAGCTGATCTGCAAGCTCACAACGTGTCGCCTCCGCAACACGTTGTGAGTGTGAGCTAGTAGATCGGCTATTGTCAGCACGCGTAAAAATAGAGGATGAGACGTTCAGAAACGTTTGCCTTCACAGTACAAGCATCAGCTGTCACAAGTTGAAAAGAGAGATGTGGCATCATTATTTTTCACATGGCCCATATGACGAGACAGAATCAAAATGGAAAAGGATTACAGATTCGGTGGCATTTCACATTGCAAAAGGGTGCAGGAAGAGTGGGTACCTAAACATTAAATTGGCTATTTTTTCCTAAATGTTTCTTTTTAAAGGAATTCATTTGGATAATGTTAATGGACATATTGTAAACGTTTCACTTGTTTAATCCAAAGGGGCTTTATCTTTCTTTGTTTAAAAGGATCCCTGGCCAGACAAAACACTATACTTGCCTTCTATAACTAAAAATAAAAACACCTTAAATATTTGTATTTCTTTCATAAATAGAGAATCTTTCACTGCTCCTGTCGCAAGTTGAGGATGTCATATGTCCATGTGTGGTCCAGCCCCAGGGAATGTACGGAATGCACATGCTAATAAAAAAGTATCTAAATATTGCTTTGATGCTCAAATTATCCTTAGGAAGTATTAAGTTGTTTTTATTAGAATATGCATTCCATAGGGCTGGACCAAACATGGTCATGGACCAGCCTGCGATGGGAGCAGTCCCTATTGAGTGAAAGATTCTCTATTTATGAAAGAAATAAAATATTGTGTTTTTATTTTTATTCATAGAGGGCAAGTATAATGTTTTAAGGCATATTTGTCTAATAGCCAGGGATCCTTTTAAGGTTTGGACTTTATTCCAATAGGAAAATTCACATTTGTTTGCATTAAAAAAAAGGAAAAAAAACATATTTTGAGACAATGTATTATATAATATAATATATTTACTGAAAATAAAATCGAAATCGATGTTTCAGAGGAAAAAAAAACAAGGTTTTTTTAGGCAAAATCGTGAAGCCCTAAAACAACGCTAGCAGCCTAGCACACTGGTCAAAACTGGTTTACCAGACTGTGCTGACCAGCTGGTCACAGTCAAGGCTTTATATCAAATGTCCAGTGAGCCGTTATGTTACAACCGCCACGGCTAATTGGCATAGTTCTGCTTCTGAAAACACCCAAAAGCCAATACATAGATGGCACACCTCTGATTGATCATACTACTATACTAATACCCTGACCCCAGAATGAAATAAGATAGCTTAACTCTTGTTTTCAACTCAATACCGTCCCCATCTGGGGGGGTCAGATTACCTCAAACCCCCACCTTTCAGCAATGAAGGGAAAACAGCACCCCCTAAATGCCACTGACCACAGAACTGAATCTTTGAAGGCTTTTTTTCTCAGCCTGCTGTATCTCTGCAACTTCTGCAAGACATTACTCTATAAGCCATATCTCAAATACTATAGGGTCAAACTACACAACCAATATGTCAATTTGAAGCTATGATTTCATATGACATGAAAAAACAAAAATGAATAATAATCCAATGATTTAGCCTCGGTCACAATTGGTCACAAATGTTTAAATTGTTGCATTTTGATTCTGGTCCGGTTAGCGTTCACAAATTACTGTTAAGCGAACCAAATATGTAAACAATTTGACACGTGGCCATTGATCTATTGATAGAATAGGCCATTTATATGGAAAATTGTTTACTACCAAACTACAACAGAAGTGTGTTGTGATTAGGGATGGAGCTCAATAACCGATACCCGATAAAATCCGATAACAAGCTTATTGAGTACCCGTTATTAATAAGCTTTGGGCTTATCAAGCTTGTTATCGAGCATAGCTGCCCATGACGTCATGTTTAAACAATCAAGACAAGATGCGTTCAAGAAATAAATGTCGGTCTGGATCGATACCTGCCAACCAGCGCTGTCCAGGTAAACAAAATTGCGCTTTTAATGTGACGGTATACATATTAACAGTTAACAGTTTCTTCAATATTATTTTCCAAAAGTAAAAAGGTCAATTGCCTTCTGTCTGTTAGGAAAGTTCTGTATTTGAAGGCCCTAGTAAAAGATACTTGTTCTGTTCAGAATTTATTATCTCCCGTCTTTCCAAAAAAGAATATAAAATGCTCGATAGTGGGCTCGATAAGAACCCGGCTCAATAAGCCTGATCGATAAGGTGCTCGTTATCAATAAAAATTAACGAGCTCCATCCCTAGTTGTGATTGATATTCTTTGCATTTAATCAAATAACAGTGAAAACTGTATGTGCATATTACAGACGCTAAAAAAATAAGCGAAACGCACGCATTTCAGGCAGCACAGCGACGGACGGACGAACCACACACACACACACACACACACCCACACGACAGATTCTGACAAAAAAGGAGGGGAGGCGAAACCTCTCTCTCTCTCTTGGCACATAGTCACAGATCATGCACTGCCCACTCAGCTTGGTTAAAAACCCACACAACTAGAGAGACAAGTTTATCTAATGCATCTGTGCAACATTCTAGACTAATGCATCTGCGCTAGGCTTATTTACCGACATCAAATTTGGAGAGGAGAAAACATGCGTTTTCTGAACACGTCAATTCACTCCCATATCAGCAACATTCTGCATGTAGGCACTTATGTCATAACTTTGTGCGGTGGCGAATGCTTAATTAAAAATAACAGATCTACAAGCTAACACCATGTACCATTCCGTTTTGTGTCGTGCCGTGTCTAGAGCTTATAAATCTATTATTTTTATGCATGCCGTTAAAAATGCCCTGCTCTTGCCTTCTACTGGACACAGCCAGACCACAGCGCCGGCTCATACAGGGAGGAGAGTCTATTATAGGATAAACGTTTATATTGCAGCTCATGAAGAAAGATCAGCTGTCATATCAATAGTGATTCCAGCAAGAAAGACATGCTTTTAGAACTAATTATTAATCCAGCCTCAGAACTGCCGAGTCCGACGACTATTTTGACTACCTTCCTATATTTAGTCCTCTATAAAGTCCAACTGTGTTCACACCCGTAACAAACCGGACCGTGGTCCGTTTGTTTGATCCGCACCAGAGTTCGAATGCATGTTCACACTAGCCAGATTAAAGGGGTAAGCAGACCATGGTCCCTTTTAAACGAACCAAGCAGTCCCGATGTGAATGCACCCTTAGTGTGAATGCACCCTTAGTGTGAATGCACCCTTAGTGTGAATGCACCCTTAGTGTGCGTTGGTCAACCACGTCCGGGGGCCGATTACAGCAGACTGCACTACATGTCTGAGTGAACTGAGCTATAAAATAATATACACACCTATAATAGGACGCTACTATCATGATATCATGGGATTTAAAAACAGTGAGCTCCTCACTTCCTGTTTATCGCCTTCTATCTGCTGGTCTGTATGGACTGGTGTTGGACAACACCACGCACAGAACAACGCAAAATGATACTCAGTGGTGAGTCAATTTAGTCAAACATACTATGCTTTGCTCGGTTGGTTGTGTTACAATGTTTTGAAATGAATCCCCTAGAGTCCTAGAGCACAAACCGCTAACCATTAACATGAGCTTTCCCATAGACAATGCTAACTGGTTGTACATGCTGGAAATGCAAGCAGCCAGGCCTCAACATGGCGTTTCTAATGCTAACTCAATTCAAGTCTATTCAACGTTGAAGCTGCCACTACCTACTGCCGGTCATCCCAGACCGCAAATTTGAGGTCCAGGCTGCTCTTCTGCTCGCTCGAGCCATTGAGCTATAATGGTACTTCCGGCAGTCTTCCGGGTGCTTCAAAACACCACTGAGCAATTGCCATTTTATGCATGCTATAAAATGCCAATGTAATCGTATTTAAATTAATATTAAATCATGTTGCACACATACTTTAATTATGATGTAGGCCCACAACAATGAATAATGTTTCTAGATGAATGATTTAATTTATTTCACCTGACCTATCAGGTCAGGCTTTTTGTGTTGGCTGGACCAATTTGATGGCCAGCTAGGTCACTGGACCTGGACCCTGGAGCCCAATCTCTTCCTCCCGATAGGCTGTGGTAGGAAATCAGGATCAACTGATCGCCCTTTGCATTCTCTTCCCCAAAAGGAGACACGGAGCCCTGTTCAAAGTGCTGTTGCGTGCAGCGCCTAATTGTTTATTAACAGGGCCAAAGAGACTAGGGACTGGGAGGCTGACATTATTCACAGGTTAAAGTAGAGGTGAGATTTTTATTTAACTTAATTTTACATACGGGTCAAATACAACTACAAAGGTTAAAAGGTACAGTAACATGTACCATTACTGAAGTATGGACCAGCTGAGTTCTAATGTTACTGCAGATAGCTCTCATTAACACTGATCTGTTAGCTAGACGTATGGTTGGTAAGCAAGCACTTTTCCAACCTAACCTTCAACTTTAGCACATTCAAAGCATCACACCAATAACCCAGTGAAACTCCTCAGTTGACACAGATAAAGTGTCAAGCGCAGCATGGCAAGTGGACAAGAAAAAGTACAGTTATATGATCTGCCAGCATAATTTCTGTCTGATGTATGATTTAATGTTACCTAGTATGACAATAACAAACAAAACAAACGGTGGATAAAACGACTATGTGCTAAAAAGACTATGTGCAAGCATGGTGCAACATCGATGGCTCATGCTGGCAGCAATACTTCCAGTATGATAAATATAGGTATTCAGTATTCACTAAGTCATCACCCCACTGTCTCTGTTGACAGCGCAAGGAGTTAGGGTAGGAAAGAGCAACTACTTTTCTCCGCAACATTTAATGCAGATTCAGACAGGCCAAACTCCATAACGAAAGCATTGGGGGGGTTTATAGCAAGGTTATACAGCCCAGTGCATTCGTTTCAGCATATGATTAAAGTACTTAAACAGCGTAATAATATCCCCTCATGAACACTTCAGCAGCACAGAAATTAATTCACAAAGTCATTCAACAAACTAATTATAACGTTATAACATAATGACTATTAATTGTCATTACCCAACACAGCCTACATAGCTCTTACTAACACTACTACTGCTCCATACAACGTACCTAATGCAATCGTTTAGGTCTACATTAGAATTGAAAACCAAAACCCATATAACAATTAATCAGTACACATCGGCTAGCAAAAACATACGTATTTCAATCCTGCAATCACTTAGTCAAATTATACATCAGATTCATTTATGGTTTTACACAATTTTCAGTAAAGCAAATAAAAAAGACACCAAGTAGTAAAGAAACATTTGTTCTATTGAAGCTATCATAATCTTTTGTTCTTAGTTACATTTTGTCTTGACATACTCTTTCATCAAGTTCAGAACAAGACTGGTATAATGGCTGCCACTGTGGTACCAGTCTGGAATGGTGATTCTCTACATGTTGCCTCTATGGGAACAACAACGTTCAGCCACACTGATTCTATTTGAATAATTGGCAATGTACACTTCCCACGGAACATCAGCAGTCATTTCCTATAGTAATGCTGTCATGGTTTGAGTACATTTCCTCCAAAACTTTAGCACATTATAATAATTTGACAGATTTCAGTTGTGGTTATTATATTATAGTTACAAAAAAATATATTTTACTGCAACAACCCTTGATTAGAAAATTGTAGATCATTTGTATAATGCCAATGTTGCAGCCCTCAACTGTGCACCTGTTTTGGACGTTCTCTTTTTTTTGGACCGCTGACCTGATTCGAACACTATCTACTATTTAGTTAGCTTCTATTGTAGCTTCGTGCCAATTTGTTAGTGCACTTAACACATTTACACCTTGTTGACTGCTGTGAGTGTTGACAACATCCACAGGTGTCATGCTCGTCAATTTTCTGTCTTGATTCGGGAAATAAATAATTAAAATCTGTCATGGCACAGAATTTCTATTCGTCGTAGTAAACGTCCAGACTCTTGTATGAGGAGATTACCACAGCAATGAGCGAGAGCGTTCATGCATGTCATCATGTCACTGTCAGGTTTCTTACCTTTTTCCCACCCTGCTTCTCCACCATGTCGGTGCCGAGTGGGAAGTGGTCCAGCTGGGGGGTTTTAGCACCCCCACCTTTGGGCATCGTTCAGCTCTCCCCACGCCAAACCTCATTCACGCTGCCATTGCATCGTCATCGACCGTCTGAGAACGAAAGAGAGAGAGAGAGAGAGAGATGGTGTTAGACGGGGGGCGGTTTAGCACCATGCTTCTTTGAAAACACATTTACCATGATGCCGCCACAAAATACTGCTTTTAGCGGTAGATCAGGCTGCTCTCCATTTTCCAACAACTAGAGAGAGAACTGCGAGGACAAGAGGCCTGAGACGCAGCACTGAGAATTAACCCATTTTGACCTGAGATCCGATTCTAAAAATGTCTTCTACATCCTGACAGTTTTCTGAAAAAGCTATGTTTCTATGTCAGTCGTTCTTCGATTTTTAAAAAATAGCAGACCTACAAGCTCGTAGCATGCTAACACCAAAAGGGGTTCCCGCCCAAAATGGGTTAAGTCACAGTTTGTGCGTAGGCACCCCTTATCACTAGAGGGTTCGCTGAAAAACAACGGCGGACGCCCAACCAAACGAATGACATGCATCAAACTACAAACGAATGATGGCATAATGAACTGGTGCTGAACCTGAACAGTCGATTGTGCTCTTGTATGCTAGCGTTCTTGTATGCAGACTGAGCTGCTGGACTTCCATCCACTCCACTAGATTGGCTCTTCTGATCCACAGGACTATGAATAAATCATACATCCATTACCTCAATATTCTCTCCTCCATAATGCGTTCCCCCCCTCCCATCTCCCCCCGCACTGGGGGCATGTGTGCGTGTGTAGGCGTGCACACGTAGTGGGTGGGGGCATGTGTGCGTGCGTGTGTAGGCGTGCACACGTAGTGGGGGCATGTGTGCGTGCGTGTGTAGGCGTGCACACGTAGGCGCGCGCTGGGGGCATGTGTGCGTGCGTGCGTGTGTAGGCGTGCACACGTAGTGGGGGCATGTGTGCGTGCGTGTGTAGGCGTGCACACGTACTAGTGGGGGCATGTGTGTGTGCGTGTGTAGGCGTGCACACGTAGACGCGCGCTGGGGGCATGTGTGTGTGCGTGCGTGTGTAGGCGTGCACACGTTGAAACCAGGCCTGCCTTCTTTTCCACTACTATGGGACGCTGGCACTCATCTCCTCCCTGGCGCCACTGCCCCTCCCCCCCTTCCCTTTGCAGTTCTCCTATTCAAAGACTTCTATTTATAACACTCCAGTCAAATCAACCAGTCAGTCAGTAAGTCAGTCAGAGAGGCACACAGCTACAGAAGATATAGGCTCTGCTTTTACTATCGAGAGGGAGCAAACCAGAGCCCACCTCCCCCTTGCTCCCTCTCTCCTCGATGACCCCCTACACTCCTACCTCACACCACACCAAACAAAGTGCCAGGAAGCTTGACGACTTGCAGGGATAAACAAACCACTTAGGGACACATATGCGAGACTCAAACTGGGTCAGCTGGAATTCTGGAACAATAATCGCAACACTAATTTAGGGCTATTATGCACGAGTGCGTATTGCTACATTCGAGAGAGGAGGAGCAAATTCTCTAGTATACAAAATGCATGCAGGGAAGTCACACACACACACACACACACACACACACACACACACACACACACACACACACACACACACACACACACACACACACACACACACACACACACACACACACACACACACACACACACACACACACACACACACACACACACACACACACACACACACACACACACACACACACCTGAGAGGAAGCCCCACTCAGAAAACACAAGCCTCGCTTCCTCTGTTACACTGTCCCAATCGGAAGATACATGTGCTAACGTTTGTGTGTGTGTGATCATTCTGACTGAAGTGTTGCACGTAATGTTGTGTTGATTTGTTCCAGATGAGTGTGAGTTTGTGTGGGTGTGGGACAGAGAGAGTACTTCATATTTTCTGCCGAAAAACGTAACCTACGTTAATCATTAGTCTCGGCAAGCGTCAATAATGTAAGTTGTTTATTCCGTTGTATAAATGTTTTTTTAATGTGTTTTTGTGGCTTTCGCCTTTATTTTATATTTTGTATGGAGGGACAGACAGTAGGCTGACAGGAAACGGGGAGAGAGATGGGGGGAAGACATGCAGTAAAGGCCGTCGGGATCGGGAGTCAAACCCACTGCCAGACTGGACTACCAGCCAAGGTGCCTGGGCCACTGAGCCATGGCCCAGGCCCAGTTGTATAAATGTTTTGATCCGATCTAGTTGAAAGGCTACTCACATTAGCTTCGGATGGCTATCTGTTGTTAGCCATAACACTGGACTGCCACATCTTGATTTGCGTGTGCACCCACGCGTGCACTCACTTCAGTCGCAATTCAGTCCCAATTCCAATTCAGTCCCAATTCCCCGTCCCAGGCGGCATTTCTGGTCAAAACAAGGCTTATTGCACGGAGCATAGCGGTCGCTGTAATGGCGCCGTGAGAGATCAACACCTAATCCGACAACACACACCATTCAGTCAACATCCGGTTCCGGTCGCGGTGTTTTAGATTTCCAAAATAATGGTTGAACGGGGGGGGATATCCTGGCATATAGTAATCATTCTTTAATTAATCCTGGCGGCCAAATGGTTAATAGATACAGTAGAGATTGCGTCCCAACCTTATATGGGATATTTTTGCATTCAGCGTCTTGCTCAAGGACACTTTGACACTGACTCTGGGGGAGTTATCATAGTGCTGGTGAAGTCACTTTAGTAAATATCTATATAATGTCTCAATTCCAAAAACAAACAGAATAACCTCTAATGAAACACTGAAGAAGGGCATTCGGCCTCATGCCATCATGGCTACATGACAGAGCATGTTGTCTGGGCCGGCGGTGACAATCCTGAAGCAGTGGCATCAAGTCTACACAGTTACCTACACTACCAACTCCCACATGTCAGACAAGAGCAATAGAGAGTATGCGCGTGACATCATCATCAAACCCGGAAGTTATGCAGGAATGCCTACTGATTGGCAAAAAACTACTTTCTGGCCTTGACAGCCCATGCATCCAAACATAAAAGTCCTATCTGATAGCATTAAACAACATTAAACAATGTTAAACTCACTTTGCCTGTTGATTTGCCACTCGGTGTGCCATTCACTTTAAGGATGCGCATACCCTCTATACGGGAAGAGATTTACTACGCTCTAATGTTTTGTGGATGATGTCAGTGTGCTCCACTCAGAGTAAGATTGCGGAAAAGAGGAAGGGGGACGAAGAGAAGAAATGACTCTCTCTACCATAAGACTGGAGCTTGCCAGCTATCTTCTCCATCCTCTCCTCCACTCTTTTGCCCCCCCCCCCCCCCCCCCAAACTCCCCACCCCCCCCACCCCATACACACCCTGTCTCTCTTCCTTCATCCTGCTCAGTGCTCCCTCTATGCGTTCAGCCACTCCCTCTGCGGTCAGACAGAGGCCAAGACTCACTGCAGGATGTCGTGTACATACATGCACTCTCACTCACAACAAAACTACATTCTCAACGTGCACTGTGTGGACGGTGATATGGTACATGCTTATTCAATGAACAGCATAACCTCATTTTTCATAGAGCCATAAAGTATTTGTATAGCCCTCATATCAGGCTTTTATGGTGTTTTTATCCTTGGTGATGCTACGTATGACCGTTTTGGGGAAGTGCTATTGTGCTCTTTTTTATGTGTTATCACCAAATAAAATCAATCAATCAATCTTCTACAGTGTATGTAGGTTGCACAAATGAACCACGAGGCCCATAGCTCAGGAGCCTATCTCCTGTTTCTGTAGCATGAGGCAGATTGATGTACAAGTACATGTACTTGTACATGACGCTAGTATGTCGCAGGGACTTACCCCCAATCCAACCCTTGATGCTGAGTGCCAAGCAGGGAGGCATTGGGTCCCATTCAGAGTCTTTGGTATGACCCGGCCGGAGATCAAACTCGGACCTCCCAGTCTCAGGGCGGACACTCAAACCACAAGGCCACTGAGCTGGTGTTTCGTAAAACCACACCCTAATAGTTCAACCACTTCCTCCGGCTTTGTCTGAGTGTTTCTGAAGTGCACAGTTGCCCGTTAATTGGCTACAAGAGCTATGCTAAATATAGTCACCTTGTCAGCTAGCAACTAAGCTAAGCAGTAGCCTCCTATGGTAGTTTAGTAATTCAATATGTATTAGCAAATAAGCAGAGCAACAACATTAGCTGAAGTCTGTTCACAAACAAGCACATGATGTGAAGTCATAAAATTTATATTTTTTATTTTATTTATTTTTATGTTTTTTGTGTTACCATGTATGTATGTACATTAACAATTTGTAAATTATTAATGGGGATTTCCTCTCAATTATTCTAGTTTTATGAAGGATAGAAAGTGCAAAAAATTGGATGTTTGTTTCACAATTATGCTCTAGTTGCAATGTTTTCCACTCTAAAATGAAAGAAACACAAACCATTGACTATATATATGCACATGGCAGAAACAAACATTACATCCAGACAGAGCTCGCTAATGAGAGATATTCTAAAGGTTCCTGCTGCCATGCAGATGAAAAAGCAACCATTTGCCTCACCCTCCCTTGGCTGCTCTTAACTTACGCCTGTCATTGTACACAATTACACACCTCAAATGTTCCACACCAACAGCTGAAAAACACAACAGCTGCAAGTGGGGTAGGGCATGTTTCAGTGTGTGAGTGCACATGTGTGCGTGCATATTCTCAATGCCTATTGCTTAACCAGAAACACAAACAGCAGTGCAGAGCTTGCCAGTAAGTCAGTTGTTGCACTGTGTTGGTTAAATGGATACTATAGCCTGCACAACTGCAACATGAACGATGAAAATAATGTGATACAGAATCCATCCAACCTCTCTAGGGGTCACGCTTGGGACCCTAATTACATTCAAGGCGTTCCAAAGAGGGTGCTCCAATGACTTGTGTGTGTGTGTGTGTGTGTGTGTGTGTGTGTGTGTGTGTGTGTGTGCATAGCATGCACCGCGTTGGCTCCACGGCAGCACTCGTGACAGACGATTGACATACCATGCATGCAAGAACGTGGTGTATGGAGGGGATAGCAGTGGCCAGCCAGCCCATTTCGTGTGCAAATAAAGCCAGCCGGGCCCTGCTGCTGTATCCAGGCAACCACAGCCCAGCTCGGTCGATCAGACCCAAACCGGTTCGCTTCATTATAAACATATGTGGATAGAGGGGGATAAACACATACACACACGCGAGCACGGTTGCACAGCGAGCGACCTTGTTGCGTACGATGTGTATTGTGTACCCAAGCCCAGTGTGAAGATGCATTAGGCGGCCGACGATGAATGGTGGCTGGCACCTAAAGGGCGAACGCACAATGGAATTGCTGGGTGCAAAGTGCTGTTTTTTGTTCAATACAGTAGAATGGCCATTATCTGCATTTCTCCACGAGCTTCTAAATGAGCCTTCACCGAATGTGTTTGGTTGAAGTATGTCATGTGTTACTGTTTAGGCCAGGGTACTATCCCTCCGACCAATCACGGAGAGGAAGAAAATCACACTTGTGTGAAGTGAGGGGCGCTCTTGTCATCATACATAATCACATTCCGTGCTCAGCCAATCAAATCATCACATTCCGTGGTACAAGCACAGAAAGCTGTGCATAGGAAAACAAAAACAAAAGGTGCCTTTCTCAACGACTACTAGCTTGCATTCACTGCGGCGCAATCGATGTGTATTCCTATTAAAATCTCTGGTTTGGAATAAGGAGGATTGGATAGTTTCACGTCCTTTCCTAATTCACAAGGTCCTCCTTGCAGAGAGAAACACCACAAGCAGTGGGGGTGATGCAGCAGAAGAATGACTTGCACAGAGCAGAATGTATTTCAGACTGGAAACGAGTGCTGGGTGGGAGTGGCCCTATTACTCATAAGGCTCTCGAGAGTACAAGGAGAGAGGGGAGAAAGACAGGGGGATGAGAGAGAGAGAGAGAGAGAGAGAGAGAGAGAGAGAGAGAGAGAGAGAGAGAGAGAGAGAACAGGGAGGAGGTGTGGGGAGGAATCCAATCACTTTGTCTGATTTTCTATTCTGAGCATGCCCGCTCTCCTCCAATAACAGCTCAGTGGCTGCTGCCTGCCTGCCAGTCTGGTAAATCATGCTGTCTTTGCCAGTGACCTCGCTACCATAGTGGCAGGCCTGTATATATTCAGCTAGGCGACTGAGAGCCTGGAGACAATCTCCTGCATTTTTGGCTTTCTCCTCCCCAATCCTTCAGCTTCATGGCTGCCCTGACTCATTCTCTCTCTCTCTCTAGACGTCCATCTGACGTGGTTTTCTCTATTCCCTTCTCTACATCTTTCTCTCAAAGGCAAAACCTGACATTGCCACCTGACCACACACACACACACACACACACACACACACACACACACACACACACACACACACACACACACACACACACACACACACACACACACACACACACACACACACACACACACACACACACACACACACACACACACACACACACACACACACACACACACACACACACACACACACACAGCCTGTTGCTTAGCAACTCATGGATGAGACAGATGCAGGCCTAGGAGCTGGCAATATATGTGTATTTATGTCAGGGAGAAAGGAGAGAGAGAGAGAGAGAGAGAGAGAGGGGGGGGGGGGGGTAGAAGAGACCTGGTGACTGAAGTGTGCCTCTGCATATCAACCTATTGCAATGAGGATTCAATCATTCTCTTCCCTTCTGTTCACCTTCTGACAGAATGCACTGATCTCTCCTTACTCATCCATCGCCTCTTATAGCGCCTATATCATCGCTGTCGGACTTGGTATCCAAAAACATTACTTTGCAGGAAATGAAAAAAGAGCCCGGGGAGAGGAGGGATCGAATGGATATAATGTTTGGTTATGAAAATAACATCAAAAGATAACATATTGAGATACAAGGTTTCTGGTTCGACCGACGATATTCTGACAGCCTAGTACAGTGGAGTTTTTCAAGCAGACCTACTGCACACAACAACGTCGTCACCACGCAACACCACAACAGACGAGCTGAGGCTCCATGATAGATGTGGACCTTGAACCTTTTCACGCAGCATGAGCAACTCTGCAGACTGATCAGCAAGGATGACTGAATAGAATTAACTAGAAGCGCGCGCAAGCTCTTGTCTAACGCCACGTGTCTATGTCGCAGTGCGATCTGAGTGAGACACACACACACACACACACACACAAACCGTATACATTTTGAACGAAGGCAGACAGCCATTTATCTTTGGCCATTATTGACCGTGGTTGTTCCGTGCTGGGCAGGTTGTGTGGGCGCTCTAATCGGTCCACCACATCACAGAAAGGCAAACTGCGAACACCCACACAGCTGGGTTGAAAACGCAGAGGTAAAGTCAGTGACGTATCACGGCCACAAAGCACAGGCGTAAACGGTACCACAGATTTGGCAACATAGTGCTTCATTTTTGGCTTATTTCTATAGACCTGGATGCTTGTTTCAACAGAATCTGGCAACACTTCTGGCTTCTAGCTAGTGGCTCAATGTTATGCTAGGCTTTGCTGCATTTCTTCTGACTGTAATACTGTATCCATAGCATGCTCCCTGACGCGGAGACTCTGGATATACATTTCTGTTAGTATGTCAAGACATATCATTTTCAGTCGCTTTCTGTGCCACGCTGTCGCACTATTGCTGGACCAATGTCGTGTGTGCGCGCGCGTGCGTGTGTGCTTAGCTGTTGCATTCCTGTCTCCCTCAGCTCTATACATCTACATACAAGGGTGTTTTACTGGATTTTGCTGTTTGTGTTATATAACACCGCCATTACCATGTTCATGTCACACACCCCCTAGAGAGCGTTGGCGCACCACAAGGGGTGCGCACTGCGCACACCACAGTTTGGGAATGCCTGGTCTAGCACTTTTTAGCACAATCCCTAACCCAGAAAATGCACTGTAGTAGCCTACCTATGATCTATGAAAACTGTAGCAAGCTAGTCCTTCTATATAGGCAGTCTGTCTGTAGCAGCATTCCAGCATGACATTAGACCCAGTGCATATGTTGTAGTAGCCAGCTAGCTAACCTGTAGCTTCTGTGTTAAGTCTAACTTATACTTTGCTGAAAAGACAAAGTATAAAGGCTTTAGTCTTCTAGTTGAGACAAAATCACACAGGGCACACTTTTGTGGACCGATGTGCCATTGATCAGTGGGTCCACGACACTCCAAACTAGGCTATATACAGTTGTCTCTGCGTGTGGCTTAGCAACAACTGGGCCCCAGTTGTGCAAGCCCTATGGTGCATCACTGCAAAGCATCCTACTTCCAGACACTAACTGTGAGGCCTGTGAATTGGAGCTTTTAGTGTGGTCAGTCAGAACTCAGCAGTAATCAGCCTGGGTAGGAGGGCAGCTGGTTGGACACGGACGGACATCCCTGGAGGATAAAAGCCTCCAGCTCCTTCCCTCTAGCAGCTCTTTCACACATCAACACACACCCGGACCGACACATACTTTAGCCCAACAAAAGCACAACAAAAGCCCTGAAGTAGTCAACATTAGGTGGCGCAACAAAGACAAATGCCCCCCCGTTTCTTTATATTAAATTTGACATGGATGGTTTACCATCTGTTCAAGCTTTTTGCAACAAAGGTTTCTCGTTTTATGTTACATTATGTACATATTAAGTTCAGTGTTATATCATCGTCAACCGCTTTATGCCGTGCATGGAAGAACATGACGTGCCTCCCAATCAGCAGCCATTTATGTTACTAGGTCAAGAGAAAGATCCACGTTTCCTAGAATGATACTTTTAATAGACTGCAGTGCACGTCACCAGAAATAAATGGTAATCAATCTAAGTGACGTCATGCCACTTGATTGATCACCACTCATTTCTGGTATCTTCCTACAAGTAATGTAGGCCCAGACCGCTAAAAACCTTTCATTTTTAGACCAGTTATAAACCATTTTTAGACGGGCATCTAGACATATTGGCCGTCTAATGTTATGTTATGGCTTTACAATCCGGCTATAGTGAGGTAGATAGCCTACATTTTCCTGTCACAATAATTTTGAGGGATTCCACATTGCATTCTCTAGAGACTAAACATAAGCAGAAGACTAACGGGTAGCATTGGGTTAGCCTCCTATTTATGGGAGATTCACAAGAAAATAAAGTAATGTAACATCCTTTCACAAGGATGTATCAATGTTTACCAGTGAGCAAGGACATGGCAAATGGCCACATTTAAGGCATGCTGCTTAATGGGACAATCTCTCTTGTGTAAACATCGAAAGAGACGACCAATGACATTCATATCACACACACACACGCACACACACGCATACATTATTAAAGTAAAATGTCTTATCTGCACATGATGTGCATTAACCCATTTTGGGCGGGAACCCCTTTTGGTGTTAGCATTATGTTATGCTTTAGCTATTGAAAAATAGCAGATCTACAAGCTCATAGGTCTGCTATTTTTGAAAAATCGAAGAACCACTGACATAGAAACATAGCTTTTTCAGAAAACTGTCAGGATGTAGAAGACATTTTTAGAATCTGATCTTAGGTCAAAATGGGTTAAGAGCCACACAAAGCACTGAGGGTTCGAATCAGTATGTTCTAAAACAACTGACAACAACTGCCAAAGACAGTTTCATGACCATGATCATTCTGGCCTTGTTGACATTCAACATGAGAGTCACTTAAGATGTCTACTTATATAGACAAACTGAAATACACACATGCTCACAATGTCAAGCCATTTCTATTTGTATTATTACTAGCTGACTGCAATGTATTTGTTTTTTATTTGGATTCCCCATTAGTTGCCACCCAAGAAGCAGCTACTCTTCCTGGGTTCCACAAAAAAAACATAATACATATGGCTATCACGATACACAATAACAACAGTGATGAGCAATCTAGCTGACCTAAACACACTGTCTGTATACGAGGCCTTGCTGACAATGTAAACTTTATCAATAAAATACGGTTTTAGTTGCAGCCTCGGGTAGCAATAAACCTAGATAAGTCCAAGTAAATTGCTAGTATAGATATTGAAAAGACATTCACGCATTCTTCCCCATTTCCCATTTAAATGCTCAATCACAAGCAGGAATACACAATGGCAGGGCTAGCATTAAGAAAGATACGCCTTGTGTGTGTGTGTGTGTGTGTGTGTGTGCGGTGTGTGTGTGTGTGTGTGTGTATTTGATCTAGATAATTAGGCTTGTGGAAGAGACTGACAGGGAAGATGAATGGCATAGAGAGTATATATACGTGTGTGTGTGTGTGTGTGTGTGTGTGTGTGTGTGTGTGTGTGTGTGTGTGTGTGTGTGTGTGTGTGTGTGTGTGCGCGTGTGCGCGCATGCGTGCGTGCGTTAAGAGTGTGTCTGTGTATTGTGCGCATGCTTCAGAGAAGATGTATGAGTGAGTGTGTACGTGTGCATAATATACATGCATACGGTGTAAAGGCGGAGAGAGAGAGAGCGAGTGGGTGAGAGATGTGCGGCGCAGTGACTGAAGCTGCATTAATTAAGGATTATGAGAGGAGGTAAAAATAAACGCAGAGCAGAGAGAGAGAGAGAGAGAGAGAGAGAGAGAGAGCGAGAGCGAGCGAGAGCGAGAGAGAGAGAGAGAGAGAGAGCTGCACTGGGTAATGAACAGAATGAGAGTGAAGCAGGGGAGGAGAGGAGGAGAGGGTGGATGTGACCTTTGCAGAGATTAACACCAAAACAACATCTCGCACACTCCCTCGCACGCACGTGGAGACGTGTGAGCCAGGACCAGTAGTATGCCTTTTGCATCTGGTTCTGTGTGACAAAATAGAGTGTCTGTTTTATGAGCGCCATTGCTCCATGAACACCAGGTATCGGACAGAAAAGGGTCGGCCCTGGAGAACCAGACACCATGTGCCTGCAAAAAAAGAAGAAGAATTTTGCCTTTCCTTTACTACTTGATATTGTTGTTGTGGTATTTGTGAGAGGAACATCAAGACTGCTGTGGTGCTTTCAAAGAAAGCAGCATTCCAGAGTTAGAAAATCCTGTCCTGAGGACATGCCTGCCAAAGTGTCCTTTGCAGTAGGCATGACAGGTGAAAAGACTTTAACAGACCTAAGATTTATTGAAACAATACATTTTAGGCTATTATGTCTATAATTTTAGCGAGCATAGACCCAAACTTGGATCAACATTTCAACTAACAGAAATCAACTTGACAGGTATGTATGTGTAGCTTTTTTTTTTTTTACAGACATCTGGTCTTTTTTCCCCACTCATATTTTGTTTTGTTTTGGTTTTAGTCATGTGATACCAGGATAGTCCTTTTTCATAGGGTAACACTGCGCAGGGGCGGGCCTACCGGGGGGGATGGGGGTGTGACTTCACCCTGGCCAGTGACTCCAGGGGCGGGCCTACCGGGGGGGATGGGGGTGTGACTACACCCTGGCCAGTGACTCCAGGGGCGGGCCTACCGGGGGGGATGGGGGTGTGACTTCACCCTGGCCAGTGACTCCAGGGGCCCGGCCTGTCAGATGATCGATCACACAGCATTACACAGTCACGACAGAGACCTTTACTTGGTCGCACTTCGCAAGCCAGGCAACGGGCCCATTCAAAGCATTACCTCTCAGGGTGCTACAAATGTCTATCTGCACATCCTGTAAGTTCACTTAAGAAATAAAACTAGTGTTGACTAATCATTACCGGTAAGACGCCTGGGGGCGAGAAGCGACCTGGCCCTTTAGGGCGAGGTCACGTGCACTGGCTATATATGGAGCGTATCTTGAGTGTACAGGGTATGATGAGGTATGATAGGAATATCAGAGTAGGTCAGCTCCATATATGGAGATCTAAGGGTAGCAGTGTATTGAATGTACAGGGTTTGATTAGGGTCCAGGTAGGGCAGGGCCTTTTATTTTTGGGCCTGTTGAGAACTCTAGTTTTCGCCGGCTGCCAGGCGCGGCTGCACAAATAATACATTTGTGGCAGGCCCATCTAGAGTTTAAATGGACAGGTATCAGTCAAAAGGGAGAAAACTGCATATACAAGGCACACGTGTCCCAGTGCAGACTGTAACAAGAAAGTTGAAGAACTGGAGAGTAGAAAATACTTCTGTTCCAAAATGCTCAAAAACCATTACAGACTTTAAATACAGACTTCTACTGAAGATCAAAATAGAAGACTATACGGACAAACTATGGGTGACATGCTTCCAGGAAACCGCTGAGGTCCAGCTGGGTCACAATGTACAGTCACTGGGTCACAATGTACAGTCACTGGGTCACAATGTACAGCCACTGGGTCACAATGTACAGCCACTGGGTCACAATGTACAGTCACTGGGTCACAATGTACAGTCACTGGGTCACAACGTACAGTCACTGGGTCACAACGTACAGTCACTGGGTCACAATGTACAGTCACTGGGTCACAACGTACAGTCACTGGGTCACAATGTACAGTCACTGGGTCACAATGTACAGTCACTGGGTCACAATGTACAGCCACTGGGTCACAATGTACAGTCACTGGGTCACAACGCACAGTCACTGGGTCACAATGCACAGTCACTGGGTCACAATGTACAGTCACTGGGTCACAATGTACAGTCACTGGGTCACAATGTACAGTCACTGGGTCACAATGTACAGTCACTGGGTCACAACGTACAGTCACTGGGTCACAATGTACAGTCACTGGCAGAACTCAGAGACACTAATGGGACTGCATTCGAAAATCAATCAAAAAGCAATCTCTACCAGGCATGTCTTCATAAACAAAGTCAAGCTGGAGACATACAACACTAATGATCAACTGGAGACCATAGTAATGGGAATCCAACCAGAGACCTGGGCACCTGGGGGCTTGCCTGGGGTGAGTGGCGGGAATTGCGTCACCTTTGGTCAAAACAAGCAACTCTTATTTTGAAGAGGAAGTCTGTTTCGGTTGGAGCCAACTTCCATGACAGGTGTGTTTCAGATCAGGAGGGAGGGACTGTCTGACAGGCTGTAAACAAGTGATGGTGGTGGAGGATTAAACACATGCTTTTAGCCGAAGTTCATATATTTACCATATGAAACCCATGCATCTTTGATTTAAACAATGTACACACTTTGGAATTACGTTAAACATGGTGGAACCTCTACGGCGGCGGCATTAGGCGAGTAGTTCATTAATTGTACAAGTAGCATGCTGGTAAAATCATCATCAACAGCTGCCCAATAAAACAGGGTCAGGTTCGGGGGGCCCAAACCCGGTACTGAGTTGGTGGCCTTCTTTTCAAGCTGCTTTAGATCACGACTGTGTTTACACTATACAGCAAGCGATTGTGTGCGATTAGTGAAGCAAATCTCAATTGTTGGTATGGATTTTGTTTATTTACACAGCCCTTTACTCGTCAATGACATCACCCCTTACCACAGAACCCAGAAATGTGAAAAAGGTCCTGTAGTTCATGGGCATGATCTGCCATGATCCAGTTGACTGGTCTGTGAGGGCAATATTCAACAAAGTCTGCGGATACGAGAGTGATTCTCTCTTTGTGTTTAGGTCGTTTGTTCAGCTTTGCAAGCAGCAGGGACGGCTCCAGGGACGGCAAGGTGGAGGCTTAGGCCCCCCCCCCCCCCTCCCCCCTAAGCCCCCCCCTCCAAACAAGCCAAATTGACTGACTTCTATGTAAACCAAGATTCATTAGCCCCACCTCAAAATAGCCAGCCCCTCTATAGCACCCCCAGTCACAATTTTCTGGAGCCGTCGCTGGCAAGCACACAGATTCAATGTATCTTGAGCACTTGTCCTGCAACACCCTTGTAGCAGTAATTCAGACCAAGGTTGCACGGACATTCAATATATCTCTCTTTGTTCTTACTCAATGCTTTACCAGCTTGTATTGCCAAACTACAGACGGACCCAACAACATTGGTATATATGTTGTATTAGAAAGTTAGCTTTAGTTTGTAATTCTGTTATTGACCAGTTTGCTGATGTGTCTGTTATAAATGGTAAATGGTGCATTTGTCTTGCTCAAGGACACTTCGACAGTAACTCTGGGGGAGCCCGGGTTTGAACTGGCAACCTTACGGTTACCATCCAGGCACTCTACCCGTGAGCCACCGCCGCCCCTTTATGATGACACTGATACTGTATTGCTTTTCAGATCTCTGGGCTTAACCTCACGCAATCCCACACATAGCGTCTCTGGACACACTGCTTTCTGTCATTACGCAGGAACCAAGGGGGCAGATAGACAGATGACTTGGCACGCACCGAAAGGGAAGAGAGGCAGAACTAACGACAGAGGCAAGCTGCAGCGGCGAGTGCCAGGCAGGCAACCTGATCCACACACTGACAGAGCAACGCAGGCACAGCCAGAACAACACAACACACAACACAGCTACAATAACAGCCATTCCAAATGGAGCCGTGTTGGCTGGGATGGCAGACTCAGGAATCCTGCCTCAGATATGCACACAACCATGCGCACGCACGCACGCACGCACGCACACACGCACATAAGCACGCACACACACACACACACACACACACACACACACACACACACACACACACACACACACACACACACACACACACACACACACACACACACACACACACACACACACACACACACACACACACACACACACACACACACACACACACACACACACACACACACACACACACACACACACGAACTCGCGCGGGTGCATAGCATAGCGGGGGACCAAACAGAATGTTAATGCTGTCCTGGTGCAGCAGAGCAGAGGGAGGCAGGATCCCAGATGAATTATAAATCACTGGGCAGGGCCGGATGGAGGGATGGAGGGATGAAAGGCCTACTACTGCAGAGCATAGCCAGCTGAGGGTCGGGGCGGTGCCTGCTTAAAGAGGGGGCAGGGAGGGAGCTGATGCCCCGAATGAGGGAGTGGCGAGGAAAGTGCATGTTTTTTTCCCCCCAATATGCCAACCGTGTTCTTTCATCGTGGTGTGTGTGTGTGTGCGCCCTACTGAACATAGGAATAGAATAATACATGCAGGTAGCACATCACATCTCACCATTCAAACCATGACAAGAGCTCACTGAGCTCTTGATGGTCAGGGAAAAACAAAACAAAGGAAAACTAAAGCCAAATCGGCTCCTCATGCTATATTGTATCTTCCTGGGAATACGATCATATGCACGTAGACTTATGTAATAACGTACAGATGCCATGAAACTGCCATGAAACGCTTTAACCCATTTTGACCTGAGATCAGATTCTATAAATGTCTTCTACATCCTGACAGTTTTCTGAAAAAGCTATGTTTCTGTGTCAGTCGTTCTTCGATTTTTCAAAAAATAGCAGACCTACAAGCTTGTAGCGCGCCACTTGGTGGCACGCTATGAGCTTGTAGATCTGCTATTTTTCAATAGCTAAAGCATAGCATAATGCTAACACCAAAAGGGGTTCCCGCCCAAAATGGGTTAAGACGTGGTCATGTGAACGGGACACTAAGCAGACAGACACACTGGCCACACTGCGTCGACAGCCAGCCACACACATTCACTATATGGAACAATCAATATGGTAAATGGTAAATGGTAAATGGTGCATTTATATAGCGCCTTTATCCAAGGCGCTTTACATAGATTGTGCATTACATTCACCCATTCACACACACATTCATACACCGATTGCGGCGGAAGCCATGCAAGGTACCAACCAGCACATCGGGAGCAATTTGGGGTTCAGTGTCTTGCCCAAGGACACTTCGACATGTAGACAGGAGGAGCCGGGATTCGAACCGCCGACCCATGGATCATTGGACGACCTGCTCTACCTCCTGAGCCACAGTCGCCCCTCATCTGCTCATCAGACTGGGCAGAAATGCTCCAATTAGTGGCTTGAGGAAGTGCTGTCCAGAGTAGGGCTCAAATAATACCTTGGGGGGGTGAGCTCATCGCCGCAATTGCATTTCTTTTGCAAGTGAAAGTTACAGAGTGCTTTGTACGCTTACCATAAACAGTAATCATTGCTAGTTATCAAAATGTACTGTCTTCCATCCTATATTCATGGGCAACACTCAACTTGTGTCACTTCACCTTGGTGCGAGGGGGAGTGCATGATAATCACGTCACTAAGCTGACATTCATCGACTAACATCACTTTACACCAAAACATCTCTAGCTTATTAGTTTTTATCTCTGCATTTCAATGGTACCCTCTCTGCTGTCATTGATTATTTTGCGTTGGAAGTAAAATATGTTGAAGTCAAAATGACAACAGTGTGGAAGGGCCAACAACTTGGATACAGGTTTAGTGAGACTTCAAAATGTAATGCGGTAATGGTACTATCATTTATTATTACAGGTTTATCCAGCTGTGCTGCTCGGAAAATGCATGGGTTATACAGCTGACAGCGATAACTGCTTCATTTACAAACCGTGGACCAAATCATAAAAAAATGGTGCCGAGCGGTGATTGTGACCTGGTCCAGGCCTGGGCCATGGCTCAGCGGTCCGGGCGCCTTGGCTGGTGACCCAGTCTGGCGGTGTGCCGCGGGTTCGACTCCCGATCCCGACGGCCTTTACTGCATGTCTTCCCCCCCATCTCTCTCCCCATTTCCTGTCAGCCTACTGTCTGTCGCTCCATAAAAAAAAATAAAAGGCAACAGCCACAAAAAAACAAAAACAAAGAACAAAAACGAAAAACAAAACAAAACAAGATTAACCTGGTCCTGCGTGTGTGTGGACAAGGAATTCATTTTAATCAACTAGGTAGTATCGCTAGCTCCAATATCTAGGCTGCTTTCTCAGCACAGCACGTTAAGAAACATTCCATACTGTCACAGCCCTAGTGCACTGCAGATTGCAGAGCACCTGTAAATGGCACGTGATCTTTTTTTATCCAACTGGTGCTTTGGGCAAATCCCGCCCCTGAGAGCCGCTGGAATCCAAACCGTGGCCCCGATCGTCTGATGCTGTCAACTGTTGCTATTAACCCATTCTGGACTTGAACCCCTTTTGGTGTTTTAACTAAGCATTATGTTATACTTTATCTATTGAAAAATAGCAGATCTACAAGCTCATAGCGCGCCACCGAGTGGCGCGCTACAAGCTTGTAAGTCTGCTATTTTTGAAAAATTGTAAAAATGCGCCACAAATCTTTGAATATATATTCTTTCAGAGCGAACGTTTTTTTGATTCTCTAGTGGCTATATCCAAACTTTAAGAATCCATGGAGATGGCTGTCGTGTCTCAGCGGTCCGGGCGCCTTGGCTGGTGACCCAGTCTGGCGGTGTGCCGCGGGTTCGACTCCCGATCCCGACGGCCTTTACTGCATGTCTTCCCCCCCCATCTCTCTCCCCATTTCCTGTCAGCCTACTGTCTGTCCCTCCATAAAATAAAAAAAAAGGCAAAAGCCACAAAAAAAAAGAAAATATAATAAAAAAGAAAAAAAAGAGAAAAAAAAGATTAACCTGGTCCTGCGTGTGTGTGTGGACAAGGAATTCATTTTAATCAACTAGGTAGTATCGCTAGCTCCAATATCTAGGCCAAAAGACAAAATATTAGCGTTGGCACTAAGAGTACCACACAGAAGATGGGACAGCTAACACTGGCTTAGATCGCAAGCTGTGCGACGCAAAGTATGGGACACCCAATATGGTCTTGGCAAGCTGGCAACACTAGGTATAGTGTTAGTCACCTAATACAAGCTTAAATAGTTAACTACAGTACGCAATATATGGGATAGCTAAAACATGCTAGATTGCAGCAGAAGACAATGTGGGCAGGTCGACTGAGCCCTGTCTCTAACATAGATGTTGATTGGAACCTAAAAACACTCAAACCTTCTTGCTGAGAGGCAGCACTGCTCACCACTGTGCCACCAGATAGTTATACAGCAGCTATGAACAGACATTTACATACATGGAGCCTGTCATTCAGGATTTGACAAAATGATGATTGGACCAACATCGCTGAAGCCATGGTTCTCAAGACAACGGCGTTTAAAGGAGCATTCAGTGATTTGGGTGATTTGGAAAACCACCCAGACCGCCCCGGTAACAAAATGTGCACATGCACGCTCTACAGTGGGGGGAAGTACAACAGGCCAACAGCATGTGCACCAAGGCCCGCCCCCACTCGATCATGATTGGAGGAAGGCCCCTCTCATCCTGATTGGATGAAGGCTTTGCCACCCGCCACCAAAACTGAAACTAGGGTTTTTTGACCCCAGGGGCTCACTGGGGACACGGAGGAACTCCTTATATGGTCAGCACACTCTATAGTAGGGAGGATTATCCAGAAAAAAATAAAAAATAAGTGATATTTGAATTAAGTCAAATCACTGAATATACCTTTAAGAGACTACACGTCAGTCTCAAGATATTCCGGTTCTGAGACTACGGTCTACAAATAAACATACATTATGCAAATGTATACAGTTCTCCCAAGGATGGAAACGAAAACACACACAACCAGTGCTATCTTCTATAGAACCACTGACGGATCTGAGACAATCCCAGTTCATCCTGTGATAAGGGCTTCGATTTTGATTTGCCCTGACAGCACTTCCTCTGCATACAGGAAATGTAGCCTAAATCTCTTTTAAAACGCATCAGTCAAATGTCACATTTCAACAAGTGTTTCCCCCCCATCAGGGTGGCCGTGACAGTGCAGTAGATTATTAAACCTTCCAAGACTTGAAGCAGAGTGCTGTAGATTTGTTTGACGCTTTACTGAATTGATAGTTCATGTCACATCAGGGTTAAAGCCCACATGTTTTCCAAGGCATACAGAACAGTGTTCATTGAGGGCTATACTGAACAACACTGAAGTTCAAGTTCAGGTAGCTGAGGGAGGAGTAATATGACAGCATTACAAATAACAGCAAACATCACTGCAGTCGATGAGCAGAGAAAAGGTGCTATGTGGGCGAACTGAGAGCTATCCTTTCTCAATGATAAATCAACAACAGCCTTCTTCAAAACCTTCACTTTTCATTTTGAAGCACAAGGACCATCATTCTCTCCATAGCTGGCCTGGCAATTTGCTTATCTTACAATTTCAACCAAAAGCAACGAAGCAATACATTTCCCAGCTAGCCTGACCTAGAATAAAACATGTCTGGCTGGTCATCCCACTAGACCCCACACATGTATCACATCATCAATCTAGTCAACACCAGGCTCTATCAGACAGTGACATTTTGTACTTCTTTAGTTAAGCCTATTTAGCTATCCCGTAATGTGGCAACGTGTGTCGTGTGCCTGTGCAAGTGTTGTGTGTGAGCGAGCGCATGTACACACATTAGCATCGCATCTTGGCCCAGGATGGAAGCAGGAGTAATTGAAAGAAGGAGGCCCTAGCCTGAGGGGATTGCTCTTCCGTTGTGCACAAGGTATCGCTACTCTGCATCTAAGCCATCATGCACACACAAACAAACACGCAAACACCTCCGGACAACAGCTATCATCATATGTATGCAATTTAGCCAATTAAAGGTTTTATCCGTAAACCCAGAGCAGCCCTACCGCAGCGAAACACAAGCCCTTCTCATATGAGACAGAAACCTGCATTACTATCAGTTAAGAAAGGAGGGCACTTAAAATATGGTGTTTTTTTAATAAAGTGTTTTTTTCACTGCTTAGCTTGGGTCATTTCCCTCATGGACTCCCTGTTTTACAGGGCTGCTTTCCGCTGTGTGGTTTTGATGTCATTGAGGTCTAGAGTTCCATCAGTCGCTTACTGGTGATGTCAGAAGCCGGTGTTGACTGTGAAGCTTGGCGCCAGGCTCCGTTATGTCAGAGCTTCTTGTGTCAAGAATGTATGTTTAAATATAATATTACAACGATCAATAAAACATGAGGACTATGCCGCCCTTGCTGCCCCACAGTGACTAACTCAGCGTGTCCGAGAACTAGCTGGCTTGAACACTTGTTATCTGAAAAGAACAACCACTTGATCCCTCCAGAATGTGAATGCTGTGAAAAACATCTCAAAAAACAAAAGGACTGTTTCCACTGGATGAGGAGCTTCTGCCAGGATCCTATGACCAGCATTATGCATTGTGAGTGACTTGGGATCACATATCATTTCTATTGAGCGGAAACCTTGTAAGACTTTTCAGGAAATGAAAAATAACAAAAATGTTATTAAGGTCTTGATACTATTTTTCACTGGTTTCAGTATTCCACTTTCACTTTCAAAACATTTCGGAAATAGCAAACACAGCTGATCTACAAGCTCACAATGCATCGCATCACAATGTGTTGTTAGCCTGTAGATTAGAATGTAGATCGTCTAGTAGTGGAGCGTTGTAGCTTCTAGATCGGCAATTTTTTGCAACTTTTGTGCGAGTCAGTGCGACACTGTTGTATGACTAATTAGGGCATAAATATATGGAAAAACTAGATTAGATACAACTTAAGTAACGTTATACTGTTATACACTCCAAGCAGGGTTCAAATACTGGACAAATAAGCACTAAAGCCCTGCGTGTATACAACTAAGAGATGCTCATCTAACACTGGGAGAAGTAAAGAGATCAAGCTGGACGGTAGATTTTAGGAGAGAGCAGACAGATGGACGGGTGTGAAAGCAGCGGGCCGGGCAGATCCTGTTGCCAGACTCCTCTGGCCATGTTGCAGTCCACATGACTGTCCCGGCAGGAAGTCTCATGCAGCCCAAAGCAAGGAGACAGAGGCACGGACCTCTGGGTATTCTGCTCAAGACGCCAAACTAACTCATGATCGCCCTCCCTCCCTCCCTCCCTCTCTCTCTCTCTCGTTCTCTATCTCTGGTCTCAGCCGTCCGTCCCCCACCCCCACACTCTAAAGCCTGGAATTTCCTGTTGATGGCCCAGTGCAAACGCCAGCTCTCGTATGGAAAACTCTCCTTCGGGGGAAGGAGAAGGAGAGGGAGGAGAAAGGGGAGAGGAGGGACAAAAACAAAAGTCAGTGGTAGTGTCGTTCTGACGATGTGTAAGTCCACCTCTCTGGCATATATTTCTAAATTATGTGCCGGGGAAACGGACGACTGCTGGAATTACACACGCTTCTCACGCACGCACGCACACACACACACATGTGCAGCAGGGGTAATAGACACAGCTGATAGGGCTGTATCAGATAATGGCCACTGCGTGATACGCAGTGGGCTTGGTATCAACAGAGAACTGGGGTGATGGTGATGATGCCAGTAACAGGAGGGAGATACAAAATATCAGGGTATGGGTTATGAAACCCTGGACTGGCCCGCCCCATCGGTGTCTACAGAACTGAGTTTTCGGAGTGATTGAGGGAGAGAGCTGGTCATTTGGTCAGGGGCCTGGTCTTAGTGGACGTGTGGGGCCAGGGGGTCCGTCATGGTGGGGCTGTTCAGAGGACAAGGGGCGCATTGAGACTGGGGCGAGGGGAAAGATGATACATGCATGAGAATGCACAGCCCCAAAGCCCCGGCCTACTCAGGTTTCCTCCACAAAGCTCCCATTTTACCGCCGCAGACCCAGTCCCCGCCCGCTGTCTTACACGTAGAGACGCACACACCCACTCGCTTCCCGGATGGTTCACTCTCTACATTTCTTTTATGATTTGTGTGTGTGTGAATAATAATAATAATAATACATAAATAAATACAAAACACAGTTCCCTTTGACTTACTTGACATAACAATTTCTGTAGGCTCCTAGGTGGAGCATAGGGCCACATTGCAGTTTCTGTATAGTTAGCTCCAGTTTCTATGGGTTGGGGTTGCTAGCCCCAAGCCTCAACTTCCACCAATTTTCAGGCTTTTGCTATCCTTACAAATACAGTCTCATACCACATGAGGCCGGACAGGTTTTGGTTCATATATACTGCAAGCTGTCTCTGCAGTACAAGCCCAACCAACTCCTGCTACACTGTTGTGAAAGCTGCAAGACAGTACGGGTCTCGGAGTTAAATTACCACTCTGGATTGTGTGTGTGTGTGTGTGTGTGTGTGTGTGTGTGTGTGTGTGTGTGTGTGTGTGTGTGATGTAATGGTCGAGTGTTTTCATCAGAGGACAATTGAAGAGGGTGGGCGTTGCTAGGCATTGTATTCTCTCTCCTGCAACCCCCTCCTCCTGTTTTTTGTGCGGTTGAGTGACTCATCAAAATAGCCCCTTTGCACGTTCCTTCCTCCCCATGCAGAAGAGGAGAGCCCTATGAAAGCAGCCCTGGAGAGAGGAGGACAAAAGGACTCACATGTGGCACGCTAAGGCCCGTTTGGATCTAGGTCAGGACAGCTAGCAGTTCCTCAACGCTTTGCAATGCTATTAAACATCTCAGACAGGCTGCAGCCTCTGGCACGTTCACTCCAACACCATCCCGCCTCACACACACACAGGTTTTACAAGCATTGTGGGGACATCAAACTAGTTCTCATTCATTAAAATACCATAACCTAACCTTAGCCCAAGGATAGTCTAAGAAGGATGAGACGCGAAGACCGTACGGGCGACGCCATGTTGCTTTGGAAGGAAAGAAACATGCGCAGTTGTGCATGTCCAACTTCCTGGTCTCAACTGCGCATGTTTCTTTCCTTCCAAAGCAACATGGCGTCGCCCGTACGGTCTTCGCGTCTCATCCTTCTTAGACTATCCTTGCCTTAGCCTAACCACTACCTATCTAAACAAATCACTATTCATAACCGCTAAACGTCTAATCCTTTTCATAATGATAGAACAAACTGACCACAAAATCTATTGTTTTCGGGTTTTACTATACCATAAAGATAGTAAACAAAACACACAAAAGCACGCGCGCGCACGCACACACACGCACGCACGCACGCGCGTCATTAACCCTGAGAAAACATCCAAACAAGCCACCAAACGTCCATGTGTATTGTCTTTGTCTATGACATGCAATGACATTCACAATTTCACATATATATTATGCACAGTGCACACAGATTATGATGAGGCCCACTGTTAAATTAACAGCGTTTCCCCCCCCAATGTCTGAGACCAGAGTAGCAGAAGGCAGCATTCATATGTAGATCCTCTGCTATGTGGAGGGAGCACAGAAGAATGGACCTCTCCACACCGGAACTACAACTACAAGGCTAACACGCGTATATTATTTCTACGTCCGAGCATAGACATGGTAACGCCCCGCCTGCCTCTGATTGGCCTACCGACACTGCCCGTCTTGCCTGTCCTCCGAGATGCAAGGGTACTCCGTGGTGGGAAATAATACAAGTACAAGAGAATGACAACACGCGACAGTAATTTGTAACTTTAATTTTTGTAGAAGAGGCAAACTAATATTGTTTGTGCCGTTTGCTTTGATTGAATAATTGATTGAACACGTAGGCCTATGTACTATGATTTGATTTGTCTGTGTTCTAAATTAAAGTGTTAGTGTTGATTATCGTGTATTAATCTACTAACACTAAACTAATACTATTATACTAATAAAGAGACTTTTTGTTACAGTACAATAATATTTAAAGTTTACACATGTATACAAATAAACAGGCCAACGGCATAAACAATATTAGTTTACCTATTCTACAAAAATAAAAGTTGCTTTTGCGCGTGCCAAGCTGTCATTCTCTTGTAGCTATTATCGTACTTGACTTGACTTGTATTATTTATTTATTTCCCACCACGGAGTAACCTCGCGCAGCAGACTATCCAGCATGTATCTTCCACCTCGGAGACACTGGCTGTGTTGGTAGGCCAATCAGAGGCAGGCGGGGCGTTACCATGTCTATGCTCGGACGTAGAAAGAATATACGCGGCTAACACACATACAGAGGACCCAACCAACAGGTAGCAAGACGTTAGAAAGCTGGTGGATGAAATAAGAATAAAAAATTCCCAGATGTTCAGTGTGCTCTGTTCAGTGGCCTGGATTTGAGCCTAGTCAGCCTAGAGAGCTGTTAGCACAGTCACGCAAAGATAAAATAAACCACCTAACCAGCTAAAGCATTTTTCAACCTATCAACCTTTATAACAAAGCTAAATCTTAAGACAAATTTGGAACCTTGCCGAAGCATTTGATTTCTAATGCAATACTACTAAATGTGCTTGCTGCTGCTGATGGATTCAACATTTAGGTCAGAGTGAATGCTGTGTTGAGATGACGAGTGCACGAGCAGGAGGGATTCGTGATAATGTGTGTTTCTCTGTGACAATGAATAAGGAAGTACAACACATGAAATCACTTGACTCTAAAAGACAAGCGGGTTTAACTTGTTTATTTGTCTAGCTCATCAGTGAAATGGTTAGCAAAATGACCAATGGATACAAACAAAGAAAAAGAAAACCCTCAGAGCAAAACCCCTCCAATCAGTAAATACCATCCACGCAAACATCTCACACAGTTTACAAATATTAGCATATTGGCATCTAAACCGTCCCGAGTGCCTCCTCAGATGACCGCTGGACACAAACAAAAAGGTTCAAGCACCAATTAAGAAGAATCCCACATCAAAAAACAAACAAGCAGAGAAACACCAAACCCCATACACAAAATGGTTGTCAACACGCACTCACTGCCAAGCACCCACCTCCCCTTAGAAAATGCTAAACGTGAGCGGGTGCAAGATAGCAAGCGAGCAGGGATCCGTGGGCTTTTGAAGCGTAAAGAGAGTGAGTCATGGTGACCTACATAGAGGCGGTGTGTGGAAGACAGAGACAGCAGCGAGCGAGGCCAGGGTGAAAGAACGAGAGGGTGAAAGAACGAGTGAGCGAGAGAGCTTTCGCAAATCAAAGTGTTTACTTTGCTATGCGTGCACCTTCCCTATGGGGGACAGTTAATGCAGGGGTTCTCAACCCGTGGGTCGCGACCCCTCGGGGGGTCGCCAAATTATTTTAGGGGGTCCCCAAATTATTTTCAAAAAAAAAGAAAAAAAGATTTTTTTTTATATTTTATTTTCACGATTTTTCAAAAATAGCAGACCTACAAGCTCGAGCTATGAGCTTGTAGATCTGCTATTTTTCAATAGCTAAATTATAACAATGCTTAAAACACCAAAAGGGGTTCCCGCCCAAAATGGTTTAAGGTTATTGTAGCAGTCAATTTATATTGGGGGTCGGGAGGGGGCGGGGCGGGGGTCCCGGGACATTGCCAAAGCATTTCCGGGGGTCCCCGGCCAAAAACGTTGAGAACCCCTGAGTTAACGCACGAGGGAGAAAATAACATCAGGACAGCCTGACTCATTGGTCATTTTAAAACGGGAGTATAGAGACGATGAGATGTGGCAGGAAAGTAGAGGGGGGCGTCGAAGAAATAGTTGCTGCAGTTGGGCCTGCCTTGATCTCTCCTTTTCACGATACACAGAAGGTCATGTTGGGAGACGGGGCTGCTTCACGGTCTGAGGGAGCACCTGGTGAGCAGGAGCCTCATATACCTCCCATAAAACCTTGGATAAAAGTTTGACCGGGGCACGGAGCAGCTACCAACATTAAAGCAGTACGGATCCCCATACGCCTACACCCACGCTAAGCTGCATTTAGCTATAGAAAGTGCAGTGCCTTCCAGGAATCTCTAATAGGGCCTTCTAATGTAGACATTATCTACAGGCAGGGAAGCAACGTTCCCTGATATCCCGTCTAGAATTGGATCTAATACTGAGGAGGTTAGCAACATTTCGAGGTTAATCAATAGGCACTGCAGAGGGATCCGGTTGCCTTTGAAGCCCAGTCGTGGATCTGGTTTCCTAATCACCCAACCTCCCTCCCCCCTTCCTTCTCCGTCCCTCCCACAGATTTTCCAATACAATGGAGCCGTTTTCACACCACATGAGGCCTGAGCTGGGTCAGCCTGTTTGGAAAAAGAATGGGGGAGGAACACAAGACGAAACGGGGGGGGGGGGGGTCATGGAAGGGAAACAACGGAGAGCAAGGAGGAAGCGATTGCGAGGGTATGGAGTCATTCTGAATGAACTAGAGTCAGACAAAGTATTGAACCCTCGGCAGAATTTCACTAGCAGATGAAATGGGTTTTCAAATGTGAAACTATTTGGTTGTAACGACACTGAGTCTACAAGGTCTATCTAGACAACGTCTATCTAGCTTGACACACAAGGTACTTAAAGGGACTTCAACTCAGAAACTAATCGGCACAGACAAGGGATGATCTTGTGAATAGGCAGCTTAACAAGCTAATAGCATTAGCCTTTACAATCAAATGTAAAGGTGCATTTATCACGCAAGTTTCAACAGCCCAAAAGTGTACAAATGTGAGCTTTGCCGTTAAGTTGGAATTGCCAGGTGTTGGTATTCTCAATTACAAGAGGAGAATGCTGATTCGCTACAAACTAAATGCAGATGAATATTGGTGCAGGGGATGTAAATGTGAAGCTGTAACCCTGAGATTACATAAACAATAAACTCCTGCAGGATTATAACTCATGTATTGTCATATACTAGCATAGTCTGATGTACTAATGTTCAATGTATGGAATTTTGGAAACAAAGGGCAGTATTATGCGTGTCTTAAGTACCAGGTCTTATTACTTAACTCAAGACCTGGAGGCGTGGTCAATGCTGTTTGGTCACTCAGAATAGCCAAATGGCATTGATCACGCCTCCAGGTCTTAAATTAAGTAATAAGACCTGGTACTTAAAAGACACGCATAATACTGCCCAAAATGTTTTACTGGCTCCTCCTCCTGTTCATAGATGATTTTAAATCCTGTTTATATAAAAAGGTCATTGAAGGAGGGGATGGATACAATAGAAGAGGGGATATATAACAAAACCAAAGCAGACAATGACAAACAAACAACAAATCCTTTCTAACCCTCCATTAAAGATGGCCACAGCAGGGGGTCCAAATAGTTGAACCACCAATCCCTAGCTTTCCTCTCTGTGATCTCCTTTTCAGTTCCCTCTTTGGGGTTTTGTGCTGCATCACCATTAAATGTGGCTACGGGAGCCGTGCCAAAGCGCTGCAGGATCACCAGCCCCAGCGGATGACCGAGACCAAAACACTGCACCGTCATCATCCGTCCCTTTGCGTGCACACACACACACAGAAGGTAGTATTCTGAGACCTATTACCACTAATCAGAATCAGACTACAGTGATTAGACACTGGCCTGGAGGGCCTGGCATTCATATAGGATCTGTCCCTGAATGCAGGACTGGAGAAAGAATGGACTCTGGGTTCAGCAGCACTGGCCGCCTTCGAGGGGAGACGCTGCATTTGTACGCTTTCTGGACAATGTGCTGGGGGTGGGGGTGGCACAGTACAGGGAGGAATGGGATGAGGGGGGATTAGGGAGGGTGTGTGTGTGTGTGTGTGTGTGTGTGTCGGGGGGGCATTAGAGGAGAAAGGGAGGACAGAGAAAACAGGTGGGGGAGGGGACACAAGGAAGAGGAGGAGGCGGGGAGACACTAAAAGGACTGGTGAATTATTGATGAGGGCGCTGGCAGGCTGGGCCACAGGACTAATGCACGCACACACAGTTCAAAAAGCAGCTTGGATATTGTTACACATTACATCAGCCTTATCGCCCCTACTCCCACCCCAGTCTGCTCCTGTCCTCTGTGTCCAGCTTATATTCTGGACTGTCACTAGCATGCCGTCACTGATTTCACACACACACACACACACACACACACACACACATGTTCAGGCAACACTATAGATTATGACCCAGTACCTTTATATTTTTATTGTACGTTATTGTTGTGCGTCTGTTTTGGTCCTGTATTTCAGTCTTTTTTATTTACTTATTTTTCTCAAGGCGTTCTTAATGTATTGTATGCTTATGTGTAGTCTAGTGGTGTATATATGTATGTTGCTATGTCTTGTTGTGTGTAAAAAAAACAAAAAACAAATAAAAAAAAAGATTATGACCCAGGCCATGAGTCATTGCCCGAGGTTGGATACAGAGGACATTGACGAATACTGGACAATAATGTATTAATCGCAATCCCATACCGTGTTATCTTTTAACTAAATCAATGAGAAAATAGATCATTTTGATCAATGATTTAATTCTGTCAACCGTCGAAAGGTCGTTTTAGCTCTGTTTTAGTTCAGACACAGAACAAACCATTGTCACCTCAACTGCAACAGTCAATCTGCAACAACTGTGGTACAGTAGGTACGGGTTTCATGCACGTTTGATGTTTTGAGTTCCTTCAGCCAGATGATGTCAGCCAAGTCCCTCCCCACACTGTCAAGACATTTCCATTTAGTTCACTGGGGCACGGTAGGGCAGTTCCTCGTTGATAATAATGTTTATTTATCCAAATAAAGTCCTGTTCAAATGAGATTTTCTCGTTGACTTTGTTAATAAACTGGAGGGTCGGGCGCACATCTGAGACACACACACACACAAGGTGTGGGCGTGCATGTGTAGTATTTGGTAATATTTGCGAGAGAGTCTGCTGGTCTGTTGCGAGCTGATCCATTGTGTGTGTTAGTAAACAACACGGTAATGCTGTTAGCTGCAAGAGCGTGCGTGCGCACACACGCACACACACACAGTCTCTCTCTCTGCGGGAATGACAGCTTGCATGTCTTTATGCCGATACTGAAGTTTATACAGACACACAAACACACACGCCCAACAACACAGCTACCCAAACACAGCTCTTTGAACGGAAAACAAACACAGACCGACATATTATAACTCTATGATGAACACGGCCTGAACAGCAGCTCGCTCTCCCCCTCTCCATCTCCGTGGACGGTTGAAAGCCCATGGTGAAGTAATTGACGTATCACTATAGGCGAGCTATAGACTACACAGGCGTAAAAGGCCCTTCCGCTGTACAGACTATTCCTTGTGACAGATGAAGAAGGTGCCGTCTATGATGTGATTATAAGACAGTAACGTGGTTAATGTTGTCTGTGGGATGTACATGACACGGAATGTACAGAAATATTAACGTGACTGTGGTGGCTAAGTAATGAATACGAGATAGTAAGTGCACAATTATTTGTTTACAATTAGGCATTTTGCCTAACGGTCGCTAACAGCATTCCCTTCCACAGAGTTCTCGTCTGAACACCAGGGCTGGACTGGGTAAAAAAGAATCATGACATATTTGGCCCAAAAACATATATTAAAGCAATGGGGGCGGCCCATTCATTGGGCGGCCCACTCATAGATATATATAAACTCTAGATGGCTCAAGGCGGAGTTTCTGACGTCGTTCACCCGGCAGCCATCTTACTTCGGGGCTACAGTACAGTATGTTCAATGGCAGCTCAAACAGAAACAGTCATAACTCGCTCAAATCTTGACGGATTTACAAACGGGTTGGTTTATTACAAACGTTGTCAACGTGGCTATGATTCAGGACGCTTATCTGCTTAATTATTTTTTATATGAACGTTGTATAAAAGCATATAAGTATGCGGACATCTCTGACGTTTATAACAAACCAAACCGTTTGAAAATCGGTTGAAAATTGAGCAAGTTATGGTCATTTAAAGGGTAAGACCACTTTTTTAGAGGTTTGGGTTGTTTTCTTACCTTATTATGGTCAAACTAGTCCAGTCCAGGAGTTATTTCGCTCCATAGTGCAGTTTTACAGAAAATAGCGTTATAAAAATACCAGCCCATTGACTTACATTGTACACTGAAACAGCTCTCAAAATCACTCTTTTAGTTCGTAAACAAACACAAACAAAGTTGTTTCAGACAATATAGAGCAACACCAAAACTCATGTGGTTTTATTTTTTCATAAAAATGTTAACTTCCTGTTGATTTGTCCATTTTTATTCAGAAGAAAACCCGGACTGGATCCATGGATCCGGATCCAGATCTTCATATAGTAAAATCAACAGGAAGTTACCATTTTTATGAAGAAATAAAACCACATGAGTTTTGGTGTTGCTCTATATTGTCTGAAACAACTTTGTTTGTGTTTGTTTACGAACTAAAAGAGTGATTTTGAGAGCTGTTTCAGTGTACAATGTAAGTCAATGGGCTGGTATTTTTATAACGCTATTTTCTGTAAAACTGCACTATGGAGCGAAATAACTCCTGGACTGGACTAGTTTGACCATAATAAGGTAAGAAAACAACCCAAACCTCTAAAAAAGTGGTCTTACCCTTTAAGAGTACATGCCCCATAGACACAATGTTATGTGGCCCGAGGTAAGATGGCCGCCACGTAACGACGTCGCTCTCCATTGGCCAACAGCGCGGGTGAGCTATCTAGAGTTTATATATATCTATGGGCCCACTGCTCACTGGACATAACGTGGCCAGTCCAGGCCTGATAATCACCGACGAGTTTGCAAAGCAGTGCTTCGAACGATGATGTCATGTCATCCTCTTTCAAGAGGCGTCGAGCAGAGGAAGAAAAGCCTTCTTGCTCTCTGCTGCTCTCTGCTGCCCAGGGGTACTTTTGCTGTCCTCGATGCAACCATACGCAACGCAAGCAATTCCTTGCGTTGGGGTTGAGATCCGATCCCAACCGGACGGATCAGGACGGATCACGTAACCGACGTGACGCAAGGGGAGAAATTTCTCTCACCCTCCGTTGCGTACGTCTTCTTGCATCGATTACGTTCGACTCTACAAGGCACTTTACCAGACTTTCCTCCGAGGTGGATAGATATGCTGGTTAGTCTGCTCCACTCCGTGGTGGGAAATAATACAAGTACGATATAATACAAGAGAATGACAGCTTGGCACGCGCGACAGTAACTTTTATTTTTGTAGAAGAGGCAAACTAATATTGTGTATGCCGTTTGCTTTGATGGAATACTTGATTGAACGCGCGTACGCCGTCATATGATTTGATTTGGGTGTGTTCTAAATGACGTGTTTGTGTTGACGGAGTAACCTCACGTCTCGGAGAACAGTCTGGTGAGACCATGGGGGCAAGACGGGCAGTGTTGGTAGGCCAATCAGAGGCAGGCGGGGCGTTACCATGTCTATGTCTAGAGGGTATGCGCGTGACATCATCATCATACCCGGAAGTTATGCGGGAACGCCTACTGAGTGGCAAAAAAATACTTTCTGGCCTTGACAGCCCATACATCCAAACAGAAAAGTCCTATCTGATTGTATTAAACAACGTTAAACGACATTAAACTCACTTTGCCACTCACTTTGCCACTCGATTTGCCATTCACTTTATGCATGCGCATACCCTCTATATAGAATCACGCCAGTGCCTGGCCAGGTCTGCTGCGCTGGAGAATGGGGTTTGATTCAAAGGGTCGCGAGTCGCGACCCATAGTTTGACAACTGCTGGTCTAGCCCTTTAAAACGAGAGTAGACTCCCACGCTCTCAGTCTCAGCTGATACCGATAATAAGCCCCTCCGAGCTTACTTATATTATTTATATATACACAGGCAGTATTCACAGGCATATTCTAGTTATTCATGAGAATGGCAATGGTATGAGGCAGAGCTGGTCTGAGAGCTGGTATGAGAGCTGTTATGAGAGCGGGTACGAGAGAGCTCAAACAACGCTAACACAAAATCCTTATCATCCGAGGAACGAGATGCAGTATAACATAAGCTCAGGGAATGGTGCCACGCAATTGTCTGTTATTATGATACATCTTACGATTGACCTTTATCTATTTGACCAGTCCATAGACTGTTTTACTCTCATCGGTGTAAACATACTGATTATACTTGTGACGCCATGGTCACTGCTTTATCACAATACTGTACATAACCAGTGATTCTCAACCTGGGGATCGTGAGTACCCGAGCGGTCGCCAAATAAGTTGCAGGGATCACAGGATGTTTTTCTGAATGGGCAAAAAAATAAAAAATAAATAAATATTGAATTTGCCTACATTGATTTAGGGACATTTCTTTGGAGGAAGAGAGAGAGTAAGCCTGTGTGTGTGCACGCTCGTGCACTCCGCGCATACATGCACGCGCGTGCCTGTGTGTGTCTGAGCACACTGCGACATTCCAATCATAATGGCCTGTGCAGCAGGCAGGATTCTGTCTTCCCTTCCGCCCCATGTAAACTTAACAACTTATGCTCCAACAAAGTTTAAGAAACTTTCATATAACAGCAAAAAGTTGTGTAAGGAAACCTTTTTTACTCTGTCGCTACAACATGGAATGTTGGCTCTAAATAGCCCTGGGGAGTGGGGACTATGGATGGAACGGTGCAGGGATCTTGCAGTTACAGTAAAAAAAAAATGCTGTATTTACAACATGGATTCACCTGCAGTGTTATGAAATAGTTCAGCACCAAAGTGCTGCGGTTCTGACACATGACCAAACATCCAGATCAAATTGATAAATCAGTGGAGTGGATGCATCTTGCCAAACCTGACCACAGCCAGACATCTTGTGAATGCGTTTCAAGGAGAATGTGCGTGGGGAAGAACATTTTCACATGTGCGAGTGGAGCATTCAATAAATGCTGCATTCATTAACATAGGAGCGGAAGACAATCTGCGTCCGTGCACGTAGGTTTGTGCGCCTGGTGGCTTTCAAGTGTAAGTGTTTGTGAAGGAAGCAGCATTGATGTGGTAATGTGCGTGAGCCTAGCAGCATGAGGTGAGCCATGATTGGTGTAGCAGCCTCAGCTGTGTACGTGTAGTGAATGGTGATATGGATATACTGTAAGACATTATCGTGAACAATGCCTACACATCAAGAATAAGTGCTAATGAGAGTTGTAGACTCACAAATTGGACATTGAATAAAATTATTCAGCCTACAAAAGTGGAAGCTTCCCTTTGGAACAAGAACAAACAGTGCAGCAGGACTGCAGGTAGGAGAAATTAACCCCTCTTTGTTCAACAACATACACTATGCGTGGCCCACGCAGTATCAATTTGACCAGCATGAAACCTGAATTTATAACAGTGACCAGCTGGTTACCCCGCTCTGAATCTCATCAGCTATCGTCTCCCTTCATGTTTGTCATGTAATAGCATCATAGATTAGCAGCGTGCCTGGGCGTCGTGAGTCGTGACGTAAAATACTGACGTAATGCTTGTTTTGCGACACGCCGAAATAAATGATAGAGCTTCACATTAAACGATAGACACCCATGTATCGTCATATCGCACAGCATAGGACATGTCACAGATGTCTCTTGTTATGTGTTGTCTTGTGTGGTTATGCATGCTTGTCATATTTGAGCACACGGAACCAAATTCCAAATTAAAAGTAATGTTTCTGACAAAAATTCAATATTGAATCTTTGAATCATTTCACACGTTAATTTGCGTCAGTCAACCTGCTTGGCTATCAAACATACCTACCTCCACTGTAATGGAGGGTACCATTCTGCCAGCCTTTCCTGTGTTAGTTTCGTTTGGCTTGTGATCAAGAAGTGGTTAGGTTGGTTTGACTGGTGACTGTTACCTATCTTGACTGTACATGAATGAAAAATGTACATGAAATCAGAATGATGCTGTATTACTAGCCTGGGTTAAATTCGATAAGGAGTGTTTCCTTGACTAGTCAAGGAAAAGGTCAACTCAAAATGGTTATTTGCAGAACAGCTTCATCTTCTGAAGCGGGCTGTTTGGCTTGTAAAGCAAGCCCACAGCATTTTGCCCTGTCTGCCATGTTTGCAAGGAATGTAAACAGGAAATCGTGGGCTGGTATCCCGTTTTATAGGAGACGGGTAGTAACACATCTTGGACGTTAGTGCATAGGCACAATATAGAAAGCAGCACGGGGAGCTTCCAAGTATTTGGTTCCGAGTCAGACCAATCAGGTACCGGTACCAAAATAGCACTGGTTCTCGGTATAATCCCAAGTGCACACTGAGTACGGCACGCTTCCCCGTTTTTCCTACCCGATTTCGCATCAGTGAGGGGAGGGAGGGGCTAGCCCACACGTGCCCGCCGCAGTCAGCACACACAGAAGTCAAGGCAGACGGCTGTGAAACATGAAGCACAATGGATCTGCGCTTATGACTGAAACGAATAAAAACTAAAAAGCCCAACACGAGGATAAAGGAAACATTCAGTCTAAATGTCCAGTTTGTTAAATCACAACTACTACTACTACTTTGGTCAGGTGTTGAAACTTTGAATTTCTCTACCCATTATAAACTTTCACAGTTTCACGACAGTAGCCTACAAATAAAATGTATGTAACGGCTATACTAAATTAAACTAAATTGGTCAATATAAGTAAAATAATAGGAGTAGGCCATCTTTTTATATTTTTCCAAGAAGAATACAACCAGTAGCATATTAAGTAATAATAACTAAAACATAGTGGGAAATGTACAACTCATTTCCCTTTGATAAAATCATACAATGGTCTATGCTGGTCTAATCTAATGGAATAAATGGATGATCAAATGAAGGCGTTTTGACGATTCAACTAACTGTAACCAGGGCCGTCGCTTTGCCTCCCCGCCCGTCCCTCCCCTGCGAAATCGGGTAGGAAAAACAGAGAAGCGTACGGCACACTGCTGGACACATGCACTCCACACACATACACAAAGAGGCTGTCTTTCTGTCATGGGCCTGCAGAAAACACTGGGTCTGGGGCTGAGGGGAGGAAAGTGGAATGTAATGGGGAGGAGTGAGAGAAAGAATGATGAAAAAATCTGAGAGAGACTGACACTCCGTTTTGGGCTGCTTCGTTGCAACTTGCAACGTCTCCAACTTGGACTGAAGCATCTAATTTTCCCCGCAGCGGTAAAGGCTCTCTCTGTTTCCACGTGCCTGCCCCCACAGATCAGCTGATTCAGCTCACTGTGTACGAGTTCAACGGGACCGGCACACGAAGGCATACGACTCCTTCCTCTTGGCTAGACACTGGTTTCCACAACCACGTACATGCATTGCACTCCTTTTCACATTACCTCCACCCCTTTCCTACCCATGACCCCTCCCTCCACCTCGCAAGCCTTCTCCCTTTACGTGTACAGCTGTCGCCACTTTCCACATGCACCATTTTCCATGCCGGACACAGCGAGGGAGGACTATCACGATACGTTCTCACTGCGAGCAAGCGAGCAAGCAGTGGCGTGCACAGATAGACACTAGGGGGTGCTAGAGCACCCCCTGCCCTTTTGGCAATGTGCCCTTTTGAAAAAAGAAGGAAAAAAAAACATTTTTTTTCCTTTTTTTTTTTGATTTTTCAAAAATAGCAGACCTACAAGCTCGTAGCGCGCCACTCGGTGGCGCGCTATGAGCTTGTAGATCTGCTATTTTTCAATAGCTAAAGCATAACATAATGCTAACACCAAAAGGGGTTCCCGCCCAAAATGGATTAAGGCAACCGGCCGGTTCCACGCGCTGCACAAGGTGCCCTTTTTTAACTTGAGCACCTGCCCCTCTAAATGTCTGTGCACGCCACTGTACGTTCTCACTGCGAGCGAGCGAGCGAGCACACGTACACAAGGGAGAGAGCCAGCCTGTGATATCTGGTGTGCAAGGCCACATTCTCATCTTTTTCGGCATGGGAATACAAAACAAACAAGAAATACACACAAGCACATTTGAAAGGCTTTGTGTGGGAGGCTGCTTTTTCCCCTCCTTTGACTGAGTGTACAATGGACCAATCCCATCGGCGTACGTGCATATGCGTGTGCATTCTGTAGGCCGAGGGACTCAGCCAATTAAAGGGAACAGCTATCTAAGCGCCTATGATAGCACTGTATGGATATGTATAGCCTTGTACATGATATTTTGATTCAAACTATACTGATAATTAAGAACGTCAACAAAGAATGGCTGCTTGTGCCTGGTCAATACAAAATGGCTTATAACTGGTGACGAATCTGACGATGTGTTGGTAGCAAACAGCAAAGTCAGTCACCCCACTACGTGTCAAAATAAAATCTCTACTCCTACTCAAATAAGTAAAAGAAATATATATATATATTTGAGGTTAAAAATACTTGACACAGTAAAATCCTGAATTAACTTTTCCATTTGTAACTCAGACAAGACTTAGAGTTAAATGAACACTCACTACTTTACTGTATGATTAAATTAATCTGCAAATGTCAAATTTCTAATGTCCTAAATTGTGCTGGAAGCGACCATCAGTTGAGCAGCCTATGTATCCAGGATTCCAGACACGTACAGATCTAACATCTGTGTTAACATTGGTGAATTCTATCTCGTGTGCCAATACATTTGCTACGGCTTGTATGAGTGCACTGAGTGCAGAGCAGAGTGGGCTGAGAGCTCCTGCCTCTACGTCGTCGTCGTTGCCTGTGGAGACTCTCTGCTCCTCTGTAGCTGTGGCCCTGCCCCTCCCCCACCCCCTCTACGTTTCTCCCCTCCCCCTGACTGCGGCAGGCAGGCAGGCATGCAGGCAGGCAGGGCAGATGGTATCCTAGCAAGCAGAATGACCCTGGCGTTCCTGCCTCCTTGTTTTGATCCTGCAGTGCTGATTGTTCAGTCTAATCCCACACTAGCCAGAGCCGCTGGCTCTGTGCCAGCACTCTTATTAAGCACACAAAGGCTTTTCATTTCAGCGAGAGAGCTAGCTAGGCTACACACTGCCCTACTGCCGTCATCGCTGGCTCGCTCTCTCGCCTTCCTCGCGCTTATTTCTCTCTGGCTGGCTCTTCTTTTTGCTTCTCACCGATTTGCTTTTAACCAACACAACCCCCCCCCCCCCCCTTCCCCTCCCCCACGCTCTCTCGCTCCCTTCTGTTTCAAAACAACAGCTAGCCTCCTCTCTTCTTTCTGCTCACCCTGCCTCAAAGCAACAACAGCTAGCCTCCTCTCTTCTTTCTGCTCACCCTGCCTCAAAGCAACAACACTAGCCTCCTCTCTTCTTTCTGCTCACCCTGCCTCAAAGCAACAACAGCTAGCCTCCTCTCTTCTTTCTGCTCACCCTGCCTCAAAGCAACAACAACTAGCCTCCTCTCTTCTTTCTGCTCACCCTGCCTCAAAGCAACAACAGCTAGCCTCTTCTCTTCTTTCTGCTCACCCTGCCTCAAAGCAACAACAACTAGCCTCCTCTGTTCTTTCTGCTCACCCTGCCTCAAAGCAACAACAGCTAGCCTCTTCTCTTCTTTCTGCTCACCCTGCCTCAAAGCAACAACAGCTAGCCTCTTCTCTTCTTTCTGCTCACCCTGCCTCAAAGCAACAACAGCTAGCCTCTTCTCTTCTTTCTGCTCACCCTGCCTCAAAGCAACAACACTAGCCTCCTCTCTTCTTTCTGCTCACCCTGCCTCAAAGCAACAACAGCTAGCCTCTTCTCTTCTTTCTGCTCACCCTGCCTCAAAGCAACAACAGCTAGCCTCTTCTCTTCTTTCTGCTCACCCTGCCTCAAAGCAACAACAGCTAGCCTCTTCTCTTCTTTCTGCTCACCCTGCCTCAAAGCAACAACAGCTAGCCTCTTCTCTTCTTTCTGCTCACCCTGCCTCAAAGCAACAACACTAGCCTCCTCTCTTCTTTCTGCTCACCCTGCCTCAAAGCAACAACACTAGCCTCCTCTCTTCTTTCTGCTCACCCTGCCTCAAAGCAACAACACTAGCCTCCTCTCTTCTTTCTGCTCACCCTGCCTCAAAGCAACAACACTAGCCTCCTCTCTTCTTTCTGCTCACCCTGCCTCAAAGCAACAACAGCTAGCCTCCTCTCTTCTTTCTGCTCACCCTGCCTCAAAGCAACAACACTAGCCTCCTCTGTTCTTTCTGCTCACCCTGCCTCAAAACAACAACACTAGCCTCCTCTGTTCTTTCTGCTCACCCTGCCTCAGAGCAACAACAGCTAGCCTCCTCTCTTCTTTCTGCTCACCCTGCCTCAAAACAACAACAGCTAGCCTCCTCTGTTCTTTCTGCTCACCCTGCCTCAAAACAACAACACTAGCCTCCTCTGTTCTTTCTGCTCACCCTGCCTCAGAGCAACAACAGCCTCCTCTCTTCTTTCTGCTCACCCTGCCTCAAAGCATCAACAGTAATGTTCTCACTCTCTCATTTACACTGTTTTGTCTTTCTTTCTAAACGAAATCAGATTGTGGAGTTCCACCGTCACATTTCTCCCGTTGCAAATAACAAAATACATATGATCTGTTGTTGTACAATTCAATTAAATTGAGCTTTATTGGCATGAGAAAACATGCGTTTACATTGCCAAAGCAAGTAAGCAAAAATATAATAAACCAGTTGAAAATGGGGAAGTATATACAGTTGGAGGGGGTACAGCATTGAGTAAACAGAGCTATGTCACTTTGCATCGTTATATACATGTACAGGGTAAAAAGCTTTTTGAAACAAATGGCACCAATCTTTTGCAGGCCAAATAGCAGCATTTTTCCTCAAAACTATTTAGAGAGAGAGAGAGATAGAGATAGAGATAGAGATAGAAGATAGAAGATAGAAGATAGAAGATAGAAGAGAGAGAGAGAGAGAGAGAGAGAGAGAGAGAGAGAGAGAGAGAGAGAGAGAGAGAGAGAGAGAGAGAGAGAGAGAGAGAGAGAGAGAGAGAGAGAGATAGAGATAGAGATAGAGATAGAGATAGAGATAGAGATAGAGATAGAGATAGAGAGAGATACACTTTTTTTATCCTATATTAACCAATTTTGCTGGGGACCCCCTGGAACCCCTTAGAGGACCCTTGGGGGTACCCGGACCCCACTTTGAGAACCACTGGCCTATCAGTGTATTAACAGTTTCATAAATATATAGCCCTTATGGAAGAGGACACAATGAATAGAACCACAAAAATCTGCTGAGTCATGGTCAGATTTGTCCGCCACCACAAAAAAAAGGGTAATTGAATTGTAGTTCTTTATTAGTGCCACAAAGATCACCAAACACATTACTGGTGTGTTTAGATGTGCACAGCTCTCTCATTCTGCTTCTCCCTTCTCTTCCCATGAGAGATTGTGGCTGAGAATTCTACAGCATGTTGCCTAGCAACCTACGCAAGCAAGCCACACTACAGAAGTCCACTTGATGGACTGAGAACATATGAATTCTGCACATAAGACACTCAGGCAAAATAAAAACACTTATTACAATATTCAAAGTTATAAAATGCACCTCCACCCAAAAGGTACATTTTGGGATCTTACAAACAGGACCAGATCTTTTCAAAATGCTGCAGTTGGGTGTTTGACCCAAATAATTACTTAGCCCATTTTGGGCGGGAACCCCTTTTGGTGTTGGCATTATGTTATGCTTTAGCTATTGAAAAATAGCAGATCTACAAGCTCATAGCGCGCCACCGAGTGGCGCGCTACGAGCTTGTAGGTCTGCTATTTTTGAAAAATCGAAGAATGACTGACATAGAAACAGCTTTTTCAGAAAACTGTCAGGATTTAGAAGACATTTTTAGAATCTGATCTCAGGTCAAAATTGGTTAAACTGCAGAGTGAGTGGCAATAAGAACATTGCAATAATAAGGCAATGTGCCAAAGAAGGGCGGCGGAAGAGAGAGGCAAATAGAGACGTAAGAGTGAAGTACGAGACACTCCTCTGCTCCACTCCACTCCACTCCCAAGTCAGGTGGTGATAAAGGAGCAGCTTTACTGTTTTACAACAGCAGCATATTCACCAACACAATAGCCACAGTGCATAGTCCGTTTCAGGTTCACTCGGTTCACATAGTGGACATTGATTTAAGCTTGCATGCTGCACTTTAGAAAATCCCCGCACTGCCTAAAAGGAAAACTTTTAAGTCTCCAGGACTTTTGTCACGTTCCAGGTATTTTATCCCATCTCTCTCTATCTCAGATAAGTCATTCAGCGAAGCCTTTAGCGACAATAGTGGTGGGCTTACTGGAGTGACTCTACAGGCAGCTTGCAACAGACCGGCAGGTCTACTCAATGCAGATGATGTAAGAGTGTTCCAACCAGCCAGCTGTATTTAAGAATCCATCAGGCTTAGTGATCAATAGGAAAAAGGCATGGGCTTTGCGCTGTGGCTGCCGCATTGCAATAAAAGCCTAGCCGGGCCTGGCCCAGTGAAAGCTAGTACTGATAAAAGACTGGCTTGGATTACCAGCAAACCCTGGCCTCCACCCTTTCATATGTCACCCCCACTATCCCTATATCACAAATGCACCTGACCTATATACACCTAACCACCCACGTGGGTTTATACCCCTCCTCAGTCCTCACCCAACTACTTCTATTGCATATATGCACAACGGAAGAAAAGGTAGCGCTCGCGTCTATCGGGTGGAGGCTAAACCCAGTGACAATGTTGCAGGTGTCTGTGGTCTGCTACCTGCAGACCCTCTGCCTCTCTCACTGCCATCACCTGTCAGCTCTCGCATCTGCGCAGCCATGGTCCGTGGAAAGAATGTAGCTAAGCCGTCTCCCAGGTGTCGGAGTGGCTGTTACTGGTCAATGCCTGGGATTTGTTGCAGCTGACAACAAAATAAGTTAAACAAGCATGACCCCCAACAATCCTACACAGTGAGTGAAAAGGCCAATGTGAGAAATTGAATCTTAAACGGAACATTGCAAAACATTATTAAACCCTAAGCTCTATACTTAAACAACAATAACCTAGGTGGAATTGCTCCCTGTCAGTTTTCCTGTCTGCCTCAAGATCAAAGATCACAAATCCTTCCTGTGTGGCTGCAGGGGGGCTAGCCATTAACTAGCCACGGGCCTAATAAAATGACTGCAGCCTTCAGAAGAATCCTGCAGTTCTCTCTCACCCATGCCTCTCCCTCTCCCTCTCTCTCTCTCTCCTCTTCCCCGGCCTGTGACATCATCAACCACTCCAAAGCCACTCTATATTTAGCTGCTCGGCCTCCTGCTGTGTCTTCACTACTCTGTCAATGCCTGGTGCTCGGCTCAATCTCCCTCCAATGCTTCTCTCCAAGCGAGCTCCAGGGGAGGATGGGCGCTCGTTAAAAAAAGAGACAGAGAAACAGAGAGAAGGGGAAAGGGATAGAGCCGGGGAGATAAAGGAAGAGAGGGGGCTGAAAGGAGAGATAAAGAGGGAGAGGGTCATTGAGAAAGGAGAGATAAAGAGGGAGAGGGTCATTGAGAAAGCCAGAGGGGAGGGTGCAGAGAGGGAGAAAATAGGATGGCGTGAATAGCCTCACTGTAAATCAGCCTCTCCATAAAGTCTGCCTGTGAGAACGGCTCACGTGTTGCCTCATTACGCCACGCCATTTCCACACACACACACACACACACACACACACACACACACACACACACACACACACACACACACACACACACACACACACACACACACACACACACACACACACACACACACACACACACACACACACACACACACACACACACACACACACACACACACACACACACACACACACACACACACACACACACACACGAGAACAGTCTTCCAACATACTAATAAAAAAGGGCAACTAAGCCCTGTGCAGCTCTGGAATACTACACTGCGCTCTTCTAACGCTACTCAAAGGTTGCCAATAAAAGACTGTGTGAGAGAGTCAGAGAGAAAAGAGGGAGAGGGGGCTAGGGGGTGCGCCATGCGTCTGTGACTGGCATTTCAAACATCCTCCCTGCACAAAATAACATCCTGAGAAGCTAATCTGCAAGCGTGTGACAATTTATTCAAGCTCACGTTTCTGCCGAGTGCGAAAGCCATTGAACAGCGGAGGGGAAGTGCAGGAGACCGGCCGGCCTGCTGGTTCCCTTCTGCCTGGACACAGACACCCACCACACTATCATCTTCTGCCTGGACACAGACACCCACCACACTATCATCTTCTGCCTGGACACAGACACCCACCACACTATCATCTTCTGCCTGGACACAGACACCCACCACACTATCATCTTCTGCCTGGACACAGACACCCACCACACTATCATCTATCTTCTACCATAGAGAGACCTTCTGCCTGGACACAGACACCCACCACACTATCATCTTCAACCATAGAGAGACCTTCTGCCTGGACACAGACACCCACCAACACACTATCATCTTCTGCCTGGACACAGACACCCACCACACTATCATCTTCTACCATAGAGAGACCTTCTGCCTGGACACAGACACCCACCACACTGTCATCTTCTACCATAGAGAGACCTTCTGCCTGGACACAGACACCCACCACACTGTCATCTTCTACCATAGAGAGACCTTCTGCCTGGACACAGACACCCACCACACTGTCATCTTCAACCATAGAGAGACCTTCTGCCTGGACACAGACACCCACCACACTATCATCTTCTACCATAGAGAGACCTTCTGCCTGGACACAGACACCCACCACACTGTCATCTTCTACCATAGAGAGACCTTCTGCCTGGACACAGACACCCACCACACTGTCATCTTCTACCATAGAGAGACCTTCTGCCTGGACACAGACACCCTCCACACTATCATCTATCTTCAACCATAGAGAGACATCACAGCCTCACTCGTACAGTGTTATTGTTTTTTGAATTTGGTCCAATGGCCATCCCTTTCTTTCTCGCTGCATTACAAGCCCTTACCCATCCAACCATCCATCCCTTCTGTCGCTGCTGATACCAGGCCTACTGTCGCTGCTGATACCATAAGGCCTACTTGGTTGTTGTTGTGAGGCAGTGTGAAATGCTCCGGTCTGATGCAGAGAACATTGAAGGCTGACTTACAGTATAGTGACCACACACTGTATGATAGGGATGAGCAATAATCTAATAAATAGATATTATGAGACTAGATCATTTTGAGTGGCGCTAGCCCCTCCTATGTCCAGCTTGGTCTGTGTAAACACAAACATTGAAGGCAAAAGTTTGTAAACAAAAGTGAGGACGCAATTTGTGATTGGCCAGAATGAGATGATGTATGACGACGACGTATGATGATAAGAGCACCCCTCACTTCACAAGGGTGTGATTGTATATTTTAGATATAGCGTTGTATAGTGTTTTCCTGGTTTTAAAGGCTGCATTATAGCAAAGTTATGTACTTTCCGAACTTACGTGTCTTATCTAGGCTAGCTGTCCTATTACTGTATTTTCTTTTACCAACTTAGCTCTTATATAGGAAATACTGATGACTATAATTATAAACTCTCATTCGGTAATACACATCCCCACAATATTGATGGAGGTATTTGGTTTAAAATATTGTGATAATGGATTTGTCCATATCCGTCAGCCCTACTGTATGATACTGTCCAGATCAGCACAAATATGCTGTTGTCATCTTCGTAAGCAGTGTGGGTCACTCAGTGTGACAGGGTAAAGGGTAAAGCAGAGTTCAGGCACTGTAGGGTCACATTTGTGAAGTGTGGCTGGTGGTGCGACGAGAAGTCAACAACACCAGAACGTTATATACAACAGATACCAACCCGTACAAATATATAACTGCTACATTTACTGAATAAATTAGTCAATCAATCACTATTTGCTAGTCTACCTGTACAGTTTTCTGAAAAAAATCTGGACATAACGTTACTCTTGCCATTGTTGAATTGCCAAGCTATGTTCTGTTTTAGCAAAACAACGCCCAAGGCCCCAAGCATGCACTAGTGTAGTCAGTGCTACTGCTAATGTAGGTCACGGTCTGCTTGCAAGATGTGACAGGTAGACTTACTTGTCAGACTCGTACAATCTGACAAGGTGATACTCCCAATTTTACCGTTTCCCATCTCACCTAATGTAACGTAAGATGTCAAAAATTGTGCAATCTGATGGATCCTTTAAAACATACCGATATGGTGAGAAAAATAAATCCAACCCTCACTCACAGTTACTAGGGTTGGAGAACCCAACTCCTACAGTACGTCTTAACAGCGGGCGACAGCCAGACCAATTTTCCGGAAGTGCATTATTTGTCAATGGGACCTGGCAACTACTGGCGATAGCCGGCGAACAGGTAGCCTCGGAAACGTTTTTATTTCCAGGGAGGAAAAAAAAGTCTGGGTCCGAGTCCACTTCAATTCGGCATAGAGTAGCGCAAACATCTCTCACTCTCTGCTGATTTCTGATCGTCTGCACCTTTGTTAAATTGACACACACGCACACATGTACACACACACACACACACACACACACACACACACACACTCCTCTCTCTCTCTCTCTCTGTCGCTCTAAGTAATTAGTCTCATGTCGCGCAGCTGCGCATAGTTTCTCCCGGCGGATCCTGCCGGGAGCTGCCTATGCCATAAAAAGCATAGGTGAGTTCCAGGCTAGCGAACAGGTGATGGTCGAAAAGTGGGCGGAGGAACGTCGGGCCGAGAAGTTGAAAACAATTAATCTTTTGGGCGACATCGTCCGGTGATAGTGGGCGATTAGGCTATGAAATGCATGCGTCGCTCACCGTTGTTCTCCCGCTGTTAAAACGCACTGCTACAGTTAGTAGCTACCTCCATGATGAGGAAACAACTGGTGGCTTTAAAGAGACCAGGGCTGCACCAACAGGAGCGTCACATGCCAACTGGTCTGGCTGGAGGAGAGATTTTCCACTGCTAAAATGGCTACTGTTGTGGGTGAGCTGACATAGCACTGTGGAAATGCTCTTTATGCTTTTATGTTTGTGTGTATGGGAGGGAGTGGAGGGGGGGGGGGGGGGGGGGGGGGGTCTTTCTGTCTGCAAATACGCAGCTCATGTTTACCCCAGCTATAAACATTCCAGAGAGTAATGGTACCAATACCACCCGTAGCCCCTTTTCCCTAAATTTGGAAGCAATTCTTTGTGAAGGCCGCCGATTAGGAGCCGAGTGCGGTGCCTAGGCTCAGGTTGTCATTAGCGATCATCATCTACACCGCAGAATGCAGAGCCTCTAACCCCAAAAGCCATTTACACTGATAGATATGATCTGTAATCCACACACACACACACACACACATCACTACAAAGCCACGCCGCTCCCACCGCCCACCTATACCTCTGTTCAAGCTTCCAACATGCCCACAGTCACCGGGTACATGCAGGCATAGAGCCATGGTTACACACAATATCGCAGTGATTGAGATTGGGCCTGTGAGCCTGTAACAGGTGGGCTTTACACTACTGGGGAAATTCCCTAGCAAACACCCGGGAGAGACATGCCCTACTACTGTGTGTGTGTGTGTGTGTGTGTGTGTGTGTGTGTGTGTGTGTGTGTGTGTGTGTGTGTGTGTCTGCGGGACAGGTGAGGGACAGATCAGCCTCATCTCATTCTCCCGTCTCCAGCTCCCATTACCCCACTTTCGTCCCCTCCCATTTTCCGCCAAACCGGGCTGGCTACCACCACGCAGTTGCTATAGCGACGGCAAGCCCTTTGAGGAGAAAATGGAGAGCGAAGAAGGCAAGGAAAGGAGGCACAGGGGGCAAGAGGAGGAGGAGGTGCAGCTCACTTGGAACCAATTACTTACTGCAGAGACACACACGACACTTGTGCACATGCTCGCACACACACACACACACACACACACACGCACACACGCAGTGTGTTCTCCTGACACACACACACACACACACACACACACACACACACACACACACACACACACACACAGCGTTGCATTTCCACAGAGACGCGTCTAGGCCCAACCCAGAGGCTAAGTAATGAGGTTAGAAATAGAGGCCACAAACGCAAACAGAGACAGTATGGCTACTACATATTCTCTGGAACCTAGGACAGGTGTTGCCGTGCTCGTTACACAGGGTGGCACAGGACCTCTCTTCTCCTTCACAAACGAAAAAAACAAAAAAAACAGCAGCATGGAAGATGACAGAGAGGATGATGCCAACTGGGGCACAGGTTGACTGACTATGAGGTCATCGTAACATTTCTGCAGAAAGGCAAGACAAGCGCATTGTGTTGAAACCGGAGCCAATCTGGTGTGACTGCACCCTGCTCTCAACAATGAGCTGATTTTACTGTAACAGCCATCTTACACCACAGGTGAACTCAATGACCCAATCAGAGGTGGAGGAAATCCTATTAAGCCATTTTGGGCGAGAACCCTTTTTGGTGTTAGCATTATGCTATGCTTTAGCTATTGAAAAATAGCAGATCTACAAGCTCATAGCGCGCCACCGAGTGGCGCGCTACGAGCTTGTAGGTCTGCTATTTTTGAAAAATCGAGGAACGACCGACATAGAAACATAGCTTTTTCAGAAAACTGTCAGGATGTAGAAGACATTTTTAGAATCTGATCTCAGGTCAGAATGGGTTAAGTCACAGCTACAGTACGTGGCACACGCATAACCCGGTGGATATTAACAACATCTGACCAAGCAGATTTATCACTTCCATTCATCACGGGGGAGAGGGCCGATGAGAAGGACCATGTTCTTCATGCTCTCCTGCTGCCAAGACCTGCTGCTAAAGATGTGCTTTCAATCTCACAGTCCACTTTAATAGCTCTGCACTGCACATGTGTCACATAGGCCTGGGATTAGTCAGCCCACTGTTGACTTCAAACCACAGAGAGATACAGATATACCAGCATGAGAACTGTAGTGAGACACAAGAGGCAATATTACCACCACTGACTTTCATGGACAATGGGCATACAGTACTACTGTAAGATGCCCAAAGCAAAGTTCTTTGTTTACCCAGGGTGAATGGACTAAGCTCGAGATGCTTGTTTACAGCCAGACCCTGCTCATACAACATTTCATGGTAGGGTTCAATGCCTTGCTCAAGGGCACTTCAGCGGTGGTAATTTTAACGTGCCGGTCCGGGGATTCGAACTGGCGACCTTCCGATAACAAGACCGCTCCGCAAACCGTTCGGCCACCGCTGCCCACATGGAGCTACCACCCCCAACTACTTGCATATATACAGTATTTATCTTCATGTTTTGCAAATCAATGGCTAAACCGACCCAGTTCCATATGCATGATGACATACAGTATCATGATGAGGGTTGTCATCTCTGTAGGCCTCGCAGCACAGATGCTAAGGACAGCAAGGTGACATGTTGCCATCTTTGTCTAGACAGACTAACAACCACACACGCTGCATAGTCAGCACATTTGTCTTGCCAGTTGCCAAACCCTAGGGACAGGAAAGATAGCAGGCATACGACCAGCCATGCAACTAGACAACTGGAGTGCTTCACTACATGTGACAGGAGGCGGTACATCCTCTGGTTCTCGATAGATGTGTATCAAACCCCAAAAATGAATGGCCATTTTCTCCCATGTATTTTAGTTTTGTTCTTTTCTCTTTCCCTCTCCTTGTTTTTTTTGTTTTGTCTAAGTTTTTGATTTATGTAAGTGTAAGCTTGCTCATGTGCTGGGGGGGGGGGGGGGGGATTTCAGATTGAGGAGAGCACTGTCGATTGCTGCCCACATGATAATCTGAATCTGAAAAACTATAAACTATAAATAAAAAATAAATAAAGATTGACGCCGTATCCACTCATTATAGAGTGTATGTGCAAGCATAAAGTGAGTGGCAAATAGAGTGGCAAAGTGAGTTGAATGTTGTTTAATGCAATCAGATGATAGGACTTTTCTGTTTGGATGTATTGGGCGGTCGCCGGTCAAGGCCAGAAAGTAGTTTTTTGACACTCAGTAGGCATTCCTGCACAACGTTCGGTAAGATGATGCGTGCCACCGTGCCCCCCTGCACATACCCTCTATTCTAACCAACATCCATGGTATTGAAAGGTACATTCACTACTAACTAGGTATGCGCTAGAATAATCGTCGCCCAAACGTGCATCTATGAACGTGCAGTTTATTTAAGGGCCATGATTAGATGGTTTAAAAATAGTCACATACTGGGAGGTTTAAGTAAGTTTCCACTGCTACTGCCTTCCACTTTGTTATCACGCATATATACATGAGGTTGGTATCTTGAAGTTGACAAATATTAATGATTAAATTGAAAATTTGCATCCCTAGTGGGGTGGGTGTATACAGCACGTCTTAAGAGATGGGAATTAATGCACAGGCTCTACGGACCAGAACTGCTCCTCAGAGCATAGAGTTATAGAGGCTCCATCAATCATTTTTGGGTCCCATGCCTATCCCGATGTTGGAGAGTCCTAGCCCACCAATTACTAAGGTTTTAAGGAGTGATACACCAAATATTTGGCAACCGAAATGACCCCCCAGAGAAAGATAGTGAAATATAAGCCCTCAATGGGGGTTGGGTTTTTGTGCTAATTCGCTTATTTCCATCGAAATAAGTAGTAAAGTGTGCCGCTTGGGATACTATTTACATTATGAAGAGAGGATATATACAAAAATAGATTTTTGAGAGATGGAAATAAGCGAATTAGCACAACACCCCATAGCCCCATTCAATTCACTGCAATTCACTGCAATTCATTGAGGGCTTATGGTAGGGGAAATAGCCAATAATGCGCTTTGCCCAAAATAACACCTGGACCTCTTTGGTGGGGACGTAACAACTACAAATAAAGGTAAGAAAGCCTTCTAGTATGGAATTCTCCTTTAATGCAGCGAATAATAAAACCATCCAACGTAAATAGTTAATTAAGGGACAAAACCTGAAAGGACTCTTGGTCCCTTATTGTTGTCTCCACCAAGCCGCACGGGGAGAGAGTATGTTTTGCACTCCGTCCAAATTTTCCAGAACGGCCTGTTATAGCGCCACCAGGAGGACGACTTTTGAAAAACATTACTCCTCCTGATTCTGTCCAAAAGTCCCGCTAATCGTTACACACTATCTCTATAGTCATGTGTTCAAGACGGATCTGTCCGATATTTCATATTCCATCCTAATTCACGCTTTGTCAAGTCCCGACCCATGGTTGTGCCTCTCTTCGCAGCAATTGGAGCAGGTCAAAATGGGTTAATTTGACACACAGCATCATGGTAATACTAATAATCCTGACATTGATCATGCTGGATCAGTCTGAGGCCGGTTAGACTCTGCATTATACCATTACCACTATTTACAAATGGGTCTCCGTTATCTAAACCAGGTATTCTACAGGCCTGTTTCAAACTAATGATGCGGCCAGGAGTGGACGAGCTGATTTAGATGTGGCAGGGAACACAGGCAGTCACCGCATCGTTGATGTCTTATCTGCACACATCACTGTCACACACACAAACCCCTTGCCGGTGTTCATACACACACATGCACCCAGTCCCACTCCATGTGTGGGCGGATGGCAGTGAGTCACTCTGCCTTCTGGCCCTGAACAAACGGCAATCTAAGAAGAGATTGGGCCTCGGCCGCTATGGCCATTAAGCTATAGGTACATTTAGTCTTTGTAAACATTACACCATCAGTACAAGGCACAGGAAAACAATGAAATATCACATGTTACAGCAACCTCACTGCAATCTTACTAGACATATTCAGGCAAGTGCCTCATCACTACTAGGCTCTATGACTGGTCAGAAAGAGTGCTTGGGCATAATTTAATGAAAAACGACATTCTCATATTGGTCCATCTATCTTTTGATTGACACTGTTCCGCTCAGCATTCCGACACCACCATCACAAAACCGTCCACTCTTCGGACATTAAAATACAGGAAGAACATGTGGAGCAGAGAGAGACAGAGAGCTATAAATCTAGCTGATGCAATCTAATGGAACATTGTATTATGAAGGGGCTAAGGCTCAGGTCTGCTGGCTTAGGTAATGGAGCTCTAGCAGCCAGGAGAGATAATGCGCTCACCCTGAGGAGAGAGAGGGATGGTGGAAGCAGAGAGATGGAAAGATGGCAAGATGGAAAGTCGAGTGTGGCCTGGAGGTGTGGGGTACCTGCTCAGTGTCATGTCCACGGTCGGCACTGGCGTGCAGAACCGTCCTGCGGGCGATATGACTTCAGGACACATTCTCATCGCCACGGGAACACTTCGTGACAAAATGTATTCACTTAGCGAGAACAAACACAGGCACACTTGACATCAACATGAATGTATGAACACTCAACGAGAACATGACTACAACAAGGCCACTTAACCAATTAAACCCTATACTTGTTTGACTGTGGTCCTCTAGGTTTCTATACACTTTATTCCTTTTAATTCTAAATTTTTATCCCACGATTTTGCAACCCATTGTTTTCACCCAGTGTCAATTATCTAATGTAATCCTGGGTGCTACACTTCCTCTGCCAACCTGGAGGGGCAGCAGACTGACTTCATGCTTCATTCAATGCATGAGGAGTCCAAGCTGCTTCTTTTCACCTGACAGGGGGGGGGTTTCCCCGGTAGGACGCAGCACGTGGAAGGAACACGTTATTCCAACCAGTTCCTTTCCCCTCAATCAGGCGCTCCGGCTGGCCAGGGGGAGGTAGTTTAGAGACCAGGATTACTGCATGGTTTTTGTGAGGGTACCTACCCTAGGGGACACGGGGAGGACATGCAAACTCCACACAGAAAGACCCTTTCGCCAACCCCGCCTCGGGTATGGGCACTGATGACGCGGAGGAGAGAACACGCCCCCAGCATCCCCAGCGGGAATCGAATCCAGGACCTTCTAGCTGTGAGGCGACAGCACTACCGACTGTGCCCCTATTAGGGCATTCACTTCTAGTCATTTTTACTAGTTGACTAGTTGCCTAGTTTACTAACCACCTATTATGTTTTTTGTTTTTGTTTTTTTTAATAAACATTTGTACATTTAAAAACTGTGTACATTGGTGACTATAACTATAATCTACCTGATCTTGAGGCCTACAAAATCGGGAAAATAAAATAAAAATAAAAAAATTAACTTTTTTTTTCTTATTAAAACCCATTTACCGCTACCATTAATCCATCTCTTGATCGCGTACTGCCAGGGTTTTATCGCGCGTGACACTTACTTTGAAGATCCAAATATCCGTAATTCTGTGTTCCTGTGACAAACTGATGTGTGTGGTGTCTTCACCGGTTGTTGTTCTCTCGGTCGATGGTGGATAAAGCCGACCGCGAGTATCACAGCGCCAGCTACAGGCCGTTGAAAACGCTTGTCTGGCCCAGATTCTGTCCCCGCAATGTCGTTTTTGAGATACAGTGGTTTTACTGCAGGGCTTAGAATGGAAGTGGATGCGCGCGCATCTTCAAAATGGCCGGTTGTGTGTTGTGTTGTTGTCCCAGAATATCGTTAGCGGTAGCAAGATCAGCTACCGATCGAAACAGATCAAAAAGCGATTAAACAATTCAAACCCGAGAAAGCTGTGTTTGGCGTAGAGGTTCTAAAGAATAGGTTCTCGTGTTCCATGTGAATGGCACTAAATCGGTTAACTAGTCAACTAGTACCAGCAAGGTCGACTAGTGGATTTACTAGTCGACTAGTACTAGTCGACTAGTTGCTTAATGCCCTAGCCCCTATACACTTTATTCCTGGCCGATTACTGGGTGGAGGCCACTACCCCGCTACAAGCGTAATCGTGTACCTCACTTCCGGTCTGTTTAGCTCTAGTAGAGACCAGAGCATAAGTGGTGCGAGGAGTGGAGCAGGTGGATTTTGAATTGAGCACTGAGCGGGTTTTAAAATGGATCAGAACAGCTTCCGGAGCGAGAACTGTCCTCCGCTCCGAGCCGCTCAGTGCACACGGCACACGTGTTTAGAACCTAAACGCTTGGATTTGTGTGTGTGCAGAGCGCATTTACCAAAAGTGTGAAAGTGTGCTGAAAATTTGGAACATTCATCAATGCGTAATCAACACAAGCGAATGAACGAGCGGGACAAAAGCCGCCGAGAGTGAAGAGCGGATTTCTCGGCAGCTCCGCTCCTCTTTATCTGCATTAGTAGATTACTATCTGCACGTGTTGGCTTATTTATATCGCGAGTGTTTGGCAACACAGAGTGGAGCTGTGGGGCCGGGCATTCGGCCGATGCTGTTAAAATAGCTTCGACATGCAACGCTGCTATCTTCCATATTAATATATAGGCCAACTATCTAGACCAGTTACTAGTATTTGTGCCATCCTTAACATATACAGGACCAAGCAAAGCTTTGAGGCTAGCATCATCTGAATATTTATTTCAATAAACACATTTATACACACTTGTCATTGACTTGTCCGTGCCTTTTTTAACTGGTGGTGCATGGTTTCAAACGTTGCATGTAGGCCTATGTATGTATATTGTGTTATTGAGGCAATGATTAAGGCAATGTTTCCAATAATAATGCTTTGAATGAATAACGTACGTAATGCTTTGAAACAGCAGTCCATGAAGCTCATTTTTATGTTCCTTTGGAATACGCAGTATTCACATTAACATGATTACAACCAATCAATGTATTAATTGTTTTGATGTATTAAAATAAACAGGTTAGTAATGAACAATTAAATGAGCATTACGTATGGTAGATGGATTGATATGGTGCAATATAATATGCTTTTTATTGCCTTGATTATAGGATGGAGCATATACATGATATAGTGAATTAATATATATAAACAGATAATATAGAGGGGTGCAGTACTTAGTTCAGACTAGTCATTGGTCTGACAAACGACAACCTACGGAAATACGTGCAGATCCCAATGCATATACAGTAGGTCATGTTTAATATGGATTCAGTTCTTGACAGTCATTAAATCCACCAAGGTGTGTACTGTCGACTGGTGAGGGATGGTCACAACATGTTCCCTTGTCATATGAGTGTATGAATGTTGCCATTTCAGTCGCATTGATAATCAGTTACGTTTATGAAGTAAAGAAAACACATCTGATGTACAACATCAATCCAATGTGACAGCAACCATATAATATATACTGTCCTTTTCCCCCTATATAATAATAAAATCACACTCGTGTGAACTTGAAGTGAGGGGGCGCTCTTACATCATCATCAGCCAATCAAATCATCATATTCCGTGCTACAACCACTTGCTACAAACACAAACACGAGCTCAAAAACACCTACACACAAAGCTGGGCATAGGGGGGGCTAACGCCCCTTAATAAATAATATATAATAGATTAGATGAGACGATCTACAAGCTCACACAATGTGTCACGTCACAATGAGTTTATGTATCTGCTATTTCAGAATAGGGATGCTGGGTTAATGACAACAAGGGACACGTGAATTAGGGGACATTTAATGACAATATAAATTCAGGGGCACTTGACAACCAAACGCATCGCGATTCACGACAATATGATTTTGCGACAAGGAACAAGGAAATCATAAGGCAATGGAAACCTTTTCCAGAAAGAAAAAAATTACACCCGTGTGAACTGAGTGGTGTAAGGTCTTATATAGCCTGATCAGCTCTGATCTGACGTAATGAAATCACACCCGGGTGAACTGGGTGACCGTAGCAACCATGCTCATTTTTCATGCACAGACAGACAGACAGACAGACTAACAAAGCCAGTTGTAGGAGTGGTTTACACCACTCAAAAATACTGTTTAACCATATGCTGTTCAACCCTTGTAGACTGTTTGATATCCATTAAATTTGGCTTTTAAGAGGACTGGCGGATGGACCATGGCCCCGTCACAACTTATACATAACCATAAACAAAGCCCATATGCCCATATATAGGCATATCACTACGACTCAGACGTAACCATAAAATAAATAAATAATCACACTTGTGTGAAGTGAGGGGCGCTCTTATCATAATACATCATCATACATCACATTCCGTGCTCAGCCAATCAAATCATGACAAAAGTCATTCGGCCAATCACTTTTGGCGTCTTCACTTTTCTGCCCTCACTTTTATCTTCAATATGTACTTTGCAAAGCCAATCAAATCATTGCTATGGGGTGATCAGCCTACACACAGACCTACAAAGCAGGGAATAGGAAAGGCTAAAGCCCCTCAGTCACCCACTTACGTGACGTGACGTCATTTGTCCATTGACTTGGCCATTAACTTATGTACGGAAGAATTTGTCATCCATAGACTTGGCCACACACATGGCGCCATGGGTGAAACACAAAGTCAGGCATTGGAGTGCAGTGGAGGAGTGCAGTTTTTCCTGCCAGAGCAGTGGGAGCTGGTTACTGGCACTTAGGGCCCAGGGTTCACTCTGCTCCACATTTACTCTGTTTGTCTTGAAAACACAGAGGGAGCGGTCCTTCTTGGCATATTGTGGATTATTATTACTTTACCTGTGAAGGCTGATGAAAAACATGGATTTGTATTGTCATGACACATGAGAAAGCATTAATATTATTATTGAGATGTTATGTATTATTTTTGTAATAATGGTGCTGGATCTACATGGTGTGTGTGTGTGTGTGTGTGTGTGTGTGTGTGTGTGTGTGTGTGTGTGTGTGTGTGTGTGTGTGTGCGCTCGCGCGTGCGTGCGTGCACGTGCGTGTGTGTTTGTTTGTGTGACAAAGGGCGATGCAAACAGCAATGAGCAACACATTTTAATAAGCTAGAAACTGATGCTGAACGAAGCTGGGCATCATGGTTATGGCTAGTATGTATGTACTGCAATTTGAACAGAACACGGATAAAATGCATGTCGCCGGAAGAGAAGAAACGAGAAACACGAGGAAGAAAATATATGTATCGTAATTGGTCTGCTATTTTTGGTTGGCAAATAAATCAGTTCCTCAAGCGAGCATAGTGTGTGTGGGGATAGGTGGGTGTGTGCGAAAGAGAGAGAGAGAGAAAAATAGAACTAGGGTGAAATAGGAGCGATGAAGAGGGAGGGAGAGGGAGGCAAAACGAGGGGGAACGGGAGAGAGAGATTTTTTCTCTCTCAAGACAAACGGAGTAAATGTGGAGCAGAGTGAACCCTGGGCCCTAAGTGCCAGTAACCAGCTCCCACTGCTAAGGCAGGAAAAACACTCAAAACACATCACTGAGGGACAGGAGGAGGACAGGACAGAAAGACAGCGAGGGATAAAGATAGCATGAGATGAGACAGTAAGGAGGTATATGTCTGTCCATAGTGTGACGCGTTGCCCTGAACCGCATAGATTTGGATCAGCCACATGTGCCTCTTGACTACCAACTGGTACATGCGGTATGTTGGTTTCCCCAACAACGCTTCTAAATATAACACCCCACAACTGGAGCAAGCGTTGAATAATGAAGCGCAGGAGGCTCTGGGAAAAGGAACGGGACGTGAAGTCGGGAGGTGAATTCATTGGCTGCTTTGGACTACACAAACATTGCTGTCTAAGGCTCAATGCCGATGTTCCGTTGTAATCACAAACAGTACATCAAAATAATAGCGACCTCCAATCGATTCAATTTTAAGAAAAGGGGTTCGATTTTTCAATAAAATATTTTTTCAGAAAAAAGCGCAAATGTCACACCAATAAGCTCACAATGGTTGTTATGTTTGCGTGACAGAGATGTACAAAAAAGTATAAAAAATACTAAAGTGGTTACTGGTTAATCATCATTTAGTCAATTATAAAAAATGTCAATTTGAATTATTTCGTGTTGGTTTATATAAAAATATATTTATTTTTATATATGGCAGCATTCAAATGGCAGCTTGCCAGCTTATCGCCGATATAACTTTTTAAAAGAGGAGTTCATTTAAGCAGCACTTCTTCCCTAAATGTTGTACTTTAGGTACAGTCACTTCAAGGATGAGAATGGAAGTAGCTGCATAAGAGGATAAATGCACGAACGCACAAACGCACGCAGGCACGCATGCACGCACACGTTGTTCGTTAACTTAAAATGAGTTAACATTCCTACTAGTAGTGACAGAACTGGCATAGCCTGTCCAACACAAGACACTCTGGGAACCAAAGCAGTGGAACAATTAGAAACTATACCACACAATACTAAGCGTACAATCTAGCTGGAGGAATCCAGGCATCATCTCAGCCACCTGGCTACTAGGACTACAACTAAACTGCACCCTGAACCAAATTATTTATATTGGCCTAGATTATTTTTAATATTTCGACAACATGAGCCCACTACGATAGTAGAGACAAGAAACTGAGGCCTGTGGTGGAAGGACACAACACAGGTCTCAAGCTGGACTTGAACCAGGGATGTTGTGAACTTGCTATTATGTGGTCGACACACTCTCTGGTCATCTACCAGTGAGTTTCAAACATTTTAATGTTTCAGAAAACACACACACACACACACACACACACACACACACACACACACACACACACACACACACACACACACACACACACACACACACACACACACACACACACACACACACACACACACACACACACACACACACACACACACACACACACACACACACACACACACACACACACACACACACACACACACACACACACACACACACACACACCAAGAACAGCACATCATTCAACGCAATGCTGTGTGTCCTGAACGCGACCTTTGCACTCTGCTCCTTGCACAATAAGCAAAGGATGGTAGGGTGGGAGAGGAGGCCTGTACGGCTGTCAATGCATTGTCATTATGTCTTGGCCATAGGTCGATGGAGAGGTCAGTACTGGTCTGTAAGATGGGAAGAATAATGAAAACCAGCTCGCAGGACAATGAAGGCGTGAGGAGGAGAGTGGAGTGGAGCAGATCTCTTTGCCCAGCCTCAGCCTAATGTCCGGCGGAGAAGACGACATGAGAGAGGAGCCAGGACACAGTGAACTGACTGATTAACACACTGGGTCTCCTTTCAAAGCAGGGGTCAGCTCTGACGAAATCCAGCCAACAGCGCCTTTTTCTATAATTGTGCAGACTTCAACCAAACCGTAAAATCCTTAGTGTTACTGGTCCATTTAGGTCCCCTTTTGTTGACCGAGTTAACCATATCCCATCGTACTTAATCATACGATGTATAGCTAAAGTGATGTGCTATTTTTGAACATTTTCCAAATATTTTTTGGACATTTTAGATTTTCTTTTAACGAAGGCCAAAATAGGAACTTCAGGTTCAAAGTAGCTAATGAACAGTGAAGATTTGACTGTGCACTGACTGCACACTCCATCCCCTGACCATGAATGACTACATGTCAATATCCAAATGAAGAAAAAAGTGGAATGAACACAATATAATTCTGCTCCCCGTCCTTTTTATTTCAACCTAAATACAACAACGTTTCGCCTCTCCGGGCCCCCTCAAGGCTTTCTAACCCTAACCCTGAACTTGAGAAAGCCCGGAGGGGCGAAACGTTGTTGTATTTAGGTTGAAATAAAAACGGGGAGCAGAATTATATTGTGTGCGGACATTCCATTTTTTTCTCTGGTCACTTTTTGGGTCCAGCACCGTATTCGGAAACTGGGATGTGCATATCGTTTTCCTTCTTTACATGTCAATATCCCCCACCTCCACCCCTGTTGGCAGAGGCTCTCCATCTCTCCTTTCAGCTATGGTCGTCCATGTGTCTCCAAAACAATAAAGGCCAGGCCACAGATGACTGCCTACCCCCTCCCCCGCATTGAGCTCCCTCTAGCCAGTTGAGGTATGGATAGGGGGTTTGGTGACCAAAGGTATTGTTACAACAGATGACATCACTCCACTGGTCCACGGCTGCTTACTTTCCAAAGGGGGAGTTGTGACCTCTACTATCTTGACCAACCTAAAGGAGAGCTATGTAGAGTGATAACAACTAGAACCACATACCCAAACTGACGAACCTAAAGGAGAGCTATGTAGAGTGATAACAACTAGATGCCCAAACTGTCCACGGTAGAAAAAGACTAGATTAAAATGACACATGATGGTGACAGATTGATTGGGCAGTGATTGGTTCAGAAACTTCAGAGCCAGTGTTTCAAGTTGAAACCGTCTGAAACTTTAAAATAAAATGCCCACCATTTCCGTTTCCCTACAAGCTCACAACACGCAGCACCAATATATTGTTTTGTCTCTAATTATAACCATATACCATGGTTATGAAGTCTGCCTTTGTACAGTTCTAATTCACTAAGGGGTAAAATCGTTCAAAATCACAAGCTGAAATCAACACCTAAATGACAACATCTTTGGTGCTGGTGAAATTCTATCTTCTGTTCTGTAGGATAGACCATTATTGATCCTATGGGAGGATTGTGGAACCACTAACCAGAGGCAGCACAGCAGTTCAGTTACAGGTACTGTAGTCATTGATGTTGTACTTGTACTAATGACGTATACGAAGAGTATAGGACAGCATACATACACCCTATACAAATAGCCTGCACTATGCAGGACAAAGAAATGCACACACTCAGTATCAAAACAGTGTCCCACTCCCACCCAGAGCAACAACACTATGCAAGCAAACGGTATATGAACAACAAACACCCCATGCCCTTTGAAATGCCTGTGTGTGGAGCCGATGATAATATCAAAGAAATCTAAAATCTTGCAAGACTTCTATGCCATCAGCTGTCTCCTTGTGGGCCTTAACTTATACAATAACAACTTGCATCACTGACTGGTGTTGGGAAAACCTTCAGAAAAAAACAGACTTGACATGATCGCTTCAAGAGGATGACTTCAAGGAAATTAAGAAAGCACTGGATGGCAACACTGTGGATGGCCTGGTGAATAAGGTGTGGTTTAATGGTCAACTGCTGACAGCCTGACACAAAATAAAACGGGCACATCACATCCGCTGGACAGCAGGTGCAGGACCCAACAGTGGATTTAAGGAAGATAAAATTCCACTGTTGATACAGGGGTAGTGGCCGGTAGAGTGGCCGATGGGAACCACAAGTTTCCCAGTTCGATCCCGGGCTCCCCCAGAGTTAGTGTCAAAGTGTCCTTGAGGAAGACTCTGAACCCCTAATTGCTCCTGATGCGCAGGTTGGTGCCTTGCATGGTTTCCTCCGCCATGGTGTATGAATGTGTGTGTGAATGGGTGAATGTAATGCACAATCTGGGTGAATGTAATGCACAATCTATGTAAAGCGCCTTGGATCATTTTTTAAATTGAAGTCTGCACAGTGTGACTCTGCAAAAGCTCCCAGTCAAGGCTTTATGAGTGACCGTAGTAACTAGGGGTTCCCAAACTGTGATGCGTGCACCCCTTGTGGTGCACGCGGTAAACACTGTTGTAAGGAGGTGTATAGAGCAGCTGCGGGAGTATACAGCAGCTGCGTGTCTCTCAGTGCAGTGACATAACGTGATTATTTGCCATAATCATATTAAAAAAAAAGTTACATTTCGGGCCAAATACAACGATACTGAGCATTGGGGGTGCATCAGCTAGGTCAGGAGGTAACAGGGGGTGTACGGCCAAAAAGGTTTGGGGACCGCTATAATATAGACTAACGTTTCGGCTTTCGACACAGTCTTGTCAACAGCAACTTGGGCAGCCCAAAAACCCACCGCAATCACCACCAGAAAAGACCCAAACAGAGTTAAAAATGCAACTTTGATGTTCAACGAGCATAAAACCTACAAAACAATCACAAAGAGCCACAAGAGAAGAATAAAGAGAGCAGCATGTATGAGTATGCTGATGATCTTCTCTGCCCCGTTACTTTACAGAAGTATCTCTCCCATTGGCCCACCCATGTGCCAGCCTTCCATCTTCACAAATACAAAGAGAAGTATCTCTCCCATTGGCCCACCCATGTGCCAGCCTTCCATCTTCACAAATACAAAGAGAAGTATCTCTCCCATTGGCCCACCCATGTGCCAGCCTTCCATCTTCACAAATACAAAGAGAAGTATCTCTCCCATTGGCAACCCATGTACCAGACTTCCATCTTCCCATATTCACACACCAATGGTGGCAACCACTGGAGGCAAGGTGGGGTTCAGTATCTTGCCCAAGGACACTTTGACATGTAGACAGGAGCTGGGATTCGAACCGCCGACCCACGGATCATTGGACGACCTGCTCTACCTCCTGAGCCACAGCCGCCCCGATTCTACTAACAAATGTCTTCTGAACAACATCATGTTTCTATATCTGTGGTTCTCAAACTATTTCATGTCAAGGACCCCAGAAATTATATGTACAGTAATTGGCCACCGACACCATCTGAAAATATGTTGTTCCAGGTACCCCCCAGAAGCAAAGTTAGGAGTTAAAGACGTTTGCTGTGAAAGAATATATTCAAAGAATTGCTCACATTTTCAGGACTTTTCAAAAATAGCAGATCTACAAGCTATTTTTCAATAGCTAACGTTTAAAATAATGGTTAAAGTGGTTTAAAGCTAAGGTGACACAGATGCCTTCCAGTCCTACTTACTGACTGACTGTTACTAAATCATGTCTACTGTAGCATAATGTAAGTGTTTGAATGTCGTCATGAAGAACTGTGCTACACAAAACACGTAGTCAATTTCATTTTCAGCGCAGTACATTAAAATATTAGCATTCCGCACACAACATCTTGTCACAAAATGAATTTACATCCTCCCCTATCGTATTTTTATTGGCCCTGGGATGACATGAGGTCCTTAAGCTCGAGCGCTGCTTTCGCCTCATCAATCGTCCGAACTGGTATTGATCCCCCACAGGGGTTTCTATTTACAGTCTGTTAGTCAGCAGGGAGAACATACGTGTGTGCACGTGTGTGTGTGTGTGTGTGTGTGTATGTGTGTGCGCGTGTGCGCGTGTGCAGCGTCTTCCAGAAACTTTACTCGGCAACCATTGATCAGCAATTTCCCAGCCAGGATCCTGCGTTTGTGGACCTAATCTGCATTTCTCAGATACCCCGTGTTCTTCAAACATACTACCTGCCCGCTGGTGAACTCAGACGTTTGGAAAAGTCATTAAGTCACTGTAGCGATAGTGATAGCGTACTGATAGTGATAGGATGTGTGCTGTGCAACTAGCATATGGCCTGTTTACCAGTGAGACACAGACTTCGCTCTCCAGGACAGGAAGAGAGAGACAGAGAGCGAGCGTGTGCGTGTGTGTGGCTGGAGACAATTGGCAGACAGCCAGGGGATCTCACAGGGTGTGGTGTCTCTACATCCTACAAAAAAAGCACAACATCACAGGGACTTTGCACTGCAGTGAAGAGCACAGCTCTGGTTCAGTTTAAAGAAAGCACAGCGGGAAGCGACAAAGTAGATGAGATAGAAAAGGACCGTAAGGGGGAGGAAAGGGGCATGGAGGTAACAGCCACATGTCTGCCTGACCACAGGTCAGCACACACTCACACTGGGTGTCAAAGGGAAAGAGGAAAGCACTAGAGGTCTTCCTATGTCTCCCCCACCACCCCTCTGCCCAGACGTGCCTGCTGGCTGGGTGGGGGGTTGGGCTGGAGGATGGAGTGGCGTGGGAAGGGTTAAGTCCAAGCAGGCCCATCTGCTTCCTTGTCTGTCCTGTTGGCTGGCTCCTTGCCCAGTTCTTACCCAGTCTGCAGCCTACACAAAGCATGGACAACGCGCGCGCACACTCACGCACGCGCACACACGCACTCCCCCCCGCAAGGGGATATGATGTTTTTATCAAAGTGAAAAGCTTCCCATATGGACAACAAAAGGTATTCAGGTATTGTACAGAATCCCTGTCCAACAAATACAGATCACAGATTCCCATCTTTGGTCCAGATGTTAGCCTTTTGTTCAAATAGGGACAATGAGTATGACTATGCTTCTCCAAAATATCTTCATCAGATATGTACTAGGGGTGCAGCGGTTTACGGTTTAAAACCGAACCGTTCGGTACACCCGGCCTGCACGGTTCAATACGCATTTACGGACCGCAATGTTTTCGGTTTAGAGAAAAAAAGGAAAGAAAAAAAGCATCACTGCAGAGTTCCCTTCGACCCGCGAGTGAATCCACCTGGTGTTGTTTGGAAACAGTTGATCCACAAGCATCAATTACACATTGGGAGCCTGTAGATCGTCTATATTCGTCAGGCAACGCCATGGGATTAATACATGATCATATTGATTAGCCTACCCGACGTTGTTGTGTTCGCCACTCTGTGGTGCACTATGAGCTTGTAGATCTGCTATTTTTCAATTGCTAAAGTACAACATAATGCTTAGTTAAAACACCAAAAGGGGTTCCCGTTCAGAATGAGTTAAAAGTATTTTCCGTCAGAAAAAACAACAAAATAATCCATGGCTGATTGGCTGTATATAGGAACTCTTCTTGTAAGCATTATAAGCATATCCTTAAAGGAGCATTCAGTGATTTGAGTGATTTGGAAAACCACCCAGTCCACCCCGGTAACAAAATGTGCACATGCGCGCTCTACAGTGGGGGGAAGTGCAACAGGCCAACAGCATGTGCACCAAGGCCCGCCCCCACTCGATCATGATTGGAGGAAGGCCCCTCTCATCCTGATTGGATGAAGGCTTTGCCACCAGCCACCAAAACTGAAACTAGGGTTTTTTGACCCCAGGGGCTCACTGGGAACAGGGAGGAACTCCTTATATGGTCAGCACACTCTATAGTAGGGAGGATTATCCAGAAAAAAAGAAAAAATAAGTGATATCACTGAATATACCTTTAAATACTTATGCAGAGATTAAATGTGGATCTATAATTGTAAACTAAACCCTCTCCCTTCTCTTCTCTGCCGCTGCACATGTGTGAGTGCATAGGGTGATTTTCTTCCCTTAATAATAATAATATATACGATTTATATAGCGCTTTTCAAGGTACCCAAAGTCGCTTTACAGAACAGAAGTAAAAACAATTTTAATAATATTGAAAGGCACAGTATATGGCGATAAGATATTTTTTTTCCTTGAAAATAATGAAAAGGCAGAAAATACTGGAGTGTGTCTGGATAGGGGAAAAATAAAATTAGAATAATAAAAAAACAAAAATAAATTGCTATTTATTTTATTTTTTATTTTGTATGTACCGAAACCGTGGCCCCCATACCGAGGTACGAACCGAACCGTGGGCTATGTGAACCGCTGCAACCCTAATTATGTATCAGGAAATGATTGTAACGCTGACCAAAAGAGAGCGACTACAAACTAAAAAGCAAGGCAGGCCCTGCTCTAATACCGGTCTAATCCTATATACGTGGAAATAGAAACTCTACAAAAGGCAATCTGAGAAGGCTAGGCTATAACCAACGGAGCTGAGCTTATGCATGGCAAAAACAATGTGAAGAAAGAATAAAGGGGAGAGAGGAAGAAAAACATAACACAACAGCTACCTAAAGTTAAGCAGCCATACAAGCCTGGACTCATCCACAGTGTGCAGCCGGACAGCTGCAGACAATCAAAGTCAGTAACGGGGGGAACGACACATGCATCTGCACACGCCCTCATAAAGAGCATGTTGTTGTGGTCTCATGAAGGCACACCTGGTTAGATGAGAAACAAACGTGCTGAACCCTCACTGCTGTTCAATAGAGCGTCGCAGTCCCGCCCCCTCCCAAGACCCCTTTTCAGAAAGTATTTATTTAAAGACGTTTACGCCGCGGACAAAGCCAACTCTTGTCGTGACAAATCATGACAACAAACACAATTTTTCGGGCTGAACAAATAATTAGAAAGAAGAAGAAAACGGCAGGTTACAAGTTACAACCCTTTTTTTGTTGTTTTTCTTCTTTGTAATTATTTGTTTGGTCAAAAATATTGTGTTTGTTTTTGTTGTCATGATTTGTCACGACAAGAGTTGGCTTTGTACGACGCTTATAAGGTCTTTAAATAAATACATTTTGAAATGTCTATGGGAAAAATGCATTGGAAACTATTTCCTGGGCCTGGCGTTTCATGAAAGGGGGCGGGACTGAGACGCTCTATTCAGTTCAATATTAGTTTCAAATAAATCACAAGTTGTCTCAAGACACTTTACATATAGAGCAGAGTCCTGACATTGCCCCACCCTTAGCAAGCATTTTCTGTGCCAGTGGCAACGAAAAACTCCCCCTTAACCGGAAGAAACATATACATATACCCAGGCTCTAGGCTGGGCGGCCAAGCCGGCCATCTGCCTCGACCTGTTCTGCCTTTGTATATGAATTAGAACAATGTATCCCCATCAACCTGCTCCAACATACAAACCCTGGACTGCACACGACACTGCCCAAGTAAATATAACCCCCATAACCCAGAACCAACAATGGTGTGTAATGAAAGGGAATTGCTTATATTGCTGCACAGTAAAGCGGTACTGAACTGGTCTACCAACAATGTGGCCTAGGAAACCACACCATAAAAAGTACCTTCTAGCAGGGTTTTGAAAATGGTATATGAGCCTTTCAAGAAATGTTTTTAAACAACACAGGTCTATTAACAGCCTGGCTTCCCTGTGAATCTCCAACATCATATTGATGACATCTTGCGTAATCAAATATGGAGGGATGGCTGGACGGTGGATCTGAGATTGTAAAGTAAAACAAATTTATAAATTCAAAATATGTAAAAAAAAAAAAAAAAAAAAAGTTCAGGGACTGATATCCTAGGACCACTACTAGAAATGCACAAGAAATGTAGTGCCAGCATGAAGGGAACAAAGTGGACTCTTATAGGTCTGTAACTCTGACAGTGTACAAATGGAACCAAATGGACCAAATGGATTCATACACTGACAGAGTAACGCCAGGGCTCCACCGGACGCGTTGCGTCTCCGTCGCGTCGCGTCAAAAAACGCACCGGTTCAATTTTAATGCACGCGTCGCGTCTCCGTCAACGCGGGCAGTGGAGCCACCCTTCATTGATTAAAAAGGGAACATTCCCTAACGGTGACGGAGACGCGACGCTGACGCGCCCGGTGGAGCCCGGCCGTTATGGGGTCCATTGTCTAATCTGAAATTTTAGAGACTGACACGGGAGTGGATTTTCACTCCTGTCCTGTCCCACTCCCACAGAAAAAATCCTGTCCTGTCCCAATCCTGGGCCAGAGTTTTAAAAAAAATCCCATCCTGTCCCACTCCTGTAGAATGACTCCTGATCCCATCCCGCTCCCACTCGAAATTTTAGTCATTAGGCAATTGATCGATCGATCCATCTATCCATCTAGGCCTATCTATCTATCACTTCTGGCTTCTCAAGACAGATATCCTACCAATACAATTAAAATAAATAAAGTGTTGGATTTAACTTTGACTACCAAATACAGTTCCGACACTTAATTTAAGTCCTATGACACTGTTTTTCCCTGAACAGAACTTAAAGCTTAAAGGGTAAGACCACTTTCTTTTTAGGTTTGAGTTGTGTAGTTACCTTGCCATGATGTAACTCCACATGTGGACAAGAAATTAAAAAAAATGTTCCAGTGATCAGAATTGATAATTCAAAATATGCTCCTCATTGATTTACATTGTATGCTAAAACACTCTCAAAGTCACTCTTTTAGTACGTAAACAAACACAAACAAAGTTGATTCAGACAATATGGAGCTTCACCAAAATTAATGTGGTTTTATTTTTTCATAAAAATGTTAACTTCCTGTTGATTTTACTATTTGAAGATCTGGATCCCGATCCACGGATCCAGTCCGGGTTTTCTTCCCAATAAAATGGACAAATCAACAGGAAGTTAACATTTTTATGAAAAAAAAAACCCCCATGAGTTTTGGTGATGCTCTATATTGTCTGAATCAACTTTGTTTGTGTTTGTTTACGTACTAAAAGAGTGACTTTGAGAGCTGTTTTAGCGTACAATGTAAGTCAATTAGGAGCATATTTTGAATTATGAATTTCTAATCACTGGAGCAGTTATTTTGTATTTCTTGTCCACATTTGGAGTTACATCATGGCAAAGTAACTACACAACCCAAACCTCAAAAAAAGTGGTCTTACCCTTTAACAGTTAACAAGTGCTTTGTCAATTAAGATAACACAAACCCTCAGTGTTAATTTAACTCTATATGAATATTTATTCAGTGTACAAGTCTATGTGTATGGCAGTGGTTCCCAGGGGTCCTTGAGAGAGTTCCAGGGGGTCCCCAGCTAAATAATAGTTTGGAACCAAATGGACCCTTATGGGTCTAACAAATTATGTTATGGGAGTGTACAAATGGAACCAAATGTTGTTCCATTTGTACACTCAGAGTTAAATTAACTTGATTGATTTTACAATATAATTTGGGGGTACCAGCAATAAAAATGCCATTAAATGGGGGTCCGTAGACTAATGCATGTCAAACTGGGGGTCCTTGAAATTAAAATGGTTGAGAATCACAGCTAGAGCCGTAATAAAAATCTTCTCTTATGGGGGTCCCCGCCCCTGGCATCTTTTCAAATGGGGGTCCGCGGGCTAATAAATGTCGATTTAGGGGTCCTTGACACGAACATGTTTGGGAACCACTGGTGTATGGGACTCGGTTGGGAGAAAGAAGGGAGACGATGTATTGAACATTCGCTCAGGGAGCTGTTCAGGGAGCTAGCTAACAGTAACAGCGTAAGCATGTAGCTAACGTAGCATCACAATTGAAAGTTGCAACGTTGCCACTGCCAAATGCATCAGGATGATCTGGCTATAAATAATCGATTAAATCACGGCACCGGCGCGATGCAGAATCATACACGGCCGCATTGCGATGTCTTCATATACAACTGTAAAAGACGTCCAGCCCGACTGGATTGCATGGAGGAGCTTTTTGTGTTGTGGAAGGCAGCACTAGCACTGCTGGATTATGGGTAACTATGTAGTTATTTTGACCTGTGTCAGCAAGTCAAGAGTGTTGGCTCCGTTAACTTTCATTCCCGTCCCGTCCCGATCACGGGATAATTAAAAATATTAATCCCGTGTCCCGCGGGAGTCCCGACAAAATGTCAGTCTCTGAATGCCAAACTGGGGGTCAGTGAAATTAGAGGGTTTGAGAACCACTGTTGTAGACGGCTCGCCCTCTTTGACGCCAAGCTGAAAAAAAACGAATGAACTGTGTGATCTGGTTAATAGGTATCATGTCAACGTCACCGCATCACAGCAGTGATGTTGTGCTAATGACGTACCAGCATGACAGAGGTACATGTGACAGCATTGGTACAGAGCGGGGCTTTGTCCAGAGAATTGTGTTTTGAGATATGTGAGATGGCAGCGGTGCCAACAAGACCACAACTTGTTGAATAGAGAGGGGGCACAAAGTGAAATATGGCAATGCTTTGGATTAAAAGTGAATGAAAAATGTTATAAGCCCCTTTCCCACTTGCACCGAAAGCCATAAATCAACTGGCAATATTCCATATTGGCATAATGTGGGAGTAGGAAGCGGTGTTGATTTTCGTAAAATGCAATTCCATAAATTGCCCCACACACTCTGTATAATAGCCTAAGTAAGTTTCACTTTCTCTTAACCAATTTCACCCTGGTGTCCCTATGTCTGTATGTCATTATAGGTGAACTTTTCAACAGATAATTTTTCGACCGCGGTCGAGACCATGGCATGGACCTCACAATGCCACGCTAGACCTTCCAGTCCTTCATTGCCATCCCCAGTCTGCTTACTGATGCATGCGAATCCCTTGACTCCTTCAAAACTGCTCTCAAAGGGCACCTACGGACGGCTGCAATTCGAAACTGGCCCCCGTAAAATCTGAATCCCCCTATGATGATTTCCTTTTGACTATATAGTTGTGTATATTCATACGTCTCTAAATGTTTTTTTTTTTTTTTAAGATATTTTTTTGCGGCTTACGCCTTTTTATTGGTTTTTGAAGGGACAGACAGTAGGCTGACAGGAAACGGGAGAGAGATGGGGGAAGACATGCAGTAAAGGCCGTGTCGGGCTCGGGAGTCGAACTCGCGGCACACTGCGACTGGATTACCAGTCGGGTGCCCAGACGGTTACGCCACCGCCTGGGCGTCTTTAAATGTTTTGATGAATTTAAAATGGTGGGCCCTATTGTAAACAAGTGTAATGCTTTATGGTGTTGTCCACTCACTGTTAACAGTGTTTGTTGTACTTGAAATGTACTGTAATTCTGCAAACTGTTAATAAATCAATCAATCAATCAATCAATGCACGTGTCCCTAGCGATGACATCAGGGAAAGACAATTTTCTACCTCTGGTCTGCTTTGAGGCAGGATTCCAGAGAAGGGAAGATATAACCTCATTGTCAGCTCTGTAGCAGTGGCCAGCAAACTGTGTTCTTCTGGATCGGACTAGTGAAGAAACACGGGGAAGGTTGCCATATATTAGATTAGTCGATGGGTAAATTCACAGCACGTTGGCACTTGCCATGTGCAACATGTTGTGACTGTGAGCTTGTGGATTTGCTATATTTGCCATTTGTCACTGTTGTAAAATAAGGTAGGTATAATGACTTTCACTTTCACATTGCACTACCTGTAACTGTAACTGCAATGTATAGTTGATAGCATAGACGTGTGACCTTTTATTTTTTCAGTCTATCACACCAACATTGTTCTTTTGAAGCTATAGTTGAGCTATAACTACATTATTTAAGCAACGCAAGGCAGTGGCCAGTTTACTGTCAGGGTTGTCTTGTACATAGTGAACTATATAATCTTCACACGTAAGAATTACTTACACTAACAATGTTGGTGTAGCTAAAAGATTTGCTGGGAAAAAAAGCGAGCAATCAGAACCAGTGACATGTGCACTGCCAGTGCCACTGACAGTCACATTTCTTGCCAATAATGGCATTCAAGGCAGTTATGCTGCTAGTTACCCCATACGATGTTGTAAAAGGTTGTGATTTGACTGAAAGCATTTGAAACAAAGCACCTTAATGGCATTTGACAGTATTTCTCCTGTTTGTATGAAAGGTATTGAGATTGAGAACCAACATTCATGACTTGGTGTTGGTATCGACACAAAAACGTGTTATTGTGTCGTGACAACAACACTAGCTGCTAGCAAACACACATTTGACCAAACAACAGCAATGTAGCAGCATGGCCCCACCCGCTCTAACCTCAAATTCTGATACTCGTATTGAAGTATCACGGTGGACACCACCACTGTAGAGGTGTGTGTGTGTGTGTGTGTGTGTGTGTGTGTGTGTGTGTGTGTGTGTGTGTGTGTGCACGCGCATGAGTACGTGCGTGTGATGGGCAGACTTACAGTGTGTCAGAGAACAAGGTCAGCCCATCCCAGGAGAGGTGTTGGCTTACTAACAGAGCACAGCTACTTGAAACCAAGGTCACTGCTCTGTGGCTACAAGAGGGACAGGAGACTGGGGCCAGACAGGGAGGGCTGTGCCACCGGGCTCCGTGCTTGTGTGTGCATGTTCCCATGCACGTATGTGTGTGTGCATACATGTAACATCCAAGTGGGTGCGTGTGTGTGTGGGTGGATGCATGCGTCCGCGCATTGAGATGGATGGAATTCAGATTACTGGAAGAGAGGGGGGGAAAAAAGAGAAACAACACATCTACTCCCCATTCAGTGCTGAGTTTCCTGAAATCAGATGCCAGTCTGACATAAACAAATCAGAAAAAGGAGCCATTATCGCTGCCATTATGGCTGGAAACTGGAGAGTAGGGATCTTAGCTGCTCTCTGCTTCTATGCTCATTCAACCTTTAATAGCCCGCTGCATAGCTTTGACTGGCTTCGTAAAAAAAGAAAAATCTACCAGTGGAGCCCTCTGATAGAGCTGGAGATTACAGCAGAGAGGCCTATAGAAACTCAACACCACCAATTCAACCAAAAGCCCTGGGCAGATGGTAAGGTTTAGCAATTCAAACTAGCTCTACTGGCCGTCCAGACAGGCCTTGACCCCCCCCCCCCCCCCCCAGTCTGATTGTGTGTGTTCCTTCCAATCCTGATCCAATGGATTTTTCCGATTTCTCTACCTATATAATAGGTAGGGAGATGGAACTAGAGTGTCTCTCTCAGCACAATCATGATGCATGAAGGATGTAGCGTTTCTTTTGCAAATTACGACATGTCTTCAACCTCAAAAACGTCCAGCAAAAGGCTTGTGTGGTTCTGGCTAGGCATACTGTGTACTTACATCCTGATGCAATACAGAGAATTTAAAGCTGCATTGTACAGGGGAAGTTACTATAACAAGCCGTTTCATAACAACCCCTGCGAGACAAAGTCAGCAACTACTGTCAGGCTTGTTAAATGTTATTATGATGTCAAATGAAGACTGAACAGGTAGGTAGTTTAAATGTTTCCTAGCAATTCAATTGGTTATTACGTTGCACGGGTCGGATCCAGATCTTTCTAATAAGTAATTGTCATTGAACTGAAATGCAGTTAGAAGCGATCGTGCACTGAGCAATCCACCAGTGGAAAACAAGGGTGTGAGCACATTTTAAAGCGTTAGGGACTACACACCAAACTGGCTACAGGCTAGGCAAGGAGATCAGATTGAGAGACGTTGGGTCTTAAAAGGTGTAATAAGTTGCTCCTGCACACAGCACACAGACTACAGGCCTGGACATAGTCAGTTTTCACTTACGTTGGTGTGAGAACGCAAGGCAACATACTCCGTCAGTTATGTTGCCATTCATAGTGTATCCAGTGCTTATGTATTCTTATGTGAACGTGAATTTTAGTACAACAATTCCATAGATGTATCCATAGTTGCCCGTTGCTTTAGTTTGGGATTATTTCTGAAGTGTAGTTGCTTATTTGGACTTGCTTTCATGATTCTTTTTGTTTTTAGATTAATCGGCATCGGTTCGATCAATCAATCAGACCAATGAATTAATCGGTCCTATTTCGGTATTTACGGTTGATACGGTTTCATATAATCTTTACGGTTTCTGTGACTCTGTGTGTGTGTGTGTGAACTGTGTGGTTTACGTCAAGTCACAAAATCACTTGTTGCCACGGAAACCCAGCCAGCGGTTTACACTACATTGCAAAAATCATTGCTGTGGATCGCTATGGAACAGAGCTATGCTGTGGTGGACAGTCACAGAACAAATTTGTTGCAGCTCAGCATTGCCAAAATATTCCTATCAGCAACTGGTCCACTCTCTGTCAGGCATAAACTAAACTCAGTGGATCATGCTGAAATAATCTGATGCGAGTTGTACGCCGTTGTACGGCTGCGCCTCCACTTCCAATCTAGAATTAATTATACGTCGCCGTACTGCGGAGCGCGTGCAGAAAATAGCCGATCTACAAGCTTACAGCACGTCGTCGAATCGTCACGCATTGTTTATGGATGCGTTCATGACTCGTTTGTCACATCATAAGATACTAATATAATGGTTAAAATAAAATCACTGAGATCTACGAGTAGATGATAGATCAAAGGCAGATTGTCAGAGCAGGCAATGCCTGTGCCTGGGGGCTCAATACACTACGGTAGGCAGAGAGGGACAAGACAGGCGAACATGACTAGTGATTACAATAGTGGCGATAGACTGTAATAGCAGTCTCTGATTAACAAAATGATATGAATTCAAATAATGCAAACGCATGGCCATGTTAAAATGAATTACACGGTAAAACCGGAAACTGCAGTTTTGGTCATAGTAAACCAGGGTTTTAAATTTAGCAAAACCGCCCAACCTTAATAAAGGTATTAAAGTTAAACCTGACTTGCCTAACCCTGCAGTGCATGTATTTTTCAGAATGGACAAAATCATATGAGATCATATCGACATCGGCAATATCGGTTATCGGCCATTGTAGAACTGTCCACAGTGTTGCCAAGTCAAGTTTGGACTTGTTTATCTGTAAAGTTTCTTTAAAATATTGGTAGTCCTCATTCATACTACCTATTTATGTCTTAGACATTGCCTAATTCAATTCAAAATAGTACATCGTTTGCATTTCTCGAGAGAAAAACTATCTAAAATGTATCCTGACATTGACTCTACTTGTATAAGATGTCATCTGGAGCCAGCCTCTGTTGGACATATGTTTTGGGGATGCACTTCCTTGAACCCGTTTTGGAATAGTATTTTTGATGCTTTCTCAACCATTTGTCATATACCAATTGCGCCCAACCCGATAACTGCTATATTTGGAGTTCCCAACGTCGATGCACCAATTACCTCTCCCCAAGGCAATTTCATAGCTTTTTCTTCACTCATAGCGAGGAGACTTATTCTCCGCAATTGGAAACATTCACAAGTTGTGGGTCAAGGATGTTCTATCCTTTATACCATTGGAGAAGCTCAGATACAACAGGTACAAATCTCGCCAGAAGTTTGTAAAGGCTTGGTCCCCTTTCATTGAATTCACCCTTTCACTATCTTTTGATGCTGTATCTTAGCTGTTCCTACATGTCACTTTTCTGTTTCCCTTGATTTCTCATTTTTGCTTGTCATGTTTTATACTGATAATTGGATGTGTGGTAACCTATTTTCCTTTATCAATTGTATTACTGTCTGGTTAGAGTCTGGTTGGTTCACTGTGTAGCCCCTTAATCTAGTGAAAGGCAATTGTTATTGTATTTATTTTATTATTTCTTATTTTATTCATTTATTATTTATATCCTTTATTACCCTGATAGCTTTATAATTAAGATAACAGATAAGGGAAGGCCAATTAGTTGCATATAAAATGCAGAAGGGACAATTAATGATTCAAGATATAAAGGACTGTATAATACTGAATTACTGAGCTACACAGGGCTATAACTATAACAAATACTTTTGAGAAAGTATTCAAAGAGTACACATAAATACTCAGCACCACAATGGTAAATGGTTACCAAATCTTTTAGATGACCAAGTTAACAATTAGCTTTAACAGGATTACTTTAAGCAGAGAGATCAACATCCAAATGTTGATCTAAGCAGGAAATACTCTTTTAGAAAAATACCTTACGTAGCCAATTAAAAAGATGAAACCACCAGGAAGAAGGATTGTCCAGTCCGAGCAATATGATTAATGTCTATTCATTTTCAGATCAGAGAGACAGAACAGATCCACACACAGCCAAATTACAAAAAACTCTCACCCTGTGCGACAAACTGCACAGGGTTCTCTCTCACGAACAATTCATTTCACAGGCATTAATACTGTAGAATACGTCAATTGTTGATACACTTTCATTGGCTGAATACACAGTTAGTTTCCGCTATTCCACGCTGGCACTGGTTGTCCAGCGCTCATTGGACCAGCACATGGATGATGAGACTGATATTGGGACAGCTTCCTTAGTTCCGTCATGGAGAGCCATAAACCGGGAAAGCACTGAGGCTGGCGTTGCTATGGCAACCTGAAGATAACATTTCTTTCCCTGTTAGCTGTAAACTTTCGACAGAGAGAAATACTCCCTGAGCAGCTATCTCTTTTCTCACTAGGCATCAAGGTCAAATACATGCAGTGTTATATCCAAATAGACCTCTCAGTATGCCAGCTAACTTTTGACTGGGGACAGACAGTGAATCTTAACTTGGCGTCAGGCAACCCATAATATAATATGATAAAATAATATAGGTCTGAGATGATTAGGCACGTGGATGGTGACATGACATAAATAGGATAAGGAGAACACGGTCTGGGCCAAAAGGAAACATTGACACAAGTCCACAAAAATACCAAAATAACAGATCTACCATAACTCAAAATTATCTATCATACCCGTTTTCTTTTTTATTATCGTGGTTTATGGTTTTATTATTGTTGCTTTTGTTGTTGTTGTTGTCTTATTTTGTGATGGAACCGGGGAGGGTGGGGTATATGTGGGGTTGTTTGTCTACCAAAATTGAAAATCCTATAAATAAAGTTATAAAAAAATATATATATATTGGTAGTCCTCGACATGAAAATGTTTCTAAAACAACATTGGACAATGAATGACAGTCAGCAGACTCAGCATTTTATTTTATTTTCTGACTTGATCTGGCCTGTTAACATTTTCATAGACCTGGTTGCTCGTTTCTCTCACAGTCACGAATGTGGCAACCCTGGTCAAAGGGATGTTTGTTGTGGTTTCGCTTAGCACAACAGCTAGCAGCCAGGCCGTCATTATAATTTGTCATAGATGACAGTATTTAGAAAATAAATGTTATGTCCCCGAACTTATGGATATGGACTTATGGCTCCATCGCTGCCTCTTTCTTCTCTAGTAAGTAGAACTAACGTGTTGCTGTGTTTACCGTCCCAACTCCCTGCCACAGAGTGCCGTGGCCGTGCTCCGCCTCCTCTCACACACACACACACACACACACACACACACACACACACACACACACACACACACACACACACACACACACACACACACACACACACACACACACACACACACACACACACACACACACACACACACACACACACACACACACACACACACACACACACCTCCTGGCTGCTATGCAGAGTGCAGACCCAGCTCCCGCCTCCCAGACCCAACTTTGAGAATAGATTAACGGCGATATTTTCTTTATCGCGCGATAAGAGTCTTGCGTTAACGCAGCACGTTAACGCCGATAGCGGCCCAGCAGTTATATATATATATATATATATATATATATATATATACACACACACACATTAAATATCAATACAATGCAGCTTCAACTGTCCTAGGTTGACAGGTGTGCCTGACAGAGTACCTACTTTGCTTGTGTGACAATCGGTGGGATCCGAGTGCCAGCAAGTCTAACATGAATGAAACTTGTTATTTTGTTCTCGCATTCAAAATTCATAGGGGCTGCAGTGAGCAGGTTGGCGGTGTTGGGTGGACAAACAAACCAGGCGGTGGTGGAGGGAGGTCTAGTTCAATGTTATCTTATCCTCCGCCATGCTGGACCAGAGCCTAGCAACTCTAAAATTAGCCTCTTCATCTAAACACAGACTTTGGTGTAGCAGCCACTCTCTCTGATGGGAACTTGGCGTGTGGCTTGAACACACACACACACACACACACACACACACACACACACACACACACACACACACACACACACACACACACACACACACACACACACACACACACACACACACACACACACACACACACACACACACACGCACACACGCACACACGACGGTCTCCCATCAGTTACAATATGTGTGTGCATGTTAGCATTAGCATGATGCTAGGAAGAGAATACGATGGAGAACAGAGCCTGGGAAACAAACGTCAAATTCCCACAGAAAATACAACATGTGAGGGGAAGTCACATAGTGTGCTCGTCTTCCTCCAAACATGGAGATATTATTCTGCATTTCACCATTCAGTGAAACCACTGCCATCCCTCAACAGTCAGTAACCCTAAAATCCCAGAAAGAACTCTGTCTTTTGAGTCTCTCTATCACACACAAATGTGATACTGAGAGAGAGAGAGAGAGAGGGAGAGAGAGAGAGAGCGAGAGAGAGGGGGAAAGAGCAACAGACAGAGAGACTCAACAACAGTATAAAACTGTTCAGCGTAGAAGCTTCTACCATCCATGCTCGACAATTTATCCTTTTCAATCTCACGCCCACATGCTGCTGCGTCTCCAGCTCAGGAGGCTAACTGGTCTGAACCACGGTCACATGGGATGCTGGCCTCCCACTCCTTGCCTGCTAACCGTGGACCGCTGCCAGGTGGGAAACTGCTTGTGGCCAAAATCATACTGCAGTGAAACACCAGCTCAAGAACGTGGAAGAATTAGGGAACAAGCCACCTATGAAACCCTGATGAAAGTCAATGCCATGCACAGTAATCCGCAAAATTAACTCCAACCTCCCTCTCTGATCTTGCAGTGTGCTGGACAGAGAGCCTGGGTCGGGCTAACCCGGCAGGACAACAAAGCGCCGGCCCTATCTCTCTTTCTCTCTCTCTCTCTCTCTGGGTCCATGCAGCCCCGCTTGCAGACTTCACATTCCTCTGCTGAAGATGTGAGCGGCCTGCCATCCTGCTTGCTAATGGTGACTTACTCTGCTTCACAGAGCCGTGCCTGTTCTCCGCAAACAGACTCCTTCTATCTGCCATTAGTATGTGGCCTGCCTGAGGGAGGAGGGGGGCGGCGGGTGAGGAGGGGGGAGGAAGAAGTGAAGGTTGGGAGAACAAAGCTGCTATAGTTGTCTCCAGCCGGGCCGGGCCGGGCCAGCAGGGGAGAGTTATGTAATATGACTGGCAGGGTCCACTAGCCTGTTCACAGAGCTACCACACACACTGATCCCCACTGAGAAACAGGGCCCTGCTTCAGAGTGGGTCCACTAGCCTGTTCACAGAGCTACCACACACTAATCCCCACTGAGAAACAGGGCCCTGCTTCAGAGTGGGTCCACTAGCCTGTTCACAGAGCTACCACACACTAATCCCCACTGAGAAACAGGGCCCTGCTTCAGAGTGGGTCCACTAGCTAGTTCACAGAGCTACCACACACTAATCCCCACTGAGAAACAGGGCCCTGCTTCAGAGTGGGCCCACTAGCCTGTTCACAGAGCTACCACACACTGATCCCCACTGAGAAACAGGGCCCTGCTTCAGAGTGGGTCCGGGGAGGGACGGACACTCGGACCTAAAGATATATATAATATACATATGGAGAAAGAGAGAGAGAAATGTGAATACAGTATGAGAGAGGGCACATAAACAACATACTGTATGCTGGGAATAAGCAGGTAGGAAAGAGCAATCACAGGTCTTTCATCTGTACGTCATCGCACGCACGCACGCACTAAAACCATATCCCACTGCCTTTACTGAACATGGTTAATGATCAGTCCTTACTCCTTAGGAAATAAAAGTGACGAATTACAAGTAAATATTTGACAACGTTGGGATTACAGAGACTGTTGCGTCATGGCAATAGAGCTGACCCCCCGTGACACTGACTGTGGTTTATAAATGGCTTCGAGTCTGTGTTACTTCCGTGTGACAGTGACATCACTGACCAATACTTGGTATCTTTACCGTTCACGTGTGTTCAGCGAGCAGCAGCAGCAGCGTAACAACAACAAGCTTGCAGCCTATTTTGTCACGCTGGCACTAAGGGACAGGTCGAGATTTAAATAGGGATACCCCTGGAGGACATTTATGTGCCCCGATATAAAATACCATCACCCTCCCTGTGAATGAAAATAAAAATCGAGTCCCCTCCCCAGGTGATTAAACAAAAAGGAATCACCCTCCCCTATTAATTAACATCACATTCACCTCAGTATTATTTATTCCTAACTTTAATCTGGTAGCGTTTTTAATATGTGAGAAAATAAAGTGACCGCAAAAATCGCGAAAACTCACTGTCCGCTGTGAGGTTCGAACACACGGCCAACGCGGACAATGGTCTCATAGTCTAACGCCTAACACAGCAAGCTATGCAAGCTATAGAAAATAGTAGTCTGTACTTGATTGCGCAGCTCACTCGTGACAGACACTACCCGAACGACAGCAGCGATCACAACACTTTAGCTTTTACTTTTACTACGGACATTTGTCCTAACGCTGTTGTGAGACGCCATAACGATACTTGTTTGTTGTTGTTCTCTGACTAGTTTATAATCTCTAGACGAGTGTGTTCCGGTCGTTTCAGCGAGCGTCACTGATTGGCCAAATTCTGCACACGCCTACTGTCTGGATAGGCCAAGCACAATGATTGACACATAGGGGGAACAATGAAAACCGGTCCTGTTGGGAAGAACCAAGTGAAAGCAACAGAGGGGTATCGTTGACCAAAGTTGTACTTTAATTCAGAAAAGCTGTAGTATTAGATATATATATAAAACCTGGACTATTTTATTATCAAAATTGGATCACCCTCCCTTGGACTCGAAGTAAAATTAGCTCACCCTCCCTCTGACTAAAACTAAAAAGACATGGCCCTCCCCTATTTTCCTCCAGGGCCCCCTTTTCTAAATTTCGACTGGTCCCTAATGAAACAAAACAGGATGGTACAGGATTATTATTTAATTTCAGTATCAGAAGATGATGTAACCCAGGTAAAGTAATGTGTCACTCTGCATGTTTAACTAATGTTTTCCACATGTCCAGTGATTTCTGGAAAAGACATAGGCCTAACCTTTTTTTTAATCATACTATCGTTGTTGATATAACATTATATTATGATATACAGTAATATTATAGCAGCGTGTAGGCTACTTAAGGGCCAGTCAACTGTCTTCCGTTGGTTGGTTAGGTGTGTGTGTGTGTGTGTGTGTGTGTGTGTGTGTGTGTGTGTGTGGTGCGTGTGTGCATATATATAATATACAGTACTATTTACTGTAGATATTTTTACTGTATAATCTCTTGTGTCATGGTTTGGTAATCTGGCCTTTAAAAACAGAACAGCTAAAGCAACAGTTACGTGACAGGTAAATCTATCTCAACTCAACCTATCATCTCCATTACACCAAGCAGCTGGTGGCCAGATCTATTCTATATGACAACCGTTTTGTACAGTATTCATTTTATATTTATCTTTGAAAAGCAAAAATGTTTTACTTGGGTACTAATATAGAAACATTGAACTTTGGAAGAGGGAGGTGACTTGAGAAACTGAGAATGGGAGCAAGCGCTGCAGCAAGGCGCTTCATGAGATGTAGAGGGGGAGTGGCACCCAAGAGAGCCACACAGAGAGATAGAGGTACAGGTATAGAGAAAAAGAGAGACAGACAGACAGATAGAGGTACAGGTAGAGAAAGAGAGAGAGACAGACAGACAGACAGACAGAGGTACAGGTAGAGAAAGAGAGAGACAGACAGATAGAGGTACAGGTAGAGAAAGAGAGAGACAGACAGACAGATAGAGGTACAGGTAGAGAAAGAGAGAGACAGACAGACAGACACACACAGAGAGAGAGAGACGGAGGGAATGAGATAGTCAGGAACTTTCAGTCTGTCTCTGCTCACCACGGGCAAGGTGGAGGATTTGGAGCGGTTAAAAATAAAGTCTGATTCTGATTTACTGAGATGCCTGCCTGGAAACCATGTGACTTACATCACATGAGGAGAGAGAGAGAGAGAGAGAGAGAGAGAGAGAGAGAGAGAGAGAGAGAGAGAGAGAGAGAGAGAGAGAGAAAGGGGGGTGGCATAAACACTACACACATTACACCCCCGGTGGCATGCTAAGCTTTGTGATCAGTTTCCTTGGTTTCCACTGACAGTAAGCAGATATAGGCGGCTCAGAGTGGTAAACAGCAGCAGCAGCTCCCATTGGTTCACTGCCTCTGGCTCACTCTGTGTATGGGGGAGGGAGAGAGACACAGGGAGAGAAAGAGGGGAAGGAGAGAGGGAAAGATAGGGGAGAGAGAGAGAGAAACTCAGGGAGCAAAGCTAGCTTCCTGTGCATGGTGGAGTGTGTCTGAGCCAGTGATGCAGATGTTTGGGAACACGGTTACATGATGGAAAGATTGCCTGCGTCACGGTGCAGTTCTCTGTCCCCGTGTCTTTCGAGTGTGCTTCAGTTCAGCCCGACAACAGACAAAGTGAAATACAAAGACAAAGTCGAGGCCTAACTATGTACAGTATGTGTTTGTGTGAGAGAAGGATGTGCGCGGGGTGGTCGCTGCTGCTGGCCACCCGCTGGTTCTGCACAACAGAGACGGTGACCCACTTTCTTCAGTCTCGCTAATACACAAGCCCTACCATACACACATTACAGAAAGCCTTTGACAAAAGGACAGGAAGGCAGAGCCTAGGTATGCACTAAGCTCTGCTCTTAATACATGCATTCCAGTGGAGAGAGCTCAATGCTGTTGCTCTTTAAGCTTGCCTGTTGGTACAAGCAGTGCCCACACACACACACACACACACACACACACACACACACACACACACACACACACACACACACACACACACACACACACACACACACACACACACACACACACACACACACACACACACACACACACACACACACACACACACACACACACACACACACACACACACACACACACACCCTTGTATGTCTGGAAGAAGTGCGTGGCTGGCCGTATGTATCCACAAACAGTTTCCATCTTACTGTCTACATCAGCCAAAAACACTTAGCAGCTAGCTTTGAAAAACTATCGACAAATTCCACAATGTGTTTTTGTTTGTTTTGTTTTTAATCAAAATGGGCTCCATAACAGTAGCTATGGCAAAGGCATTGAGAGCATTGTTTGACAGGTGGAGAGTCATTTCCAGGAAGACAAGGAGAACGAACATACCGATTCCATGGCTGTGGGAGGATGTCAGGGGAACTGAATTCCCGGTGAAAAAAAAAAAAAAGGCTGCTTCCACTGCTGAAGAGTCCACAGAATCCTGAAAAACAAGAAACCAGAACCAGGTATTAATTACGTGCACGGTGCTAGTAGTTTCACATTCCTTATGACGGATGGGAGGCAGAGGAGGGTCATGTTTCGCTCCCAGGATCACTTCTCTCTGGCAGGGCTCGAGGGCCCCCGACCCAGGCCAGTCAAGGGAGCCATGTGGAGGGCTGGCACATTGCGCCTGAACCCCAACACACCACAAGCCTTTCAGTCCCCAGAAGGATCCCCTCACCCTAATAAAGGGACTACTATACGCTGAGCATTCAGCATGTGTCACACACTTCCGCCTAATATATACAGATTTTCAACTGAAAAGCATGATGAATTGAAAATGTGGCGTTTTCTTCTTGAGACAGTGATACGACGACGGACGTATACATTAGCCCTTGGCCTGCAGGCGGCCTCCTCCTCAGTCATGTACCACAGGGAGGTCCACTGTCCTGTCCACAACCTTTTGTTCTGGCTCCATGTGTCCTGCCTCTGTTTTAGTGTCTCACCCAGTCTCAGTGGGCGGAAGCAGCGCCCCAGCTCTATACGCCCCTGCATCTAACCCAAACTAACCCAAACCCAGCTGTCCCCCAAACTCTCTCCCATCTCCGGCCCCCTGGTCCAGAAACACAGCCAAAGCCTAACCCAGTGTCCCTGAGCCATGCCCAGTCCTGCTCAAGTTCCTATCCCCAGTTCCAGTTGCCCTGCCCCCCAGACCCATCCCTTCTCTCAGTCAGGACAGGGGTTTATCTGGATTTGGGAGGCAGTCAGGGGGCTTTGCAGGGGCCCAGTGTGGGGCTCTGAGGGGTGACATTCCTACATGGCTGTGCGACTGTCACCCAGGCCTGAACTCGCATTTCTTCCATGACACTGGTATAAAGTTAACAGTGAGAGACGCAGGGACCAGGGGCGACTAAAGGGCAATACTGCCATGCACAAACCAGTGTCTAGGTTTACTTGCTCAGAAATATCTATGAATAAATATGTCAACGAACACTCCAAAAAGGTACTAAGTATAGGATCACTAGAGTAGTAGAAAGACTGAAAGACCAGGTAGGATGTCAGATGGGCAGACAGGCCCAGCTCTAGTGATAAATAATAATACATCCATGATGTGCAAAGCAAAGCAAAGTTCTTTGTTTACCCAGGGTGAATGGACTAAGCTCGACGAACTTGTTTACAGCCAGACCCTGCTCATAGAACATTTCATGGTAGGGGTTGCCTTGCTCAAGGGCACTTCAGCGGTGGTAATTTTAACGTGCCGGTCCGGGGATACGAACTGGCGACCTTCCGATAACAAGACCGCTCCGCAAACCGTTCGGCCACCGCTGCCCTTGCAGGCTTAGAGAATCTAGTCTCAATGTGGATCCAGATCATAAATTGCCGATCACCGATCGAGTCATTTGGAGTGAAAATTGTCCGATTACCGATCAGTGGCCCATCGATCGGAGCACTTCTAGTTCTACTTGCCGGAAGTGCCAAGTGGCCGAGAGTCACTTTGATAACCAGAATGAGTGCAACTGCTAGTTGTAAAAAGGTAGCAATGTTCTTCATAAATAGTCTATAAAAATAGTTAAAGAAGATGAATGAATGCACTTGCTCGTCGGGTAACCTGAAAGCAAACTCCACTTGCCCAAATGTGGGCAACCATTAGTGTCAATCTATGCATGCAAGATATAACCTTTCTTAGCTAACCTCTTACAGTTACGTCAACATTGCGTTTCTTTTTTAAAATCAACCTTTTTTGCACAATGGTTTCAACACTGGTTTCTGTGTTGAAACCATTGTTAAGTTTTCACTGTCAGTGGATCAACACCAGCAGATGACATGGCCAAAATCATCACTGTGTTTTGTCAAGTCCAGAGTCTCAACACAACCATCTATTATGATATTTTACAGCACTGTGTGCCTCCGTACATTGACAAGCTTTATGTTGATGATGCTGATCTTCCTTTTCAGGCAGCACTTGGGACCTGCCCACAGAGCCAAAACTACTAGTAATAGGTGTACTGACCATGGTATTACTGTGCTTAACTGACCAGCCAACTGGCCTGACGTGAACCCCACAGAGAATATAGGTTGTATTGTCAAGAGGAAGGTGCTGTGAGACATGAGACTCAACAATGCAATTTGATACGGCTGTTATCAAACAAACCTGGGCTTCCATAACACCTCAACAGTGCCACAGGCTGATCACCTCCATGCCACGCCCCATTGATGAAATCATTTGTTCAAAAGTATCCCAGAAAAAGTATTGACTGCATACATTAATATACTTTTCAGATGGTCGACATTTCTCGTTTAAAGAAATATTTATTTTAGTGATCTCGTAAAATATTCTAATTTGTTGAGATAGGATGTTTTGATTTTCATGAGCTGTACGCCGTAATCATCAAGATTAAAACAAAAAAAGGTTTTAAATACGAATATACGAAATATGAAAGTTTCACTTTTTGAATTATATTACGACAGTCCAGACTAACTTGTCCACTGTGCACCGGTGCTACAAATGTCATCGTATCGCTGTCGTGGCTAAACGTGTTGGTACTAATATTCAAACAAGAAGTTTTAGGCCCTAACTGCCAAAGCAATACAGTATCACTGGGGTTCAGTTAAAACATGTTTTGCCACAAATAGTACAATAGAGCTATTTAACACGCCTAAGCCCCAAACAGTTTGGTATATCTGTCAGTAATTAATTTCATAAACAACATTTTGGAGTTCAGTCCACTGTATCTCACTGCTAAACTTGTCCGCAGACTCCGCACACCGACCAGATTTTAATTAGCAGAATATGCAAATGAGTGCAATTCATATTCATGTGATCGAGATCAATGGTTCTCAAAGTGGGGTCTGGGAGAGTTGTAGAATTCTGTGCCAAACCTAATCTGATAACAAAAATCTGCTCCTCATTGCGGTCTTAGGCACAAAATCTTTTCAAGATCAAATGCGGGTGCAAAGTAGCCTGGCTTCAGCCCCTGAAACACTAGCCATGCATGCCCATCAAAAAATAAAATAATGTGAAGGTCCCCGACAAGAAACTAATCTAACAACTAATGTAGTTCAGTGGTTCTCAAACTTTTCAGGCCACGATCCCCTAAAAGAATCATATATGAACTGGGGACCCCCCAAAAGAATCATATATGAACTGGGGACCCCCCAACCTGCGACACTTGACAGTTCTAGTTTGTTGATTACTTTTGATGCAGTATTGCAGTGGTTTTCAACCCATTTCATATCAAGGACCATTATAAATTTGGCATTTGAGCCACAGACCATTTGATGAGATTTATCCTCAGACCTAAAACTTGAATATTTTGTTGTCGTTGGATAAGATTGTGTCTACAATTCCATGCCATGTGGTGATCAAAATAATTCTTCTACATTCTCTAATTGTGTAGACTTCTTGTAAATTAAGTAATGGAGATGTTTAACAATGATTTAGCTCTTGAGAGCGTAAAATGAAACCAAATGGACCCGGTCATGGAATTGCATCCTCGCTGCTTGTTGATACACCCGGTAGCAATGTAGTGTGTTGCTAGGCACCTGACGTCCGAGCCCGCTCTTTCACTACCAATGGCTCCATGATTATCGCTCGACTGCCTTGAAAACAGCGGAGGTTTTCCACCGTGGCGTGAATTGCATTATAAAACTTCCATGTGGTAGTAATCATCATGGAGGTAGTGACACTTAACCCAATCTGTGCCAGAACGAGATAATAATATTTTTGAATATATATCCCTCTAGGAAAACTTGAAGCAATTTCCACACACGACTGCCCCAAGTCACCGTCACTCACATGTGCTCGCCAGGCGGAACACGCATGGACCACTGCCTCTGACGTCACTCCTTACACCTCCGCGTTTCTCCGCCGGACCCCATTCAAATCACTCAGTCCACAATCGACAGGCCAAGTCACCGTCACTCACATGTGCTCGCCAGGCGGAACACGCATTGACCACTCACTGCCTCTGACATCACTCCTTACACCTCCGCCGGACCCCATTCAAATCACTCAGTCCACAATCGACAGGCCAAGTCACCGTCACTCACATGTGCTCGCCAAGCGGAACACTTTATCCAACCCTTTCTTTTTCTCTCTGCTGTGTCGGACAGTCGGAGACTATGAGGCAGGGGTGACGCTCCTATTACGAGCCTCAGTACAGTACACATACAATTTACCCTGGGTGTGCGTGTGTCTACGATGTGTGGCCATCCGCTACTACATGTGAAGGGCATTATAATGGGTTTAAAAACACAGCTGAAACATGAAGTGGAGGCCGTCAAATCACGCAATTTGCTTCTTCCCATTGCCGCCGCAACGCAACCTAGAGTTGAGCCGCCCGAAGGTAAAAAAGCCTATTATTCTGAATCCATTCTAAGCATTAGTTTTGCACAAAAAACACTCCTTGGGCTAAAAGCGGCCATAGCCGTCATCACAAATGTGATGGGTCAGCACATTTTGGGCACATTTGGGCAAGTGGCCGATTATGCCAAAGAGTGTTTTTTGTGCAAAACTAATGCTTGGAATGGATTCGGAATCATGAAAACCCCCTAGTTTGACATGTCACATGCTATATAAAGCATAATGACAATTTGAAGATCTTTCCTTATATAGGATGTTACTGGTAGGATCACATATAAACCCCTATAAAACAAATTGCTCAATACCGACAGCCGATCAGCAAGTGGATTCATGATTGTATGTATATAGACAATATTTTAGGCCAATAAAAAGACTATATACCAAATTTCACACAGTTGTAAATTAAATCTGTGCTACTTTTAAGTCAGAATGGCAGGGGGAAATTTTATCAAGCACAACAGACTTAGTTGCGCACTGGTGTTGCGTGCAGTAAATTATAGCAGATATACAAGCTTACAGCACGTAGCATTCGTGACAATCTGTGAGCTTGCAGATCTGCCATTTACTGCGCACAACATCGCCACGAAACATAGTAGACCTATAGCCAAGGCCAACGGCTATACATCAGTGGCGTGTACGTGGTCTGGTGCATTCTGAGCAGCTGATCGATATAAAAATGATTTGAGTGTGAATGATGCTTGGTAGTTTGAATGATGCTTGGTAGTTTGCTGCATTTTGATGACTTCATGTGATTCACACCGTGGCCATGCCATGGCTACATACACCCCCCACCCCTCTTATTTACTTTTTTTGCAGATCCGAACTGATCTCATAAATGTGGCCCATATGAAGTCCTCAAGACGGAAATCTATCCTGGAGATGGAATCCTTAAGCCCTGGGTGTAGGTATAAAATTGAGTATTTAGCTTATAAGTTATAGCCTATATCTCGGCTTGAATTAGTTATTGATTGTAGATTGACTAGAGTGATACTCTCCCACTGCAAATTAAGTCCCAAATAGGGCTGCAGCTATCGATTATATTTGTAGCGATTATTCTAACAATGAATTATTTGATTAAATCGAATAATGAAGATTGAAGAATTGTATCAACAAATGCATTAACATGGGGACGCTGTGGGCACTGGGGGCGTGTTCCCTCCTCCGCGTCATCAGTGCCCATACCCGAGGCGGGGTTGGCGAAAGGGCCTTTCTGTGTGAAGTTTGCATGTTCTCCCCGTGTCCCCTAGGGTAGGTACCCTCACAAAAACATGCCGTAATCCTGGTCTCTAAACTACCTCCCCCTGGCTAGCCGGGGCGCCTGATGGAGGGGAAAGGAACTGGTTGGAATAACGTGTTCCTTCCACGCGCTACGTCCGGCTGGGGAAACTCTCCCCTCTCAGGTGAAAAGAAGCAGCTTGGACTCCTCATGCATAGAAGGAAGCATGAGGTCAGTCCGCTGCCCCCCCAGGTTGGTAGAGGAAGTGTAGCAAAAACAAAAACAAATCCATTAACCACTTAAGCGTCCTTATATACGTCCTTATATACTTCAAAATGATTGCACAGTCTAGTGCAATCATTTTGAAATTAGTCGATCTAGAACGCCGATTTATATTTTGAATTGTCAATGACATACTGTACCTAAAAAGGGATTGATTATTCAATAATTTAATCAAATTGATTTTGTAATCAATTAAATCAATTAGATTGATTAAGTTGCACGCCTAGTCTCAACCAGTGAGAAACACAGTAGTTGTGTGTTAGTGTGTCTCTCTCTCCATCAACACCAGGCAGGGTTTTCCCAGCGGGAAGCACAGGATTGGAGGATTGGTATAATCCTGTCAGGAGACAGAACGGCACTGCCCTCCTAACGGAGCGATGGCATACAGCTAAAACAATCCCCTACTGATGATGACCACACAGAGAAGGTTGTCATAGGGCTGGGCAATTAACTGCAAATATATCTAAACCCACAATTAGAACCAATTGCAGTAACCCTGATAATCTTAGGTTAACTGAATAATCCAGAAGCAAAATCTTTTTTTCTTATACTGTGTATCAATATTGAATAGTTTGGCCATTTCAATTTTGTTCGTATATTATTGTAATTTTTGTAAAAACAACTTTTGTTTCATAAATATGTATTTTTTTCTTGTCTAATTTTCACACAAAAGGTTCAGTACTGTCCACAATCAAACATAAACTGTGTTGGATGCAGTACAGTGCTTGTGCAAAAAAAAAAAAAAAACTTAACCCTTCAGTGCCATTTCTGTATATTATGCATGTTTATGCACTCGGTTTTCATATTCATTTCATTATGTGAAGCACTTTATGCTGTATTTTCTGTATGAAAGTGAAATATATAATAATTGTAATATTATGATTATTATTATGATTATGATTATAGGGCAAGCGAATAATGAAGGCTATTCTGCTGAGCAACCCATTGCCCCATAGCTTGGCTGGTAATCCAGCATGACAGTGTGTCGCGGCCTCATGGGCTCGAGTCCCGAGCCCGACGAACTTTGCTGCGTGTCTTCCCCCCCATCTAGTTTCCTGTCTACCTACTATGATCTATCAATAAAGGCAAAAAAAGCCCCAAAAATATCTTAAAATTATATTAATAATAATAGAATAATAATAATTGTAGCTTGTTTTTGTAGCTACAAGCTACCAAAAAGACCCGAAAAGTAGCTAACAAGTTACAGCAAAAATGTAGCTCAGCTACGTAGCTTGGTTACATGTAGCTTAATTTGCCCCAAACAAATTATTCATCAACTGTCAAGTAAAAAAACATATTGAGGACCTCATCCAAGTTGATGTTGGACTACGACACAGTCTGGCACCATTACATGGAATTTGAGTTACTGATGACAATCCCTGATCTGCATTATGCTGATCTTCATCGTGGAGATGCTGTCAAACCACTGCTTCACTGTACAGACCAGTGATGGCCAGCACAACAGGCTCAGAAGTCTGCAGAATGGTGTCTGGGTCTGTTCCCTTCTCTCCACAATGATCTGTTTAACATCTACATAACCTATACCGTATAAAACATCTAGAAAATATGGTTTCGTGGACCGTTGATCATGCTGTGATGACCAATATGGAAGCAAATACAACAGGGTGGCCGTAGCTGAATGGGCAGAGAGCTTGCCTTGGAAGCAGAAGGTTAGATTCAGGTTAGATTCCCGGCCCTGGCTAATTTGTGAGGGGTCCCACTCCCTATGCAATACATTTAACACCTAATTGAAAACTGACTTTCTCCCACGGGATCTAACAGGTTTAATTATTATTGAAGGTGGTATCCTACATCCGGAGGTTGCATCTGTAGCTCAGCATTGGCTAAATCAACAAATCAAACAAATGCCTGGAATTTGAGCAAGCCCCACCTCAGCGTACATCTAGATAAGACAGTCCTTCAAGCAACACTTAGAAGAAGTTAAGACCAAGGTGTCATCAAGGGTCTCATTGCATGACCTGCATGGCGAGTCGCCGCCAAGACACTGGATTTACAAATATCCACGCAAGCCCTGGGTCTTTCTGCAGTCAAATGCAGCACACCATCCAAGTGCCAAAGTCCACATGTCAAAAAGGTTGAGATTGCCATCAACAGCTCCCTCCACATCATAGCTGGTTGCCTGTATAGCCCACCCTGTGGTGTACCCTGTGTACGCCATGCAGCCAACGACGGGAGGGTGCTACCCTCGGCCTGGCAAGGAAAGCCCAGAAACATGACTGGCATATCCTGCATGCTACCACAACAACAGCAGCCCTTCCATGCAGACTCAAGTCCTGCTGTATATTATTTAACTGGGTCCGGACTGGAGTGACAAACACAGCAACCCTAGCCCTACACCTCCTTTCAGTCGGAGCGTCTGACCCCAATGCTACTGTGGGCTGCTGCTTGGGCAGGAGCATACCATTACAAGGGGAGGAAGGGTTTCTACCGGCGGCTGCTGGCCCAAATTGATTTGCATTTTGCTCACACTTGTACAGGCAACTTTTGAAGAGTTGAATTTTCGATAAGGTTGAGTATTATATTGCAAAATAAAAAATAATATAAAATCGCCCCGATAGATCGCATAATAAAAATATTCGGCGATAGACTCACCCAATCCACGATTGCCGATATATTGGTATCGTCACCCAAACCTAGTTTCAACTAAATAAAAAAAAAGTCTATCCATCCAAACAACTGCAATTATTTGCCAATTATGGTGAAATCAAACCCACGGACTGAATGAGAACGGCAACGTCCTTGCAGAGGACCAAAACATAATTCACTCTCAAATAGCCTCAGAGCACTATTGTCTTATTACGCTAGTAAGTGAGTTGAATGTTAAAGTAGTAATTAAACCACTATGTTTCTAATTCAGTTACCTTTCCCAGGGTTAACGGTGGGCCCAGTCACACAGGGCTCTGGTGACGATGTTGGTTTCCCAAATTCAATATGTTTACATGACTGGAGACAGACACTCTAGGGGGCATTGACAGGCTCCTTAGTAACGGCTGCTTCCTAACTAATTAGCTTTGACTCAGCAGCACCAAGAGTGTGTACTGGAAAAGGACACACACACACACACACACACACACACACACACACACACACACACACACACACACACACACACACACACACACACACACACACACACACACACACACACACACACACACACACACACACACACACACACACACACACACACACACACACACACACACACACACAAGCTGCTGACAAGTCAATGTTGCCACAAAAGAGAACTCAAATCCTCAGATACCAATCAGCAGCATGGCATGGATTTTAAGGTGAGCTACATAAAGTGACAAGGATTACACACAGACACAAATGCATATATTTTCAATGGGAGCTGGGCGATCTGGGTGATTATCTACACACAGTGCAAACACAATAGTGGTGGTTGAAGCCAAGGTCAGAGTTGAAAGGCCAACCAACCCCCTACTTAAAGCAGGTTTCCATTTAGACAAGCATTGCCTCACTACACAAACTCAAGATTAAAATAAAGTGATGCATAACACTAGAGTTGGGTACCATTCACATTTATAACGATACCTGGAATTCATAACTAGGGATGTCAATCGACTCATATTTGGCAAATCGATAAGTCGAGGCTGCAAATCGACATGCGTGCCACATGAAAATGTGTGGGAATCACTGGTTTAAACAACAATATGCAAATAAGCAACTACACTTTAGAAACAAGGCTGCAACTACAATTTTTTACAAACAACTTTACAGAAAAACAATCCCAAAGTCTCTTATAATAAAACGGTATGGCAACACCGTCTGTGAGTGTGACCAATGAGATGTGAACCTGGGGTCTGGCAAGCTCAGAGCTGCAGCCATTGGCTCATGACACGAGCACACGACCAATGGGACAGAGCATTCAGTGTTGCTAAGATACCCCACGGTCCCACCCCCCTCACCCCACACCCTTGGACGATGGGGTCTATTCTATTCTCAAACTCAGCCGCAGCGCTCTGCTCAAAGTACCACAACAACTGTATGATGTGACGAGCGGTGCTGACAGGCGCAGCACAGCAGTGTCACACAGACACATGTACACGTACCTCTCCCATTTGGAAAACATTTGAAACAGCAACGTTTATAACGTTTTATAATAATACCAAAAAAAAAATCTTTTTTCAACATCCCTATTCATAACCAATGTTACCTTTCGTCAATTTTACATTTACATTTTACAATTTCAGGTGTAGAAACTTTTAGAAGATGGTCGATTCACACCTCAAAGGTTGGTGACAGGTGAGTAGGACAAAAAGTGCAAATGTTCAGAATGGGATCCCTGATAATAAATTCAAAGAAAGGGGTCAGTAACACTGTCTGGAACTTGCAAAAAATGTTGCTCTTTAAGTGGACGTGTCGGTCGTTAGACCTGTCCTTTCCTCTTCATTTTTTTTATCCCACGATTTTGTAACCCATTTTTCACCCCCGTGTCAATTATCTAATGTGATCCTGGGCTCTACACACCCTCCACCAATCCTAGTCCCCATATATGGGGGTTAGACCTGTCCTGATGATGGTCCAAAGCAGCAAACGTTTTTTGCGAGTTACATACAGTAGATCCAGAGCCATTGAGTAGATCATACTGACGTCATCAACTGGCCTAGACTTATATAGGGCATATAAAAGGGACGCAGACCGACAGACGCCTGGGTGACACGGGTACAACGGATATTGCATAACCGAGTGGGGCATGCATTTCCAACTTGCATCGTTCAGAACTTGCATTGTCCCCGAGTAGGCCGGTGCCTAACAGGCACGAGTGTAGTCACGGCTGGTAGCATTAAAGGACCCTACACATCAAACTGCCTCATTCACACATGAACAGAAGATTTGATCCTCACATCTCTGTCACGCTGTTAAGTGGGAGTTGCCAACACGTGCATTTACTATCCACTCCAGACACCACGTCTTGCCTAATCATTTAAATTTATGTCAGAACAAGTCTGAAAAAGACATTCTTCAGTTGTGCTACATGTGTGGAAGGGCAGCACCATACAATGTCCCGACTTGATTCCCCCAAACATTCAAACATTTTCCAGAGTACATATGCGAAAGAGGCTTAATTTATCTTGACTATACGTGACTATACTAGTGAGTCTATATATCGAGATCGGGGGCGGCCTTAAGGATCGGGAGGCCCCGTTCAAAGAAGAAAAATACACAAAAGCAGCTGGATTAAAGAATTATTTTACTTTGTCTTGAAATTACTGTAAGGTATAACTGGGAGGCAGCATAGGCTATACAATGATGCAATCGCAACTCGCAGCGCTGCTAGTGCAGTGAGTGCACACACCGGGAAGTGGGAACAATAACAAACAAACAACACAGGTCAACGTGACATGACAGGTCAAGTAACTGCAGTGACTATTAGCTGCTGCCAACTAGTGGTAAGTGGACGTACAGGATGAGGCTGAATAATTGACAAGGCTGATTGGAAGGCTGCGATGCAATGCAATATTACTACTACTACAAATAATAATAATAATAAAATAAAAATAAAATAAATAAATAAAATAAAATAAAATAAAATAAAATAAAATAAAATAAAATAAAATAAAATAAAATAAAATAAAATAAAATAAAATAAAATAAAATAAAATAAAATAAAATAAAATAAAATAAAATAAAATAAAATAAAATAAAATAAAATAAAATAAAATAAAATAAAATAAAATAAAAATAAAAATAAAAATAAGTTTCTTTTTTTTCCTTCCTTTTTTTTAGGCCCTTGGAATCTTGAGGCCTGTTTCAATTGAAATGATTGAAACATATATAAGGCCGCCACTGATCGGGAGATCAGTCAAGTGAAGTACATACCAGACACCACACCAGACTCTAGTACACACCAGACAACACACCGACAATTCGGCTCATGGCACCGTTTTGTACCTGTGTTAGAGGAAATAATAGGAAATAACTCCAACCAACCTGCGTGACTCATGCTCAAGCAGAATTGGGAACAAAAACAAAGCAGTGTCGGGTTACTATAGTAACATGACAGCACACTGTAAATGAGGAACAGGGATGAGACAACACAAATGCACGCTATTATGTTAAATTAATAGCGTGTTTTGTGTAGGTCGTGTAGGTCTAAGTGCGATTGACATTGCAAATGGGATTGTTCAAACACAAATAAAGTCAACACGTGAATGCAGATTCAGATTGAATTGTCTGTCTTTCCGCACCTCTCCCACCCCCCTTGTTGACCAAAACTTGTCGATACAAAAACAAATTGTAAAACATATGTCATTTTCCTGCAGAAGAGGAAGCGACCAATCAAGCTTACATGGGTAATGAGGTTTTGCATGCCATATAGAAACCAGTTAGATATGTTTCACCGTTTCTCTTAACCTCTTGAGCCCCATTGCCCCCGCCGGCGGGGGCAGTGGCTGTCCACCTCATGAACAGCTCTCAGCGGGTAAATGGAGACCCAATTGGTCTCCGGTTCCAACTCCGATGTTTTTGATTTTCCCCCCTGGACCCCCATGGCTCGTCTTTTAAAAATAAATAAGGTTTTGCTCACAAACCTAAAAGAGACAACTAGGAAAGCAAAGTGGGTATACTGTGCAGAGCAGCCATATGCAGGTTGTCTAAACATAGTCAATCTGACAATCATAACTACTATGCTTTTAAATGGTCAGAGTGCGATGCACAACTGCATATACGGTTTTCATGTAGCTCTCAAATAATGATTTATGGATCATTGCTTTTCAACAGCACAAATCGGTCGGACAGCAACCACTAAAGAAGGCTTAAAGGACCACTTCCCCACTTTTCAACCTATCTTCATATAATAGGTCCTCACTAATAATCATGAAAACATGGCGCAATGTTTTTCTACTCGGTCTGTGTCTCATAGGAGGGCTGTGGGCAGTTCAGAAACCGTCTTCCAGTGACATCATCGATGGGGAATACAAGCTAATAAAAACTGCAGGCTTTCTAGTCCTGAAAAGTTGCAATGCGAAAATGGAAGCCATCGTTCTCACGATAATGAAAATCTAAACATTTTTGTAAAAAAATCTTGTTTAAAAAATAATCTGCCTAATGATGATGTCACTGGAAGACGGTTTCTAAACTGCCCACAGCCCTCCTATGAGACACAGACTGAGTAGAAAAAAATCGTGCCATTTTATCATGATTATTAGTGAGGACCTATTATATGAAGATAGGTTGAAAAGTGGTCCTTTAATTGTCATTTAGTCAAATGTTGCAGTCGTTGCTGTTTTGTGAAAGACCTTCTAACATTTCCACTGTGCAGTTCCACATGTTGACAGAACTAGTTGCTCAGGCTGAACAAGGGTAACAGCCAACCAGACAGCCCCAGCCACCTCACAGCGTGCCACATCATAACACGTTGAGGCCTTGTACATCTGCTTTTTTCAATTGTGAGCATGTAGATTGGCATTGTACACCAACATTACATGAACAGGATTTGACTCAAGTAAAATGAGATATGTGTCCATATGCCCGCTTTCAACATACTGGGTGCATTTCTGTATGACTTGTTGCTAATCTCAGCCTATTCCTCAGTGGTATCGGGGCCCCCCATAGAGTTGGCCTTATGCACACGACCATTCATTCTATATTCCGTTTTGATATTAAAGTTTGGACGAAAAATGCATCCGCAAGTGGTCAAAGTCAGTAACGGTTTCAAATTAAATATCAAATCAGTTTGACATTTTTACACTGGCTCAACACTAGAATATAGCTTCACTCCAGGATTGAAATGTCAAACTGTTTCAAACACCATTTGTGTCTCAGGGCTAACCTTTGCCTTACTAGTCAACGCCAACTAGTCTATATACACTGCAGATTTGTATATAATTACAATTTAGGCATTTAGCAGACTCTTAATCCAGAGTGATTTACAGTAAGCAAAAACACCACAGGGTAATACATCAAATACATAACAATTGTCATTAAGAATCATACATAAGCTAAGAACCTACAGTATCTATATAATGTAACTATGCATATACACTGTAGAGTGTTATGTCTACATAAAATGCTATCTAAATTACAGCATTGAGCATTTGCATACGTCTGTAAGGTCGTCGAGGCTAGGGCAAGTGCTACGGCAAGTGCTATGGGCTAAGATGGAGTCTGAAGAGGTGGGTTTTCAGACTACGGCAGAAGATTGGGAGTGAGTTTGCAGTGATGATTGCAATGGCAAGTGTGTTCCATAGTTTTGGAGGGAGAAGAGTTTGGGACGCGTAGAGCGTTGTCCCAACGTTTTAGTGAGTTCTTCCAGCTTCCCTGCGTTGAGCGAGCGGGGTTTGTAAGGTCCGATCAGACTTTGAGGATATGGGGGTGCCATACCTTTGGTTGCTTTGAAGGCTAGAATCTGAGTTTTGTACTCTGCGCGGCCAGCAACCGGGAGCCAATGGAGGGAGTGGAGGGGGGAAGACATGAGAGGTGTGAGACGTGAGAGTTTTGGATGGTTGAAGACCAAACGAGCTGCAGCATTCTGGGTCAATTGGAGAGGCTTAACCCATTTTGGGCGGGAACCCCTTTTGGTGTTAGCATTATGTTATGCTTTAGCTATTGAAAAATAGCAGATCTACAAGCTCATAGCGCCACCGAGTGGCGCGCTACGAGCTTGTAGGTCTGCTATTTTTTGAAAAATCAAAGAACGACTGACATAGAAACATAGCTTTTTCAGAAAAGCTATGTTTATGTCAGGATGTAGAAGACATTTTTAGAATCTGATCTCAAGTCAAAATGGCTTAAGAGTGCATGCCGGTAGGCCAGCAAGGATACAGTTATAATAGTGAAGTTTTGATATGACTGATGTCTGGATAAGGAGCTGGGCTCACTCCTGGCTGAGGAAGGGTCTAATTCGTCAAATGTTATACAGGTAAAGAATGGTAAATGGTGCATTTATATAGCGCCTTTATCCAAGGAGCTTTACAGAGATTGTGCATTACATTCACATGCACATTCATACACCGATGGCAGCGGAAACCAATGCAAGGCACCAACCAGCACATCAGGAGCAATTAGGGGTTCAGAGTCTTGCTCAAGGACACTTCGACAGTGACTCTGGGGGAGCCCGGGTTCGAACTGGCAACCTTGCGGTTACCATCCAGCCACTCTACCCCTGATCCACAGGATCTAGTGACCGCTGTAATTTGTGGTTGTAATGAGAGCTGGAACAGACGTTACCAAGGTGTTATCTATGGAAATATGAATATATGGAATATGGAAATAAAAGACCACCCCTGGGTCCTGGGACCTATTACATTGAAAACCTATTTACATAACTGGAATATATATATATATATATGGAAATATGTATAAATGTATCTGCATGATTACTGGACATGTCCCTGTTACCCAACAGCTGAAATCTCAGCACTGTTTTAGACCCAAAATAGTCCCCAATAGCGTAGGAGACATTGCTACACTTCAGCGCTTGTAAGAAGAGGGGGGAGTAGCACATGTGTGTGCATTCAAGGCAGCTCCCTACAAGTTCTTCAAAGCATTGCTGAGTGAGAGAGCTGGCGAGACCAGCCCTAGTTTTAACACGAATCTTCAAGCACATTCACAGGCTACCTTTGACGCAGACAGTCCATCACGAGTGCAGAATAGGGGCCATGTCTATGTCTTCAATGTCTCTCAGAGAAAGTATGACACTATCACAACTGCACAGCATGCAAATCCATAGCAAGTTCAGACAATCCCACACTAGCATTTAAGAACTATGTATGGACAATGTCCAGGGAATCAGATCGGTTTCTATTTTATTTTAATGTTATTTCCTTTCACAGAATATGACAAGATTTGAAATGTACATAGAAATTGAACTGTAGACTATCATTGCACAACTGACCACTGTAATGACCGTGAAATGAACAATTTTAGAGTGCAAAGGGGTATAAAAGAAAACAGAAGGGGTAGTATGTTTCATTCATACAAATAAATACATGAACAGTGTTCATCTGAAACCGCAACTATAAGAACTATGGTAAAGAGATCAAACTTTCATAATCAATAGCGAAACATTGTAAAAACCCACTCGCCTTCCTATACCGTATTGTTGACGAGCTACAACATGAGCCATCCTACAAATATCATTAGTCTCTATGTAGTGTAAACTTGTGTGTAAGAAATAAAAATAAGGTTACTTGGAACTAGTCTACATTATTCCGAAAGGGAAGATGAATCGTTTGTTTTAACAATGTTTCGCTTATGAGCCATTTAAGTTGAAATCTGTGAATAAAAACGGTACTACTAATACAAACTGCAGAATTAATTAACAGTTTTACAGTGATCAAATATCACTCTCCAAACACCCCAGGAGGCTTATTACAGAGAGAGCGTCAAGTCGATTGCATGTCCTACTGTGTTGGATATTTACGATCACACGTACAACACCACCGGTTAATGTCTGTATAATTTCAAGGTTACAGTGCATGTGTGAATGCATGTATGCATGCACTATGTCAAAGATGTATGGCAGGTGGCTTGGGATTGAGGATCAGGTGTTTTCCAATAGTTCCATTACATTTCAGTGAAGGTGGAAAACATAAATCTCGGCCCAGCCAATGATGGTAGAACAAAAATACAAAGTGCACAGTACAGGTTGAGCTCCGGAGTGTTTGTCGTCACAGAAAAAGCATTGGTTGTACTGTATGCTCAGAGGTATTATGTCATCTGTTGGTGTGTGCCGCGTATGTACGGTGTGTGCAAGAAAAAGAAAGAACGCAGTCCTAAATGCACCACTGGGTATTGTGGGATTAGGTAGTCGATGGGGGCTCTAATACTGGCCCTGGGTCACCACCATGTTTTCTGCAGCTTCTCGCCTGTCACCCCCCCGCCCCATCCCCAAGGCTTTAGATTACAGGAATAGCCGCCATTTCCACAATCTGGCATCATAGCTGAATCTAGCTGGGAAATCTAGACCATGAGGCAGACTCACCTAAACAGACACACACAACCACACACACACACACATACACACAACCACACATACCCCTTTGTGGCCCCCAGAGCTATAGAACACATCCCTAGTCAGCCTTGTGTCTCGTTGTCCTATCAGAGAACAGATCAGAGCCAGCTGAAAGGCAACCTGGGAGGCCAGCTATGACCTCTGTACGAATACATAATGTGCATCACAATCCACACATGTACACCATTCATTCTGACCACTTTGTCGCATAGCGAACATTTTTTGACTGCCAACTAGTGGTGGCTTTGAGCATCGCTTTTGCCACCAATGCATTGTGAACGGGAGGTTCTCTTATCTTGAAAAGGCTTTTGGCCGGAAACCACTGAGTCAGGATGTAAAGTCTGCTATTTAACATGTCATTTAATACACCCAAAACATACTTTTGATAAGCGAAATACTATCGTTTGGATACATCAGACGCAAACCAAGCTTGCATTTTGGTCTAAAAAGCGATTCCGAGATATTTACATTCTAAGATGCTGCATCCCATAGCAAGCATAAGCCAGCAGAAATGTCTGAAAACCGGAGCGAAACCAGAGAAAACTGGACACAGCTGAGCACCCGAATTAATTGATATTAAAAAAGGCGTCATTAGGCGTCAGTGGCAAAAGGGTACATTAAAAAAAGGCGTCAGGATTTATCACGTGGCACTGTGAAAAGGAAAATCTCAGTATAGTGAAAACAGTTTGAAGTGCTTATTGAAATGTTTAAAACAATGCTAGTAATGTAATGGTCGGTTACTAGTGGTGGAGCAATTACAGGTGTGTGTGTGTCTGATCTCTGCGGCTAATCTCGTAAACTGGTGGATCAATCAGCCACATTCCCTGTACATGTCAGTAGGCCACTCGGCCAAGGAAGGAAGTAACATGCCTCCCCACATATTGGGAATATTTAAATTTCAACTTTTTTTTAAACTTCAAAGTCAAAAGAGGTCAGACTGGGCTGAAACTGCCAAATATGGAGATGACTGATCTCGCCACATAATATCTGACTCTGAGATGGAAGCCATGTAATTATTATCGTCTATACATACTATACTCTAATCTATACATGCCTATATATGGTCAGTGGAAATTTGAAAGCACCACAGATGGGCCACATTGTAGATAGTCCCAGACATTAACTACAGTCATTCTCCAATTTACCGGGGCAATCGTCTCGAGATAGCCATGCATTTGCACAGTGAATTATAGGCATGTATCATCTTTTTTTAAATGAACTTCCTATGGGGCAATCTGATAGCCGAGTGGTTAGGGTCGATCTTCACAAACGTGATCGAAGGTCAGCCCTAGTCTCAATGTGTTTTTACTGGTTAAATAAAAGGTTAAATAAATAAAAAAAAGATCTGTGTCAACTGACGGGGTTTCGACTGGCTCATCGACTTTCAGGGGACAGCCCTAGTTGTTTGAGAGTTCTATCAATGTCTCTGCACTCAGCAAAAACATCATAAACGATGTAACCAACAGGCAAGTTGCAACGTGCTGTGTGCCCCTTCCACCCCCAAATAAAAACAACACTACTCCAGTGAAACACGCTGAGTGGTGTGCTGCTCTAATGTCATAGCAGAGAGACCAGAACCATAAGATCAGCAGGCCTGACGTTCCCTGTGAATTATGAGAGCGATAGCAAGAGAGTGGTGGATTTAAAAAGAAGTATGTTGAATCCAGCAGCTACAAGAGAGTAGGAGAGGTTATGACTTCCCCCCTGTGTTCTGTAGTGCAAAACTCAGGGCCCAACGTAATTGGTGACCATGTAAGACAGGAACGATGCAAGTTGAAAATGCACGCCCGACCTGGTTATGCCGCACCTGTTGTACCTTATGTCCCGAACTACTCTGTACCCATTGTTAGAGTAACCACTGCAGTACCCATTACAGTGCTAACAACGTTATCAAAGATGACAGTTTAAAACTTTGCACAGAATTAGGAACAGAGTGCATTCTGGGATGGATTGGGCCCAAACACATGAACGCGCTGTCGCTGATTATCATTGCAGGCATTCAGCGTTCACGTGTCATTGTGAACGTGCACAATGATAGTCAACGGACCAGCACGTTCATGTGTTTGGGCCCACGCTGCAATATCAAATTCGGCCACTATGTCCATTTCGCCTCAGGGTTTCATCCGGGTGCCGTCTCTATTCATATATACTCTAAGGCAGGGCTCCAGACTAACTTTTTCACAGGTAGCACTGGTGCCACCTACCTTTTCAGTTGGTAGCGCCACCACAAATTAGGTACGTAGCATCCTTTTTTTCTTTGTATAGAGGGTATGCGCGTGACATCATCATCATACCCGGAAGTTATACGGGAATGCCGAGTGACAAAAAAAAAAACTACTTTCTGGCCTTGACAGCCCATACATCCAAACAGCATTAAATGACTTTAAACATTAAATTCACTTTGTCACTCACTTTGCCACTCGATCTGCCTTTCACTTTGTGCATACCCTCTATAGCATGGAATTAATACATGACCTTTTATCATGCCCCCACATCGGCTGCCATTTATTTATGTAGTGGTTTCCACCATTAAAGTTTTGAATCATAAAAAACCCTACATACAGTAGGTCACTGTGTAAATAACAGCAACCTACCTGGATATACTTCAAAACACTGTAAATGATTTAAACCCAACACAAAGTCACTCAAAATCAATAAAGGCAAAACCTATACTCCACACACAGAAAGTCAGTTTAAGGTTTTGTGTTGAAAATGAAATGCAGTTCAGGTTCATTCGCTTTTGAACTCCACTTCTGGTTTTCACAATAACCAACAAAGTAAGTAATCTGGGTGCTGTGCACAGTAAAATAATCTCCACCCCGGGATTTTGTTTCAACCAAAAGAAAACATGGAATCGTGTGTGCGCTCGTGTGTGTGTGTGTGTGTGCGAGCGCGCTATTGCGTGTGTCACTGTGTGTTTGTGTGTTAGGCTGTTAGCTTAGCTCCACGGCTAACGCTGAATGCTGGCGTCAGGCGAACGTCCAATGTTTTTATCAATGGAACGGGGAAGCACCGCGTACTTTAATCGCGGCTCACGCTACAGGGTAAAACTCACGTCTTTAGACCAGTCTCCACACGTCAGCAGCCTCCCACACGGCTCCATTCATACTGAAAGCTCCATGTCAGTTATATGGGCTGGGCCAACCAGCCCACGTAACCTTGAGGATGTTTTTTTTTCCTTCTACTCGTCCTTCCTGAAAGTCCCACCGGTGCGACCGTTCAATTTTAACTTGCACCGTAAGAAATTAAGCATCATATCCGACCTATTAAGTCCCACGCTGGAACCCTGCTTGTGTGCGACCCAAAATGTTCATAGTACTCCCCACTCCCATACTCCCCATCTTTTACACCATTTAAGTGCTATAAAAGTTAATCAGTTATGTAGTATAATATCATTTTTCATTTTTGTGACAGGCCTAAACATTCTCCCCACAAACACAGGAACAGTTTTGACATATAATAATTTTGGAAATATAAAAATTTGCCCCTTACACACAAGATCGGTATTGGCCGATCATGAGAAAAACAATCGGTGATCGGGATTGGTCCGCAAAAACTTGATTGGAGCACCCTAATGGCTACATGTGACACATATTAGTACTTGGTGTCTTGCATTACTCTATCATGAAGATAGTACTAACCTATGAGAAATGCTGCACAGCGTAACAGCACTGTAGATGCCATATGTAACAATAAGAAAAACATGTCTTTACCAAAAGGATACGGATTAGGGCACAATGTGTCAGACTGCAACATGCCAGTAGTAATACTAATGACTTCATCATGCATCATGAAATGCACTGTTCGCTGCAAAGAGAAACAGCCGTTAAAAAGAAGTAGGCCACATGAAAAAATTAAATAGTGATGCAGATGAAGATTCCTGATGCTAAGCTCTAGTATCCACCCCATGTGACTTTTAGAATGAGCACATACAGTATGCAGAAGTGAAACATACATTAGATTAATGTCTCCGTCATTGGGTTTGTCAAATGGGCCCCTCGCATCATTGATTTTGTTGAGTAATGTTAGAAATATCATGACCTAGCATCACATAGGCACAATATTGTAGCCAATATGGCCAGCTGACTGACAACACACAAATGTAACTACGACGTCATTGGCGAAAATGAAAAAATGCCAAATGCCAAAAATTGTCAGGAGATTCAACACGGTAGCTAGCAACATTGAAAAATATTTACCAAGTAAACTCTCTCTATTCAAGTCCCTGCATCCAATCTTGCCATGTTCATCCTATCTCTGCCTAATGCATTATCATATCATGGGTGAAGTTTCAATAACAGCAGGCCAGTGTATAGAGGACCATCTCAGCAGAGGTCCGGCTACGTTCAGTCAGAACCGCAAGCCACGACTGCCACAGGAAGCAGCAGCAGTTCAATACGACAGCCCGGGTCCAGCCGTATGCTGTATGTCAAAGCATCAGGTATCAATGCGTATTGAAATATATCACTAATTAGATCCAGTCATCCTATCTGCCCTGCCCAAACACTGGACAGAAACCTGACACCGAATGGAGGGGGCAATGTGGAAAGATCTAGGAGGAGGCAGGAGGGAGAAAGACGGGGGGGAGAGAGAGAGAGAGACACCACACCTCTCCTCCTACTCTTCAAAAACATCTACATTATTGATCAGACTGCCTGCCTTCTGCAGGGGAGGGTCCCCCCCACATCGGGCAGCAAAATGCTCGTCGTCTCGATCATAGTCTAGTTACTGTTACATACCCCGCGCGTACGCGCGCACACACGCACACACACGCACACGCACACACACACACACACACACACAGCTAAAGGATGGGAATTAGGAGGAGGAGAGGAAAGAGGAGAGTAGGGGGGAAAAACAAGTCGAAATAAGATGCCAGATGGCCAGGAGGGGTGGATACTAGTCAAACACAAACCTGCTAAATAAAAGGCTGATATTAGGTGAAGGGAGAGTGAGAGAGAGGCGATGGAAGAGGAGGTGCAGCCACAGAGGGAGGGAGGGAGGGAGGAATAGAGGGCCGCATTGAGAAGGCAACAGCAGCGGCAGCACTCGTGACACAGTTATAGCAGCAGTGCTTGTTTGTTCAGCACAGCCATGCCGCGCTGAGCTCAACGCTCGCTCACAAGCCCTGCTCACTCACTTCCAATCTTCTGCTGTTGTCAAGGTAACCGGTTCTCTGTACAGGAACATAAATAAATAAACCCCTCACATTAAAAAAAATAAAATACAAATAATTTCAAACACTGAAACATACCTAAAAAGGCACATTGGGGCTTCTAGTGTTTGTCGTGGGATTTGTCGTGGGAATTATATTCAGTTTAGTGCAGAAAACGTGCCCTTTCCTAGTGAACGGTGTTCTATGCAGCCACGTCCAATGTTCTCTCCTATAGAAAACGGTTGTGAACACAACAGTATGCAGACTAGTAATGGAAATGCAGTTATGGGCTGCTTCCCTGGACATGACACTGACCGTGTCATGTCGTAATGGTTGCCATTATAGCTTATAGATGGACTGAGTAGTCGAGCAGAGCAGTGCACCAGCGCGCGCGCACGCACGCACGCACGCGCACACGCACGCGCACACGCACACGCACACGCACACGCACACGCACACGCACACACACACACACACACACACACACACACAATAAAAGCGGATAATCAGAGTGTGTGTTTGTAGGTACTAGGTAGGTGTGTGTGCACGTGTGTGTGCGTAGTGCGTACGTGTCCTACAAGATTAAGTTTATGTGATATGGCACACAAATGCCATATCACAATATCAAATGCCCAAATCTCTGATATCTACACTCATGTCACGATCGTATCCATTTCGATATATTGCCCAGCCCCACCTCATAGACATGACCTTTTCTAGTTTTTTGACCTCTCAAATATGCTTTACAATATATTTCACATTCACATATTTACAATACAGTACACATCTGCAAACAGACAGCGGGGGCAACCTTGCACAGCACCTACATGCGCATCGGGAGCAGTTCATTGTCTTGATCAAGTACACAACATGCGGCCAGGAGGAGCCAGGGATCGAACCAGGAACCTTACAGCTCCCAGATGGCTGCTCTGTCTCCTGTGCCACTACTCTATCTCTACCGCTAGCTGTTAGCATAAACCCCAGTTCCCAGTGCCAGCATACGCGTTCACTTTAAAAAGTCGGAGTCTGCCCCCCCCCCCACCCCCCACACACTCTCGCTACACACACTCTAGTATCATTGGAACATGCAACTTTTCGTCAGAAGCTTTTACATGGCAGCAGCGTCGCGGTACAAAGGCACAAATTAAATCCGAAAAATGGATGGCAGAAAATCCACCAAGGACAGCGATCCTAGAATCCGATTTGACGTACGTATATATACGGACATGTTGTCACGATTTGCAATTACCCAACTTCCCTCATGCATGCAAAACCTGCTCCAGTATGAACCGCAAAGAAGTGAACATATTACCCAATAACCACATGAACTCTAGCGTCCTTATTCTGGGATGACGGGATTTCTGCTTTCTTTATAGTATAGATCTCTCAATGAGTTGTGAGTTTAAGTGGTTATGGGGGAATATCAACGTTCAGATCACAGTCTTGACACAAGAAGACAACACACACTGTTATCTGTTTGTATTGCATAAGGTAATGAAATTGCATAAGGTGGTGAAATCGATACCATTGTGATACCTTAAATTACCGACCGTTATACCTCCCAATGCTAACAGAAAAAAGACAAATGCGTTGAGGGATATTCGAGCATATAGTAATTTGTAAGCAAGACAACTATGGGATTACAGAACTGCATAAAGGCTATCTCAAGAAGACTAGTTTCATCAGAATTAGTAAACAAACGTACCACCAATGATGCCATGGACATAAAAACCTCTGCTGAAATTGTACAACGTAAATAAATAGTAGACCTACATGTCAAGGTTTCTACTACAGTCTACAGCTGTTAATGCACCTTGTCATGGATTACCTTTTAGCCAACTATCTCTGTGTTTACACTTCAACAATGTTACATTGCTTGGAAACAAATTAACCTAAATTGCTGGCATAGGCAACGGGAAAGTCCTTCTCACATGCCCTCCTTAATGGTTGTAAGTGCCGTCATGTGATCGTTCTCACATAAGAGTAATATACCGGTAACTAAGGGTGGGCGACATGACTTCAAACTAATATCATGATTATTTAAAAACTCCTGCCTTGATTCATTTACAATTAATGAATAATTTAAAAATAATAGCCAATCTACGCTCACATGGCGTTGTGACGCGATAGACTATTTTCAAATATTATTTTGTACACTACCATTGTACAATGAAGTATAATGCAGGGTTAAGTGGTTAACCCATTTTGGGCGGGAACCCCTTTTGGTGTTTTAAACATTATGTTATAATTTAGCTATTGAAAAATAGCAGATTTACAAGCTCATAGCGCGCCACCGAGTGGCGCGCTACGAGCTTGTAGGTCTGCTATTTTTTTTAAATCGTCAAAATGTGGCGCAAATATATATTCTTTCAAAGTGAATGTTTTTAATGTTTTAATCAGACTCATCGTTTAGTGCATGGGTCTCCAACAGGGGTTCCACTCAGACTTACTACAGGGGGGCTGCCAAATGCTTATGTAAAATAGGAACTTTTGTTATTTTACATTAACCACTTGCATCCTTATTCTGGGGCGAACATTCACCAAAATAGCAGATCTACAAGCTCACATGTGTTGTGCTGAGATGAGTAGTGAGCTTGTAGATCTGCTTTTTTCAGACATTTAGTGTAGAGGGCTAAAAGAGCAGACCAAGTAAGGAGCCAAAGTTTACATATTGAGGGTTTCAGTAGTTAAATGTCTGAAAATACACATCAACATGAATTTCCAAAACAAGTCTATGAAGCTGTCTATGGAATCTATGAAAAACACAATTTTATACAATAAGTATACTGTAATGGGGGTCCCTGCTTCATCTCCCTCTCAGCTAAGAGGTTCTTGGCCTGACAAACATTGAAGAGCCCAGGTTTAGTAGATTACAAAAATCTATTGCTATTATTACAAAAACCTCACTTCTCGAGTATTCAGTTAGAAGTCCGTTATTGGTTCTACTTCTAAACATCGGTTTTCAATATTCAATTACTTAAAGATTGTGCGAGAGGTGTTTATAAGCACGTGAGACTGGGCATTTGAGGATGCTAAAATACATTTTGGTTTTGGACAAACAGCCTGTGTGGTGTCTTCACTGTGCTGTGGGCAGTCACACAGCTCTCTCTCTCTCTCTCTTACACATAATATAAGCAAGGCTTTACCATTCACTTCACTAGCAGCACGCAGCTTATAGGTTCCGCCTACAGTCCAACATAGACTTTGACATTTCTATAGTTCCTAACTATGTGTCGTCTCTGACCTATTATGATTACTTTTGTACTGCTTTGGAGTGATGCCAACAGATCAATTTTGTTGTACATGTGTGTAAACAGTGTTCAATGACAAAATAAAATCCATCCATCCAACATAATCATATTCTTGATGTTACAGTGCAGACGATCATTGCATTCAAAGCAACCAAGCTTCAGTGTTTAGTGAGAAAATACTGTAAAACAGAAGTACATAATATGACTACTGGCAGTCAAGGCCAACCCAACCATCCGTCTCTCTCTCCCCTGCCCAGCACTCTGCTTGTCACCATGGTAATCAGTGCAGCAATCTCACAGATTCCTCCTCAGCAGGGGTGACCACAGCCACAACAGCAGGATGCTAAAGTCTCTTGATCCAACATGTTTAGCCAAAACTTTGTCCCTCTCTCCCTCTCTGCCGTTCCGTATGAACAGGGTTACACGTGTCATGTCAGTGGCATTTCTGAGAGCTCATAATGATGATCTGATGTAATCGGCCCTGTGCCGAGCATCTGTACTTTGCCTGAAAATGTCTACCTGGCTGCGTTTGTTTACAGCCATCTTTGCGTTAGTGCTTTCGTATTGCTTCCACCACACCTCTTTACAGTGCATTACTACACACGGACACATCGAGCATGTGCAGCAAGTTACTATGATGGCAGGCAGCATCGCGGCCGTGGTGGCGAGTGCCTGAATTGGTGCATCAACACGGCCCGAGAATGCAGATAGGGCAGAGGACAGGCCTGTCACAATTATTACTTATAATCGCCTAATTGCAATTATTTGAGATAATTACAATCTGCCCTGTGCAATTTGTGATTACGATGCCTAAAAGGCAAACAGAAATACAAATTGTAATGTTCAATGCAAAAAACACAATTAAATCGTTAATCGCAATTATTTGTGAGACAATTAATCGTCAACTTAAATGTGTAACGGTGACAGCCCTGGCAGAGTGTTTAATGGGATTGTCAGAGGATATGGGAGACATTGGAAAGACAGGAAAATCGCATAAGTAATACACTTACAATACACCACACCCTAGGTAGAGATAGACGATGTTAAACATATTCAGATCGTGAGATTGCAGATGCCGTAATAATGAGTAGGACTAGGATCAATAAGATTATTATATTAATACCAAGAAAGACATACATACAGTCTGGGATCTCCGATATCGTAATATCATGCAAAAGAATAATGTTGTCTTGTCCTGGTTTTAATAAAGGATAATTATGTAAAGAAGGAAAGGACATAAGGTCTGGCAATTTCAGCTTGCAGATACGTCAGGCTCTGGGAGTGGGAGTTAAACTGTAGCCAGCCGGAAGTTTGATGGAATGCATTGAAGTCAATGAGAGCCCTGTGGACAAGCTTATTAAACACCATCTTTTAACACAATCTTGGCCTTGGATGTGTATACACGTCTTTTCTAATCAAACCGCAGGTGGCCTTGGACGTGTATACACGTCCTCAGGGCAGGAATTTCACGGTGGCCATGGCCGTCATTGCCGCTGTGCCCATGAGCCCCGACCGGCGCCCACAGCAGTTCATTTTACCATTTTTCCTCTGCGCAATTTTCCAGTCATTACGGTAACCAATGTTTCCCAAACGTCCCGCGCAGAACAAATCTGTGTAGCGCACATTGTGTTGCCATTTGCCAAGTGGTTGTTAGAGAGACTTTAGCGTGACCAGCACGAGGTAAGAACGGAACATTATGCCAGAGTAAAATCTGACATATCTGCTGGCACTCTAGCGCTTATATTTTGAAAGATGCTGGCGGCATCCGTTGTTAATGATTACGACCTTTGTTAAATAATAGGTTCAGAACAACAATGAAGGCGTATCAGATATCCTGGTCTCATGTTTTTCAGTGTGCACACAATGTAATTGTATTGGAGGCATCTAAACTGTATATAATGTGCACATGAAAAAACAAGAGGGCAGAAAACTAAGTGTGATGTGTCTTCTTTTATCTTCCTGAATCGCTCATGTGGCAAAGGTTGCAATCATTAAAACATATTGTTTGTTTATAAGCTGGTCTAGCTGGCTGTCATTGTCTGCAATGAATTCCATTGTACTTCCAGCTCCAGTTTGTCTCCCTGCTGGGGCGGATACTACTTGTGAGCTTACCTAAAGGTCTTAGATTGTGCGTCTCAGATTTAACGTTGTCCCTCTGCTACAATTTAAAGGATGTGCTTGCGTGTGTGTGAGTGAGAGTGTGTGGAGAGAGAGATAAGACAGTATACAGTATAGTAGGATTCATTCATCATTCTAATGTAGAGTAGAGTTTATGTATGAGTAGGTACAGTAGGCAAGAGATAGTTTATGCATTAATGCAATGCCTACAGTACATGTCTCCTACTGCACCAATACATGAATCTCTGAAAGTCTGAATACACAAGGGACTATGATGCAAAGTTCATAATGATAATATAAAGATAATCTACACTGGACAGAAACAAAGATGGATAGGAAATAAAGAACCAGCAAGACAGATGCAGTGTGGAAGATAAATAGAGCCGAAACAGAGAGGAAAAACAAGTAGGAAGTAGGAACTTTTGCACCAGTACACCAGGCATATTCCCTTCAGATGAAGCTTTAAAGCCTGATTTATACTTTGTTATACATACGACAGTGTTGCACCCCGAAAATAGTCGATCTACAAGACACACTACAGTCATTTCCAAATTAAATTCATGTAGACATTTATATGTATGGAGATTTAAGCCAGTTAAATAATAAATATAATCGTGATAGTGATTTAAGTCATATCTCACAGCCCTACCCGACAGTTTCCTTTGAATAATGGTGTTAGAGAGGTTAATATTATTTGTGCAGAACTATAAAGTTGATTTTCTTTTGGTGTGTATGTGTAACCGTTACATGTTGACTCTTCAGTCAAAATGGTTTCTTCCCTGATGGATTTTCAACTCAAATTGACGGCCAGAATGAGACTAGTTCTCACGCTGGTCTTGCAGCACTTTAGATGATGCCATTATGAATGGGGGAAATAGCAAGCCTTTTCATTGAAACAGCAATTTGATTTTCCTATCAAGGAACACGGCTTTGCCATTCAGCCATTGCAGAAACCTGAGCGTTTTCTGCATCAATTCAGTTTGTCACTTTCTGTTGCCATGGTAGCATAGGAGGACAAGGTTCCAGCAATATTGGAAATGGAGGCGCAGCACATGGTGCATCATCTATTCTACACAAACACCCGCACATGCTCTCACACTGCAAACCAAGTCAACTGTGTTACATTATAATGCCTGCAGTGCAGCCCTCCATCCACCCACACAATTCTCCGTCAGGTCCAGCTGATGTACACAGCCTCCACACACATAACTGAATCCAGCTCCCTCATCCCAGAAGTCTAACTGATTCCTATCATTACGGATAGCCTTGTTTACCACATGCACCTCTCCAGCTTGTGACGGTAAGCGTATGCTATCGATTCCCAGGGATGGAGGTGATGGCTGGCGATGTTGATAGCCTGGTGAAGTAGAGTTTGCTCTCCTGTTTAGCTGACAGGCTCAGGCAGACATGGCACTATGTCCACTGACAGTATCATAGTAACAAGAACTGACCAAAATGTCTAACTCTGCAATGTGTGTGTGTGTGTGTGTGTGTGTGTGTGTGTGTGTGTGTGTGTGTGTGTGTGTGTGTGTGTGTGTGTGTGTGTGAGTGAGAGGGGGGGGGGCAGACATTGCATGCATATACACAGCAGCCGTTGTCACCTTGCCAAGGAGCCATTTCAGAGTTCCTTGCATTCTGCTGGGCTTGTTTGTCACTGCCGATCCCCTGTCTGCTGATAGGCCGCAGCCAAAACACACCTGCCGAGACGCTCGCTCTGTGATTTCTCATTCCGTCCTCATTGGAAAGCTGTCTGCCCAGGAGAGCAGGATGTGCATGAATTAATGCCTGGTGAAATTACTGCACAGCTCACGAAAGGCTGTGTGTGTGTGTGTGTGTGTGTGTGTGTGTGTGTGTGTGTGTGTGTGTGTGTGTGTGTGTGTGTGTGTGTGTGTGTGTGTGTGTGTGTGTGTGTGTGTGTGTGTGTGTTGAGAGACAATATTGCCTACACAAAGTGAAATGGAATCCATTACATGGCAGATTGCAATGTAATTTTTGAGAAATTAGGGAGAAAAGAAAACCCAAATAAACCGCTTTTCAATACGTCAAGAAGTAATGCATCATCCTGTGATTAGGGTCAAGACCGTTAATGTGGACAGAGAGATGAATCACTTTCCGCTTCGCTCTGGAAGACGGAGCACAAATCGAGTAACCATTTAAGCGTTAAACTTTGCAAAAATAGTGAAGATAGCTAGCTAGTCTACAAACTCAATGTGTTGCGGTGCATAGCACATTTAATGATTGGTTATTTTTTGTTTTAGTTCGATTAACTGTTGCAAACCTACAACCAACATGAATTACCAATGATCCAGATCACAACTTATATAGAAACCCACGCCGTTTTGTGTGCGTCTGTGTTATGTGCATGTTGTTTTCTTTTCTCTGTAGTAGCTTGAGGAGGTAAATCACACAGGGCTCGCAGTGGAGATCTTTGATGTGGCAGATGAAAACAGGCTGACAGCTCTCTCCACCTTCTGTGGAAGTAGGACTGAAGATGAGGCCCAAACACAAGCTCGCACCGCACAGAGGGAAGAGAAACTACTTTCACCACAGCTCTCTCCATCACACTACACTTAGATTAAAGCACATGTGTTGTTCCAGAGAACTTCTATTATGCTGACTGAGAGCAAGTTGAGCCTTTTTGTTTTGGGACAACGTGGAGGCTTAGAACTCCCAACAGCAGTTGAAATGAAACGGATAAAAGCAACAGACTGAAGCTAAGAGAATACACATGTGTGCATGTGCGTATGTGTTATGGTGATTTGCTCAGAGGAGGAAACGGGGCAAACAGTCAGGTCCAACGCCCTTGGCTTCCTGCAAGCAGCACTTCCTGTGGAACCAGTGCTGCTGTGCAGAGGCGGACGTGTGTGCGTGCGTGTGTGTGCGTGTGTGCGCGTGTGTGTGTGTGGGGTAGAAAGAGGGAACAGGAGGTGGCAGAGGGGGATATCTGGGAGAGAGAAACCAGCATAACAGCACATGGCTTGTCTCGGTTCAACTGATGGCCAGGACAGTCTTATCATGCATTCAACATGCAATTACAAATCAGAAACTTTGCTTACCAGAAGGATGAGGATGTGTATGTGACTGTGTGTGTGTGTGTGTGTGTGTGTGTGTAGTTGTGTACATGCAAACACGCATGCGTGCCTGCGTGTTTGTGTCTAGTACGTGGCAGAGTGTGCATTACAGTGTCCATACGTGGTGGCCGCACCTGCCTGCAAACACAATGCAGGACAAGCTTGCGAGGCTGGCCGAAAACACAACGCTGTTGTAGGGACAGTGCAGTGGACCTTTACGTCATCGATTCGGTACGCCTCTCCCACTTTAACTCACTCCAAATATAGTCTCCTTCCTCACAACTAAATAATTAATTAGGCAAAACATTCATAATAGAACAGCTGTAGCTTTAAATAGAACTCAATTTCAGCCTCTTGGGCAACTCATAAAGCCTCCTTTCGCAAAAATAAATCCACCTGATATGCAACACGGAACACAAAACCACTAATGACTGGCACCATTGTTGTTGGAAATAAGTGTTCACTGTTCACTTAATCATGTTATCATTTATATCTTTTGTTTCTGTGTTTGATTGCGACCAGAGGTCACCGTTAATAGCCCTAGAATGTATGTGATCTAACATAGATTTCATGTATTCCAAATACACGCCATAGATCGTTTCTTTCTGCGCACGGTGACCTTGTCAGCACTTAAACTTGTAGCACTGCGTGTGCACTCACCCAATAATGAATTCCTAAGGCTTGGAGTCGTTTGGGGGCTAGTTTCATATTCATTTGAAAGTTCTGGCATAAAACTTATATTTAGTAAAATATCTCTTTTTTTTCCACGAGCTGCACACGGACGACATTCTCTCCAGCGAGAGGCCCGGAATGAGCGCAGGACTGAACATATCAAAACTTCCTTTAGGAAGCACAAATGTATGGGCCACATGAAAATAGTTGGTGTGATCAATTACCAATCAATTGTGTGCCCCATACGTGTGTGCTTCCCAAACATCAACTGTTTCCAAGGGAAGTTTTCATATTTTTTGTCCAGGTTTTCCTCGTGTAAAAGTGGTGATATTTTACTTAAAACACGTTTTCTGCCAGAACTTTCAAATGGATATGAAACTAGAGCACAATATCTGACTCCAAAGCATAGGAATTAATTACTGGGTGGGTACAAACGCAGTAGTACAAACGCATTGCTACAAGTTTAAATGCTGACATGGTCAGTCTGCTAACCGTGCGTGGATAGGACCAATCTATTGTAGAGTTCTCAAACTCTGTCCGAACCGACCAGGCCCGACCCGACGTTTTAGGGCCGGGCTGGGCCTAAAATGTATGCTAATCAGTAGGGCCGGGCCGGGCCGGGCCGGGCCGGGCCGGGCCGGGCCTCGGGCTCCATGAAAAGAAAATATATATATATATTGAATTTGTTTATAATAATACAAATAATAGTTCTGTTCTGTCTGTTTGTTATTATCTATTATGAAGATGGTGCTGACTGGCATTTCACTTTTACTCTGTGTAGAGTTCTCAAATTCGACCAGGCCCGACCGACATTTTATGGCCGGGTCAGGCCTAAAATCTATGCTAATTAGTCGGGCCGGGCCTCGGGCCTGATCAGTTAGGGCCGGGCCTTAATTTTCGGGCCCGATGAGAACTCTAATCTATTGCTGTGTATTTGGAATACATGAAATCTATGTAAGATCAGACATTCTAGGGCTATTATTACCAATATTGGAAAGGTGATAATTAGGAAAGCCAGACAATAATGCCAGACAATATTGTTGTTGGCTGCTAGGAGCATCACAGAAAAAGTTAAACCAAGAATCACTTGTCCATCGGACAAGTAAAATTTTGGTGCACTTGTACGGGAAGATTTGTGTGTGTGTGTGTGTGTGTGTGTGTGTGTGTGTGTGTGTGTGTGTGTGTGTGTGTGTGTGTGTGTGTGTGTAGGGCTGTGCGATATGACGATATATATCGTATGGACGATAGAAAATGTCTATCGTGAAAAATTAGCTCTATCGTTTATATCGTCGTGTCGCAAAACAAGTGTTATGGCAGTATTTTATGTCACAGCGTCCAGACACGCTGCTAATCTATGTTGCTATTCAAACATGAAGGGAGTTGATAGCTGACGAGATTCAGAGCAGGGTAACACTAAAGTGACCGGCCCTTCACTGTTATAAATGCAGGTTTCATGTTTTCCATGGTGATGTTGTTGAACAAACCCCTTTGTTCAACCCCTTTCCTCCTACCTGCAGTCCTGCTGCGTGTCTTATTAGTTCTTGTTTTATTGTTCCAAATAAATTATTCCATCTGAAAAGTCCTTAATTCAGCAAAAGCTTCCAACAACACCACAAGACGCCAACTGAAGTTGTGATCACATTTTTAAAAAAAGAAAAAACATCCACTTGACCCATGCACAGCTGGGCATGCAGAGTTGACGAGTGAGAATGTGTCGTCTCTCACTCTATCCAACGCCTGTAGTCAATTAAACATTGTTAAGCTTCCCGTCCAGAAGTTTAACAAATTACACTGAGCAACAGAAAGTGTATCATTTTGAATCCCTATACAGAACTTAAAATGAACTGAAACAACTGTGGACTGGAGCAGTGAGTGACACAGGTATTTGTTTTTTCCTTAGCCAATTTAATGCAGACATAGGCCTGTACTTCTGTGTCTGAATGGGAAAATCTTATTTCTTTATTTTTGCTTTTTAATTGTCATAATGATAACAATAATAATAATAATAATAATAATAATAATAATTTTATTTTGTCTTTTTGTAATTGCTTTAGGCCTGTTTGGATATTGTAATTGTAAGTTTCTGATATTGCCAAAAGTGTTCTTTTCCTGTTTTTTCTCTGTATTGGCAAGTAAGTAAGTACACAAAATTAAGTACTCAGCCTGAAAAAAAAAGAAAGAAAAAATCTATTTCTTAGATAGAAAATCGGTATCGGAAAGAATATGCTATATCGTGAGTATATCTTTATCGTGATATAAAATGTTCTATATCGTTATATATATATTTTTGTTATATCGCCCAGCCCTATGTGTGTGTGTGTTGTCCTAGACAGTCGGCTCTCGTTCAAAGCACCCATTACAGCTGTCACTCGACTCGATCCTGTCATGTCAAAACTTGACTATTGTAACTCCCTCCTTACTGGCCTATACCGGCATGTGCACTTAAGCCTCTCCAACTGATCCAAAATGCCGCAGTCTTCAAACAGCCAAAATTCTCACATGTCATTGTCTCCCCCCTTCTCCGCTCCCTCCATTGGCTCCCGGTCGCTGCCCGCACAGAATACAAAACTCTCAGATCAAAGCAATCGCAGGGAAGCTGGAAGTACCTTCACTAAAAACAGGGACAACGCTCCACACGTCCCAAACTCTTCTCCCTTCTGGCTCCAAAACTATGGAATGCACTTCCCATTACAATCAGAACTGCAGACTGAAACCCCACCTCTTCAGACTCCATCATGGCCTGTAGCACTTGCCCTAGCCTCGACGACCTTACAGGCGTATGCAAAGGCTCAACTTATGTAACTTAGATAGAATTTTATGTAGACTTAGATAGCATTTTATGTAGACTTATAGCATTTTATGTAGACTAGGCATAGCACTATATGCAGTTTCATTATATAGATATTCCACTGTTACATTCTTAGCTTACGTATGATTCATAACTACTTTTTTATGTATATGATGTATTGCCATGCTTTTTGTTCTTGCTTAATGTAAATCGCTCTGGATTAGGAGCGTCTGCTAAATGCCTGAATTGTAATGGTAAGAAATTCGGTAGCACTCTGTCACCATCCTGCACCATAGACGATGACGTCCAGGCCTGCATCGGCCTGGCCTCTGCTGCCTTTGGTAGGTTAAGGTCCAGGGTATTTCAGAACAGGAACGTCACCATCTCCACTAAGGCAGCTGTGTACAAGGCAGTCTGCCTCTCCACGCTGCTCTACAGCTCGGAAACCTGGACACCCTACCAGAGGCACATAAACTGTCTAGAGGCTTTCCACATCTTCTGGCTCCAAAGGATCCTGGGTCTGACCTGGGCCGACAGGGTGCCGTACATTGAAATCTATGACCGGACCAACACACCCAGCATTACAGCACTCCTTGGCCAAAAAACATCTCAGATGGTTCGGGCATGTGATCCGTATGCCAGGCCACCGCCTACCCCGACAGATCCTGTATGGCCAGCTTCAAGCTTCAAACCACCAGCGTTAGAGTCCCTGGCTGTTGATCGCCACACCTGGAACTCTACCTGCCACCAGGGAATCACTCGTCTTCAGGAGAAGCTCACAGAGAGGAGCGTACAGCGGCGTGCACAGAGGCACCAACGTGCCAAAGGTCCACCGAACTGCCTTCCCCTGCCCCTCCTGTGACAAAGTCTGCGGATCACACGTCGGTCTGAACAGCCACCTGGCTATGCACAGACGACAGACACAACAATAATCATCTCATAAATTATGTTTGGAGCAACGTCATCATCGACATCGATGGACTGCCATAAGCAAGCAGTAAGTGTGTGTGTGTGTGTGTGGGGGGGGGGGGGGGGGGCAAGTAGGGGATGAAACATGGACAATTCTTGCAATCCCGTGCCAAAATTCAGGCCCCGAACAATTAACAACTTTAATCAAATAAAAGTTTTTGGGATTAGCAGGATTACATGCAAACAAAAAACAGCAGTGCTGACAGACCTGCTGCCTCATTGGCAAGCGTTTGGAACCTCACCCTCCACGATAGCACCAGTGAACATTGGCCAATATTGTTGTTTTCTACACATTGTATACAAAAAGTAAAGGTAGTCCCCGTGAAGGTAGTCCCCCCTGCTCTCAGATGTTTGAAATTTGAACGGTCAAGAACATTTAAGCGCCTGGTTGAAACAAGCATTTTCCAATAGCTTTCTTCAGTCAAGCCCTGTCCGCAGGTGTCAGCACTGCTCCCATTTCGGCTGCAAGGGTAAAACATGGATGGCACAGACTGACACAAAAAGCGAATTAAACTTGTTTCAACCTGTCGCTTACATTTTCTTGACCACTAAAATTTTAAACATTACCTTTAGTTTTTGGATTCAATGCAAGGTAAAGATCAACAATATTGACCACCGTTCACCACTGCCAGTGCCTGGCCACTGCCTGGCATTGTTACGTTTGTACAAAGACTGCATGTTTATCAACTGCTGTACAGCATTGTCTTGGTGCCAATGTCTTTCTGCATGCACACTCACAGCACTATTAGAATCCAGCCTGATATGAAGCCATACTTTTGCGTTCTTAGTTAGTAGACATACAGCACACAGTAGTCCAGCCTATCTAACTTTGTGTGTATGTGTGTGTACGGTTGAAATGCACGTAACTTGAGAACCGTTTGCCCCACCAACTTCAAATTTGACAGTTCCACACCACCACAGGGAGTGCAGTGAGTCGGTGGCATACACCGTTGACCAGAAACACCACAAAAGGCTCTGGTCAGGCTCTGCCAGTGGACCTAATGAACCCAAATTCCCTCACCTTGCCATGGCAACCCCACACCTGCCAATTGACTTAACCAGTCCACTTTTCACAGTCAGTTTGCACTCCTCAGGCACAGGCAGTTTATAGAATGTTGTGCTGCCTTAAAGAAACGTTCTCTTTATTGCCCTTAGCCCCTCCAGTTGAAAACCATTTGCTCTGTGTGTGTGTGTGTGTGTGTGTGTGTGTGTGTGTGTGAGAGAGAGAGAGAGATAAATTAATACAGGGTGTCGTATGTACACCAGAGAGGATATAATTGATAAGATAGTTAAATAAATAACTTTGTTTTTTTATAATTATTGATACACAACAGTATAGTATAATAATAAATAATACATTTGGATGCATCCTGCTCTGTATACAATATATTATATAATTCTAAATTAAATTTAGTATATCTGACTGTATTGACTTGCCATGTGTGCAGTGTTATAGAAAATAGTGATGCATTGCGATGCATCTCAATGCATCGTAGAATCGAATCGTTACTTGGTGAATCGTAATGGAATTGAATCGCGAGGGCAGTGCCAATTAACACCTACAGTCTCTGTAGATCAGTTATTATCGGCATGTGACAAGGAGTAGAATAGGCTGTAGGTACCAATATTTGGTACAGAATGACACGGTATTTTGGTACTCAATGCCATCGACGCAGTTTGGTCACTGCTATAAAGGCATCGCATTTCAGTATGCAGCCCTAGATGGACCATAAAATCAATCATTCAATCAACATATGGAAATTTAAGGTGCAAGTAGTAATGTGGCCATCAGTGACACTGACACATTCAAAGAAGCAATGCAGAAATTGTTGTAAAATGGCTTTGCATAATTAGGAAGAGTAAAAGACTGTCCTACATTCACACCAGAGATTAGACTGCTGGTGTTTCTATAAAAAGATACACTGCAGGGAATTTTGACAGAGAGAGAGAGAGAGAGAGAGAGAGATAGAGGGAGAGAAAGAGAGAAAGAGAAAGAGAAAGAGAGAAAGAGAGAAAAAGAGAGAAAAAGAGAAACAGACAGACAGACAGACAGACAGACAGACAGACAGACAGACAGACAGACAGACAGACAGACAGACAGACAGACAGACAGACAGACAGACAGACAGACAGACAGACAGACAGACAGACAGACAGACACTTTAGAATTAATACGGTTCCAGAGTCAAAACAACTTTGTTAGATTAACGTCTGGTTCACTACTGTCTCTGGATCTAGATCAGTGAACATTTGGGCTTTGGCTAAACACACAAATGGTGAACAAACAGCTTCAACCACAAGGGCCAAAGACAGATCTCTGTAGGTCAACGTGAAATCTCTACTCATCTCCTGTTATTCCAAACTGCCTTACAAGTTACAATGTCCAAACTTTCTACTTATTTAATTTACGGGCAAACCAAGTAACATGGCTGAATGTTCTCTGTGGCATCAGAGCAGGACTAGTAGGATGTGAACGCAGGCTACGCAGCAGCCTAATAGCCATGATGCTAAACATAGGCAGGCTTGTAGCTTTAAGAGCTGCTCTCTCTCTGCTGCCACATATCCAGGAGGGAAAGTCCCCGTGCAGGCCAAATGATTCCACTCCCTGCAGACTGGTCGGTTAAACACACAACTAGGCCTAGTCATGCACCTTCACCAGGATGTCCACTTTTCTTGTAAATAACAATAACAATAATAAGCCTTAGGTTTGTCGTACGGGCGGTTTTACATAAGGTGCACAAGTCTACGCTGGTGTAAATTTCCCCACACCTTCCCTAGCATAGTTTTGCCAATTAATGCATTAGGCTTAACAAAATAATACTTTGGTTTCCGGTTGCCGACCGACTCTATTAAATATGCACGACCCAGGTGATTTTATTGGCATTTGGTGAAAAAAAAAGGCAGAATCCGACCGAGTCAGACCAAAAAGGTCTTTGATCACTAGAATTCTCTTTGGTGAGACCACCTGGCCGTGCAAAGTCAAAATAAAGTTTTCTGTCATCTAAAATATCACGTGCACAAATGGTTTGAATTGTGTCATCGCAAGGAGACGCACAACACAACACAGCATGGACCTGTGTACCGTGTCTGTCGTCTGCCCGTGCAAAGCACCGCCACAAATAATTCGATTGAATACTAAATCATTTGCAGACATAATTAAGGAGGTGAAACAGTGCCGGTGTCGGTTTTCGTCCGCAGAAGGGAGACACGAGACACGACTGAGCGGATAAATGGACGGTGATCTCAGCCGACATACGCCCCCCCCCCACGCTGGAGCCTCTAGGCTCCCAGGCTGGGTGCGTGTTGGCCATGTTCGACTTGAAGTATCTAGCCCTGAGATGCGAGGAGGCGGCCTCGGAGCGTCCTTCGGAATAAAAGAATATAAAATAAATTCCTTGCTACCCATCCTTCACACGAAGAAAAAAAATACAAAAATATAATAAAATAAATTCCCTACCTACTCAGCCCAAAAATGACAGCCAATCGGAAACCAAAGTATTTTTTTGTTAGGCCTTATCGTTTTCTGTAAACACAGTCATGCATTCACAGAGTCTCACCACTGGTGATCAAATGAAAAAAATTCAGACCTGTCTGAACGGAGTACTGTACTGTACTGTACTGTACTGTACTGTACTGTACTGTACTGTACTGTACTGTACTGTACTGTACTGTACTGTACTGTACTGTACTGTACTGTACTGTACTGTACGCACGTGCATGCGGCTGCACAACAGTGACACTTGGTGGTGAAAAAAAACACGATTTCCATGCTCTGACCTAGCCAGCTAGCCAGTCAGCCAGCCAGCCAGCCAGCCAGCCAGCCAGGGACACACATTGCTGGGCAATGTTGTGGCTGCACCACTCAAAAACTAACATATGCAACACCAGGCGTGATCAACGACACAGAGAAACAGTTACTCTAACCCAAAATATGACTATTGAAGCTGATTTGCCATTTTGGTTGTATGCTGCTAAAATAAAAAATAAACAGTGTGTTTTACACCACATGTCTGTCAGCTCGGTGAGTGCATACCATGCTCCGCATCCAGTTTGCATATACAAACACCCAAGGCTGTGTTCCAAATCAATCACTCATTCAGAATGTGGTGTCAGCCATTTTGTTGGGTGTTCAGAATCTCAAAGAATTCAAAGTCCACTGCATGACTGCCATGCACCTCTAAATATAGTTAAACATATGTACACTACTAGAAGCACTGCACTGGTACTGCACTGCACTGTACCATACTGTGCTGCACTGCACTCTACTGTATTGCACTGTACTGTGTACTGTACTGTACTGCAGTAAGGATCTGTACAGCAGTCTGTACAATGATTAATTTAATTTAAAAAAAAAGATGCCAGTCTTTTAGGCCAATATATGCCACGACCCACATTGTAATATTATAGTATATATTGATGGTCTTCATTGTTTCTCTTCTGGCGTGTTTGGATCCTCCTGGTAATTATCAAACTGTGTGTGTATAATTTGCACTGGAATAAGAGGTATGAAATTGGATATTTTGTCCATGAGGTAATACATGTACAGCACTATCTCTCTATCTATGTCTCTATCTCTCCATCCATCCATCTCTTTATCTCTATGACCCATGCATGAGTTTTCGGCGACTGTAAAGGGCTATATGCGTGAGAACGTGTTACAGAAAGTCCAGTATATATACTCTCTCTCATCTGAACATTGCTCATTTGAACTAGATAGATACCATATTTTCAACTCTCAATTCGTATACCGATCAACTCCAAAGCAAAGCAGTACTACGACAAGTGCTTTGTGTTTTTATTTTGGTCCAAGCTCTCTGAGAACTGCAGGCTCCTGCACACTACTGCTACCTCCTGGTGTTTCATCCGATTTCCTCCGGCGCATGCGCACATTAACAAGGTGCCATCGGCCGACTGTTTGCAATAATTTGTGCGGTGTGGCGTCCAGAGCTTTTGGACACTTGTATATCCGACCTCATCCAGCAGCGAACCCGACTGCCAGTATGTAGTAGTCTGTTTGGTGGAGAGCCACCTCTAGTCCATAATGAAATGTTTCAGATGCATTTTTTTTAAAGAAAATTGAAAAAAATTAAACAACCACTGTGAGAAGCCTAATTAGGCCCAATACATTTAAATATCCATTAGGCTAAACATCAGAAAATCACATTGTGATATTTTCACATATCCAGTGTTATTCAACAACAATAAAATGTTTTCTTGCTACCTGAAGGTTAAACAAATATCCAATAATTTGAAGACAATTGTTTTCAACCAGTGTGACCAATTCTCAGGTGTGTTTGAGATTATTGTTATACATGGCACAGTGCCACCTGAGTGCACTGAGGTGTTTGGTGATTTTTTTTTTAATCAGCAATTTCAATGTACTTAGATTAGAATAATGTCGATGCCGATTAAAAATTAACAACAACAAAAATCAACAAAGATGGTAGACCATTTTATAAGACTCAATGCCAGGCCTATATGCTGTGCTTGTTCTAGCTTGGAACAACCCACAGCTGCTTAGTAAACACTGTGGTAATTAAACACTGACCAGTATCCTTGACTGAGGACATAGACTAACTTTAAAGGCCAGTGTTCCTATATTATATGGGCTACAGTCAGCATCCATCCATAACAGTGGACTGCAACTTAATAAAATGTCACAATTGCAGCGTGTGCAACTGTGCATCTTATCTTACACATCAAAAAGAACACTACTTTCACAGAGCAGGTGCGATGATAGGCTGTATCTAGACTGCACTGGAATAATTAATTGCTGAACTTTTAATTTCCAAGACAGAAGTTTGTCGTCATCATTTGCTATTGTGCATGCACAGCAATAGACGTCATCTTTATGATTGCTGAGGGATAAGGAAGTGGAATTACATGCTTGACATTCCAAACCATGATTCCAATTCACATCTATTCCAGAGTCTGCAACAAGTCTCAAAGTGCCAGGAACCTCTGTCCATATCAATGGACAAATATGCAAAGCCTCTGGGCTGTTGTCAGCGTCTACTACAGCCTTGGTAACCTCAGTGCGGTTCAAAGTGCAGTTACAACAGAGTGGGTTTAGGTACAAAACAAACAAAGGCGTGCAACTCTGCTGCTGTTGCTTGAACAGTTATAGTGATCACAGCCAGAGAGAGAGAGAGAGAGAGAGAGAGAGAGAGAGAGAGAGAGAGAGAGAGAGAGAGAGAGAGAGAGAGAGAGAGAGAGACCCACAGGGCAAGTCTCTGCAGCCAACCTGAAAGTTTAAACCTGTCCAAACTGCTTACCAGCAGCTCAGAACATGTGAGAAAAATTAAACACCCTTCCCACCCAAGCCTAACACAAAACTAGTGATTAGCCCATCCCCCTACTCAAGTCTATCCCCTCAATCACTGTCATGCACACATATACACCTCTGAGGAGCTCCAAGTTATCCTGGAAAGCTAGATGAACATAGGAATATGACACACTGGCCTCATTTGTCTGAACCACAGCCTGTCTATGGAGCCCCTAATGAGTTACAGAACAGGCTTCCTTTTACCAGCCAACAGCACAGTATGATCTCCATTACACTGAGCCAGCAAGCAGGACTCAAAACATCATCTCCACGCTACGCTATGTGACTGATCGAGCCCCGATAAAAAGCTCACAATAACGACTTCGTCTGAAGCTAAACTAGACAAACACTCTGCGAAAGGGATAAAAGTCTGAAAGCAGCACTGACAATGAGTCTAACAGGAACGTGTTGTTAAAAAAGGTTGATGGGGGACAAACCACAACCTCCACAAATCAGTGCCGCCAGCCTAGCTGTAAAGACAGAAAAGAGCTGAGTGGTGGAAACGTAGGCACTGGTCAAAAGAGGGTGCTTAGAGCCTTTGTGTGCACTATATGGCCCCGCAGCAGGCTGGTGAAAACAAAGTGTCGCTGGGACTGGACGATGGGGGCACACCCCCTCCCCGCTGATGAACCTCCTCTCCTGGGTGTTTTGTGGTTAGGTATGTCTCTTTATGTCTCTCTCTCTCTCTCTCTCTCTCTCTCTCTCTCTCACACACACACATGCAGAGGTCTGTCTCCTCTCTCTCGTTCTCTCCTCCCCTCCCCCTTCCTGTCGGTGCATTTCAATGTAAATGGGCAGATTGAAAGGCTGCAGCTGGCCCTTCAAAAGGGCAGCACCACTAAAGGGGCCTGGTGATTGAGATTCAGCCAGGCCACACCAGCCCAACCCTCACCCCCCAACACTTGGTCATACCACCCCACCTCTCAGCTTGCGGCTGATCCCCAGTGCCACAGAAGAGTGCTGGGCACAACTCAAGGCAGCCCACAGACAAAGTGGCTAGTTTCTCTGCTTGCACGCATCATGTGATTCAGACCAATGCAGTGGTCAGTAGCGAGCAATACTTTTTCCCTCCTGAAAAATGCCAGTCATCCGCCTTACATAACATGATTTATACATCTGAGAGGGGCATAAAATATCATTCAAAAGCAGGCCAGGAAAGCTCTGATCAGAGGTGAGGCATACAGAGATGGAGATGGGAAGAGATATGAAACATTTAAGATCGAGGAGGTGGTACAGAGAAGACAAGTGATTTCATGAAAGAAGGACTTGCTGATTAGACCAGAGCAGCTGAGCCCAGAGGGACACATCAAGTCTCTACTGTCTCAGCTCCCAGACCTGGCTGACTAACATCAGGACATTTGCAATGCCACAAATGGATAATAGATCATCCCTGTGCAGCCCCCTGCTCCACAGCACACCCAATCAAATCACCAAATGTTCTCTCCACCCCCTCCCCCAAACTCATGTCTGCCCACGTTCACAGAGCACATTCCCCATACTCACACACTCACTCACACAAACTACCCATTCAGTGTGAACGGATAGTGTGTCCTCTATGCATTAGTAAAATGTAATGTTAGTGGTGAACTATTATTGATGATACAACTTTCGGGAGACCTGACCTACAATACATTTATAGGCCAACCTGGCCTTTCGTTCAGTCTCAGAATGAAGAATGGTATGACTGAACATTGGGTTTAACGTATGAAATGGGAAAAGAAATTAGCTGATGGGTAAAAAGCGTAGTACTACATGTTGGCTCTAGACCAGTTAGCAATTAGCATTTAGACATTAACATTTGAACTACTATGATATCAAAATGGCAATCTTACATTACATATTAGAAACACATTTTTATTATCATTTAATTCCAAGAACAAGTGAACAAAACACAGAATGCAACCCTTGTATAGTGGCAACTATACTATGTTGCTGCAATGATACACAATACATTTATTTGTACTAACTGAAATAAAGGCCACACCTACGTCTGCAAAATAAATCCTAATTAACTCATAACTCGCCACCATTGATGATATGCAATTAAGAAAAAGCTTGTCTTACTATCTGCAAAGTGTTTGTTTCATAAAAATCCACCGTAGACATGTTATGAGCTACTTCCTGTCAAGAAATTCCTTGCAGATAATTATTTTTCTAAGTGTCAGAGTTTGGAAGCACTCGTTATCAGTAAAGCAACCTCCAGCTGCCTCCTGCATTATGTGCAAACTCTAAACAGGTGGTACACATGGGCTGTTGAGTGATAGTCAACGAGCACTTCCAAACTCCAGCACTTAGAAAAAAATCATCTGCAAGGAATTTCTTGACAGGGAGTAGCTCATACCATGTCTACAGTGTATTTTTATTTAACAAACACATTGCAGATAGAAAGAGGATAATTCAAGCTTTCCGTACAGCTGCAATGTTGGTGAGTTTGACGTTATTTAATACAATTAGAGATAGGACTATTCTGTTTGGATAAATGGGCTGTCTATGGGAAGTTGCACCTACAGTAGGTGGCTTGCTGGCAAGATGGCAGCTGTGTGCAGATCATCAATTGACTCCGGTGCTGTGGCTCCCTGCCAACAGGATGCACAGGGAATTTTATTTTGAAAACCCCGAAATTCACAGTAAAAAAAAAAAACACAAAAAAAAAAAAACAATCAGGAAGAAACATTGCCTATAACTAATCTGTCTAACAAAATTTCTGTGAGCCTCAATTCCAAGAAAACCGCTGTGGAAGATCACGGCTATTACAGAAGTCTATGCAGCGGCCATATTCGCGAGACCATTCTGAACTAATAAAATCACACTTGTGTGAAGTGAGGGGCGCTCTTATCATCATACATCATCACATTCCGGCCAATCACAATTGGTGTCCTCACTTTGTCATTCCAGCCAATCACAATTGGTGCCTTCACAACCAACGAAATCATCACTAAAATGCACACGCACACACAAAGCTGGGCATAGGAGGGGCTAGCGCCGCTCAAAAACAAACACGTAAAACGCCCTGGGCTTTCAATAAAATCACATGTATGATAAAATGAAATGGTTAAGTATAAATATGTCACATACAGGCAGTGTAGTAGTTTACCTGTATAATTCTAATCCTACAACCCAACAGTCAATTTAGCCTACAATATGACAAAGTCTAGCATAAACCTTTAGTTTAGTCATCATGTAAAAGATTTCATGAAAATGTCTTACATCCATGAAGACAAATAGCTAAATGTATTCAATGATTCATTCCCTTTCTTAACACAATCCGTGCCGGGTTTCCTTCAAAATAGGAGCTCTGGGGTGCCGGAAAGACATGGCCGCTTTTACTCTGAAACCCACGACCCGGAAACAATCCGGAAAAAAGTTTGCTTTACATTGCTAGCTTACATTGCTATCGTTTTAATTTATACGATATATGATCCAAAAAACGTTCATATTTTGAGGGAGAGACGGATGAGGAGCAGAAATTAAGCGCTAGTATATCCGTCAGATCAAAACCACAGAGAGCGCCCTGGATTAGGAGAGACGAGGCATTCTTTCTGCCGCGCTAACAGCTAAATCAACGGTAAGCTAACATGAGCCCAGAGTGTAGCATACGGTAGCCGAGAGGTTAACTGAAAAATAAAAATAAAAGGAAAAAATTCAGAATATTCTTCTCTCGTCCGGTATCATTGAGTATGCGCTAGGACGTCTACACACGTCCTATGAAGTGGTCAGTTGGGATCCCTAGGACGTGTGGACACGTCCTACGGACGGAATGTGTTGACAGCAGTGTCACTGCTGTCAGAATGATCAAAAGCTAAATCTTTTAAAAGTATTTTTTTGTAGAACTTTGAAGTACAATAGATGCAGAGAGAAAATATTATCAAAAGTGTTGCAGCGGAAGGGTAGCAGGCAAGTACAACCTAAGCAGGGGAGACAGTGCATCCGCCATCAAGACCTCCTAAACCCCCAAATGAGGCTCCACTGTCCCTCTGGGAGACAGCAGGAATGGGGGCCGCCATTTTGTTCCATTTCGCTTGAAGGGGAGAGGGGGAAAAGAGTAGGCTGGATTTCAAAGGGCTTCAGATGTCATTTGACTGTCCGCTGAGATTGTACTGCTAGGTCAGGAGCTATAAAAGATTTACACAGCTGAAAAGGGGTGAAACGAGAAAGAGCTGTGTGAGGGAGACAGAGACAGACGGAGAGAGAAACAAGAGCAGCCATGCTTGTTTACCTAAAATACCACTCTCTCAGCAGCACAGGGGGAGGGGTGGGGGGCTTGGACAGACAGCAGGCATGCACAGTGTGTGTGGCTTCCTTGGTGCTTATAGCCGGGGAGCCACAGGCCCAAAAGCTCAACGGTTAAGGATTAACCTGTGATGTCATGACATACTTTTTATTTGTGCTTTTTCTATTCACTTGGTCATTAAAGTCCACAGAATCAGAGGTCTGCTCTGCCGGAAACATCGCAAAAAAAGGTTATGGCCATGTATACCCCACCATAGACAACCAATATAAAGGCAAAATGTCATCATACTTTAAGTAGCATGTGACATGTCAACTAGGGGGTTTTCATGATTCTGAATCCATTCCAAGCATTAGTTTTGCACGAAAAAGACTCCTTGGCCTAAAAATCCAAATGTGATGAGGTCAGCACATTTGGGCTGAATTTGGGCCAAGGAGTGTTTTTTGTGCAAAACGAATGCTTGGAATGGATTCAGAATCATGAAAACCCCCTAGTTTGACATGTCACATGCTACTTAACTTTATCTGTTAGCATAAACCCCAGTTCCCAGTGCCAGCATACGCGTTCACTTTAAAAGACGCAGTTTGCAATATTTCCGGCAGAGCAGACCTCTCATTCTGTGGACCTTAATGTCCTAATGAATAGAAAAAATACAAATAAAAGGTATGTCATGACATCACAGGTCCTCTCAAATTTTGGATGGCTGGCTCACCGGCTATTAGGACCGATTTCCCCTCCTCCCGAGCATCAGACATTCTGCTCTTCCATTAGCACCTCCAGAAGTAGGTTACCTCGACAACCACTGCACAATTTGGGTGCTGTCAGACACTCACTCACCATATTAAACGAGGAACAGCAGCAAAACACCTTCTACTCAAGTCCACTGATTAACTATAAAATGTTGCATGAAAATGTTACAATAACAGGTTGAAAAGATTTTGTGTTGCCGGTAACCCATCTTTTCTTACACACCATGTCTCAAAGACAATCCTACTCTAAATTTAAAATATTTACAGCATAATTTAACAATTCAGCCATTGTTGTTACATTTCATACTATTCATCTTCTCTGCATTGTGGCCATAAGAATATGGAGGAAGTGGTAGGACAAAGCCACACATACACACTGACAGTCAGGAATAGTAGCCACTGCCAGCCATGTTTTAAGCTTATGCTGCTACGCAACGCGGCAGATTTCACAGCACTGCAAAGAGCTCATCTAAAAGCAACCCTGACGTTGCCTGACCTGCAGTACATGAAGCTTGTTAAATTTTCTATTTCACATGTTGGTGGCAGTTTACAGTTATTGAAAGTTGGCATAACTGATACTCAGGTCAGTGTTGGGCAATATTACTTAATGTTTACTTTACTCATTACTCCTTAGAAAAAGTAATATTACATTACTTATTACTTGGAATCAAGAGTAATAGTTACATAATACTTTTCAACCGGGGCCCCTTCCACCCGCAAAAGAACACAATCTGTTTAGCCACCTCCTTTTACAACTGAATCAAACAGTCTCTCATCAGTCTTTTTCTGCTGCATATTCCACATTTGGAATTCAACATCAACAATCTTAAGTGCACACACATGGCTGCAGCATCTCATAACGGACAGTATATATTGTATACATTATACATAAATAACAAACAATAAAATAAAGCTACAGTCTCTGACCTTTTTGAGGCAGCCTAGTCTCTCGTCACGACTCACGTCCAATTTCAAGGAAAAAGAGGGCGCTGCTATTCTTTTATTTGCCGATGGGTTCTCAGATTGGAGGCAGCCTGACATTGGACCTCAAAGGTATTTTGATGGACCATGATGGATCTCAATGAGGCCGAGTCAACTGTGCATGAGGGTTAACCTCTCGTCTACAACATTAACAATACACCCAGCGATGAGCCAATTCTGAATAGCCAATTCTGAATAGTCGCCATTTAATGTCCCGGCGGATCTTTCTCTACTGAAATCCAGTCTGTTTTGCCTGCATGGGGGGGGGGGGGCTCCGTGTTTCTCGTGCGTCTGCTTCAACACAACACGTTTATAGACAAAGTGTTTTTTTTGCCCACACAAAGTTTACAACGGACATTAATATACTTGGCATCTTTGACAGACAAGAATGCAATATAATACCGATACATTTCTCTGTCATGGTTCCCCACTCTCTGGTCTGTCTCGACTTTTTGTTTGTCGTTTGAAGCGAGTGTGTGTGACGGTCGCATAGACACATACGCTATGTCATAACTGTGCGCAGGCTGTGCTGGCTAACATGAACAAATCTACAAGCTACAACGCATCTCTGTTTTTACCCGTTGATATCGGTTCAATTTTTGCATGCCATGCAACTAACTATGCATCTACTATGAGTGCATAACTGGACGAATAAACAAAAACAAATGACACTCATTTGTAACGACTCTAACGAATAACGCAGCATGTTTTGGCGGAGTAAATAGTTATTATATTACTATTTCTGCAGAATAATTCGTTATACTACTCGTTACTGGAAAAAGTAATAATATTACAGTAATATGTAACTAGTAACTCGTTACTGCCCAACACACTGGGTCTAAGTAGGTCTAGGTCAGGGTGGACAACCTGGGCTGAGTGTCTTGAGACACAAGAGCTATTGTCTGGATTATGAAATGCACTGAGGTTAGTTGTGGGAGAATTGTAGCAGCATACGGCCAATCAACAAAGCAGATACACAGAATGGCAGGCTCCTAAAACAGGAAATGTGAGAAATCTCAGCTACCGACATAGCTCCTGACCTCCCGACCCAGTCAGGCCTCCATTTCCTACTGCAGGCACAAGGCACGGCTTGATTCTGTTCACAGTCCTATGAATGACTAACATTGGTCACCACAGCACTGATGCTAGCTGAAAGAGAGCCCTAGAAGCATCAAATAGCATTTCAAACCATAATAATTTAGCACCAAAAAAAAGTTGTGTTGTTTCGTTTCACCGAGTAGATAAATTGGCCATGTACAATGCAGCTGTTATACCAATGAATATAAGCAGAAAACTAAACCACCATCACGTTGAGTTCTTACATAAGGGAAAGTAGTATCTGCTAAAAACATCATTTATTCATTCATTCAATAAATATCAATAATATACACACTGTGACTACAACCTAGGCTGGCATGGTCAGACAAATATCACTGCATACTACGTAGATCAGGGATTTTTTTTTTTTTGCAGATTTGTCTGGTTTCCAGGCTAACTACAACCATAACATCTGAGGATATGTCCTTGTTTCTGTAATTGCAAAAGGTCAAAGATTTGACATGGTTTGAATTGACACCTGTAAACAACTAAATTGGTCCATGGTCTGAAACTGAGACTAGATATAATGGGTAAACTAAATGTTTATTGTAGTATTCTGATGCTGTAAAAGGTTGGTTTACATTTTTTTTTACTACAGCATTGTACTGTCAGTGTGAAATATGCTTGACCTGTAAATCAGGTGAGTTACAATTTTACACAAGTGTGTAGATAAGTGTACATAATTCAACAACCATAAATGTATATTAGCAAGCATATTTGGGTAAGTATTGAACTCAGGCCTTAAATTACATAATATAAAAATAGGTCCTGTGCAGGCTCAAGAGGGATGGTGCGATATGCATCACTACCTCTGCAGTGTAGAAGACGTGAACGCCCCAGCAAGCTTAAGAGCTCACAGTATCTTGGAGGAAAACACCACTAGCGGTACTGCAGTGTTTTCCTCAGCACTGATACTGCACCAAAGTAGAGGGCTTCTTCTCATCCATATTCTGTTTCCACTAGATTGCCATTTGTCCCATTATATTGTGCCCCTCTGTTTCTTGTTATTCAACACTGCAAAGTTGTGCAAACCAATGCACTAAAAAGTCATACTTAGTGCTAGGATTTGTCCTGAACTCAGCAGAATGCAAAGCTTCAGATGTTTGTCAATCTGAATTTCCCACTGAGAACATGTTTGGCTATTACATGATAATACCACTTCCTTACTAGAACACAACTAACCTGTTCTTCATTGTGTTATGTAATCTACTACCAGTTCTGTGTACAAATATTGCTGTTGTGTTCATTCACTTAGGATACCTGCAGCATACATTGTCATTAGCCCACCTTTAATACTGGTCCAGCAAATGCACGGAGTGAATGTTTCATTACAGGAAGAATTGGTTAAATCTATTAGCCAATGCTTAAGGACATAAATAGAGGCACTATCCTAGTCTAGACCATGTGACCATTAAGCAAACAGACTCACTACTATTCTGTTGTCATATACCCAATACTATTTTATCTTAGTTTCCTATAAAATGACGTGAGCATCACTGTTTGGGCTAAAGCATATTGAAGCAGCTCTTCTATACTTCTGTATTGACACAAGCCGTACAGCATGGTGCATTTGACAGTGACTACAACATTTAGCTATGTTAAAGCCAATTTTTCAAGGCTACCTCCAAAAACTTGAAATAGTTCTACCCGGCTAGTGTGTGTGTGTGTGTGTGTGTGTGTGTGTGTGTGTGTGTGTGTGTGTGTGTGTGTGTGTGTTGGGCTTTAAGACACTGCAAATACGTGCTAACCTTTGAATAAGGCACGAATATTAATATTAGTTAACTCTGAATCCTTCTATGTTCTATGCCATTTGTTGTCTCGTGCAACTGTGCAATGCAATGAACGAAATGAGTCAACAGCCGATTACCATCACAATCAATTCCAACCCAGGAACTCGGTTAAGTGTTTAGAGATACCCGCTAATCAAAATCAACATGACAATACGTCAAAGTTGTGTTGAAAACATTGCGATCTGTGTATTGGTAGTCGTAGCACGCCCACGCGCACGCCACATAGACATGCAATGTTCCGTTTGTTTACATGTTAAAACAACAATAATGCGTCTTCTTACCTCTTTCAGAATGTCACCCAGCTCAGACTGGGTAAATTTGAAGCTACAAGTCTATCCCCCGATGTTCTCCCCCGATGCTAGATGTTCCCATTTGTTGCCCCGGGTTCAGTAAGACATCGTCCGGAGACATCCGCATAAACTTGCAGCAACCATCGCAGCTTTAAATCGGCTCACTAGCAGCCAGGCTAGTGCTAATTCTTAGAGACCAACAAACAAGACGATCGAAGAGACTTCAAATATCCCCCAAAAACGTGAACACAATAGAGTTATGTTGTCTTCATCACCAAGCGGGAACATTTAATGGTCCATCGTTAAAACGGAAGGCTTCATTGGTAAACGTAAAACCTCGAAATATCATGTTTTGTTTCAATTTAATCCTCTCTAGCAAACCCATTCGAACGTTTTCGAGCGGCCTTTGACGTTAGTATGAAGTATGGGGCTGGGAGGGGAAAGGAAACGCTTCGGAATGAAACGCAGGACGCGATTCGCACTCGCATTGTGGGCGGATACTATTTTTACACCGACGAAACAGACGCCATTTTGGATCTGACAAGGGGACTGTTCTCGGTTTGAGGTGACGGTGATTTGGCTCCAACATGGCTACCCAAGGCTCGCAGTTTACAGTGCAGGAGACCAAGCTCCATTATACAGTTGGGAGACCAGGCAAAGGAAATGGAGTACGGACATTAGGTGCACTTGATTTGGCTTTCAATATATTAAATAGGTGGTTCATTTATGTATATTAACATTTTTCAGAGATAGAAAATAGCCCTAGATATTATTGTGATAAGAAAAAGATGTATGGCATAGTGTAATACATTTTTAATCGTGCCCTGAGAAAATACCTCATATTAAAACGAACCTCTACAGCATGAAATCATTTGCAAACAATTTAGAGACTATTTAGCACCAGATGTATATATATATTATACAGATGGTGCTTTCTAACATTCAGAACTTTATTGATCTGACAGTTAGATAATGGGTTAAGCATATTGCGGTGCATAACTGTATGTAAACCCAACACACCACAACATGGGCTCAGTCTGGTCAAAATGAAACGGACCCTTCCATTGGCTAAAATCAGTGTTTTCTAATCTCATTGGTTTATTTCAATGTCAATCAGCGTGACGTAAACGCTTAATCTACATCCTGTTTTTGTTTTGTTTTGTTTTTTTGCGCCAGTATAATAAACATTGCCTATGTTTATTTCTCAACACGGTGGGACCCGACGGGGACGTATTTGACCAACAATGACGTTGATAGCCAAGCTCCTTCACATCATTGCCTACCTGTGTGAGATCTATGTGGGTCATGATGTGGGTGGCTGGCACAAAATATTTTATTATATTATATGAATTTGGGGGTCTTTTAAAATGTCGAGGACCACTGGTTTACCTAAGTCACCAACAGTAGTGTGGTTTACAGCATAAGGTACCTAGTTTACAGTACATCTATGGTGGTGTTACTGTTATGTCAGGAAGGCTGGCTGGCTTCACTTCTTAGATCACCGCACTGCTCATGCGCACGAACGCTTGTTGAACACCACTGCTAGAATTGACAAATACTACCCTCTGCTGGAGGATCATGGTAAGTCCAATACAATACAATAGTATACAAACAACAAAGTTGTTGTAATACACCCAATACAACAACATTAGAGGCATATTTACTAACAGAAATCCATCTGCACATCAACGACTTCCTTCAAGCTTCCTATACTTTATAATTGCCAATTTGCCATATGCCTATAGATCATATAGAACATATTGTTGCTTAAAATTGTCCAAGTATTTGGAATATGGAAGTGTGTGTGTGTGTGTGTGTGTGTGTGTGTGTGTGTGTGTGTGTGTGTGTGTGTGTGTGTGTGTGTGTGTGTGTGATGGCAGCTGAAAATGCCATCAGCAAAGATACATTATTTATTTTCTACCTCCAGTCTCCATGGGTTATGTTTTATGATGATTCTAGACACTATTAACAATCTGTCCTGCGCAAATGTCCTCGCAGCAGTGACTTGCATAATGAAAGAGGTTCGTAGTTCGTAGTTCAGAGTTTGTGTAGTAAAGATATTGTAAATGCAGTTAAGATGCGTAGTATACTAGTATCGTTTCCATATCGCACGCAAAAAGAAATTAATTCACAAAAATAATGATACATGTATTATTAAACGAATTAATGTATTTTTAATTCGTAAAATTCGTAAAAATTGAAGATAGTAGAAGGCCTTCTACTGAACAAGTGGAAAGCCTGGTGACGCGAGGTTACTGATACTGAACTGTGGGATCGGGGTGGATATTAACGTTTCTCGTGTTGTATTTTCCATCTTTGCGCGACTGTGGGTTGAGTAAGCTAGCTGCTGCTCTTGCTGCTACAGAGATGGGGGGCATTGAGTAAACAAATGTTCTAATTAGAATGTCATGACAATGCTTCCTTTCATAATATTCTAGTTTTGTTGGTATATATGCTATATATTCATGTGATTGTGAGTGCTGATCTAATCTAACCGAGTCGTCATGGCAGCCATGCTTTTACAACGTCCTGTTGGCTCCTGCAGAAAATACAGGACTTTACAATGGATACTATTTCGAAACGACTCACCATTAACAACAAACATCGCAGCAGCACACAATTATGGCAGTACACATCTGCTATCGAAATGCGTCAGTGATAAAAAGCTGATGCATTCAGGATCACAACAGTCGCTAATTCGACAATCACACAGTGGTGTGAAGTTGAACTCTAAAATCCTTCAGGTAAGCTTTACCGAAGACGTAACGCATACAGAAAGGGTAACCGAGGGTGCCGAAAGGGGCTATGTAACGCAGTGGTTCATTTTCATGCCAAGGACCCCAACTAGATGTGTTTGGAGGGGGGACAAATGACCAAATAACCTATTCAATGACAACCCCTGGTCCATCGGGGTCCCCCGGACACACTTTGTGAACCACTGATTCTATATAGGTCAAATTTTGATTTGTAGTATGTTCTGGACATTTTGAAACTGTATTTCTTTCAGTGTTGTGGGGCACCCAGCTCTAGATACAAAGTACAATAGTGCAAGGTTAACTTAACTGCCCCCCCACATCTATGCCCCAATAATTGCGTGTATAATGTATTAAACCTAATCTTCCTGTTTTAGAATCTCCTCTACAGACCATTGAGTCCTGGAATGATGGGAATGAACAAACTGTTAATCAAGAACCATTTGATGGAAAACCCTGTTGGTTTGGTAAATCTATTAGGTAAAGACGTGTGTGTGTGTGTGTGTGTGTGTGTGTGTGTGTGTGTGTGTGTGTGTGTGTGTGTGTGTGTGTGTGTGTGTGTGTGTGTGTGTGTGTGTGTGTGTGTGTGTGTGTGTGTGTGCACGTGCGTGTCCTATACATATTAATGTTAACCTACAGGCACTGTTTTGTTACAGGGGCTACATATTTTTTTAGTACATCTCAGTCCAAAAAAGAGAAAGATAACAGTCATGGATCAAAGGGGAAAATTCCAGAGGATGATGAAGGTAAGAGGTGTCATGGATGGTAAATCATCATGTTCAGTGTTTGATGGCATACATTCACTGTCGATTCATAATCATTGCCTTCACTTGCTCCTCCTTGTGTTCCTTGTCTTTGCTCTCCTCATCTACCCTTCCTTTCAGAGGAGAAGAAGCGTCGTGAGCAGGAGGACCAGATGTATCGGGAGCGCCTGCGGACCCTCTTCATCATAGCACTCATCATGATCCTGTTGAATTCTATTAACACCAGTGGTGGAAACATATCATGGAATGACTTTGTGCATGAGATGCTGGCCAAGGGAGAGGTGTCCCGAGTGCAAGTTGTTCCAGAGAGTGACATAGTGGATATCTACCTTCACCCTGGTGCAGTGATCTTCGGAAGGCCTGTATGTTTAATAGTTATTTTAATAACTACATCTTATGGAAGATGCCATAATAGTAATCTAGTTTGGAGTACAGTGTGCTCAAGACATTCTCCCATGTTGCAATTATCTGCTCCCACTCTGTTTTGTGTTTAAATTCACTGATTTTAATTTTGCATAATGAATCTTGATACAGGAAGGATACGGTTGCCGTGGTAAATACCACATGCTGCTGCCCACTGTTCACCCAAAATATTTAAATGGTGTTTTCTGTGTGCAGACAGATTGTACTTGCTTTTCACTGTATGTGCTATGTTGCCTTTTTTGGCAGAGACTGGCCCTGACGTACCGTATGCAGGTTGCCAACATTGACAAATTTGAGGAGAAACTGAGAGCTGCAGAAGAGGAATTAAACATTGAAACAAAGGACAGGATACCAGTGTCGTACAAGCGGACTGGATTCTTTGGGAAGTAAGAGATACTTAAAGGGGAATACCACTCATTTTCAACATTTTACTATGTCATTAATATACCTTAGAGTTGTTGTGTGGAAATAATAATCCAAAAAAAGTCCCCACATTCTGTGTTGCCTAGAACTAGAGGTCTGAAAAACTCGGTGTACATCTCAGTGACATCACAAAGATGTACTTCATAATGTTACTGATTTTTTCCAGATTCCAAATTAGTGGTTTTAATTCTAACGACGTGTATACACGTCATTAGCATAATTTAAACAATATAATATTGTATATATTAATATATATTAATTTTACACTCAGTGTTAGGGTACTGAGGTTAGGTTAGGGCTCATTAGCGTGTGGAAGATCCATACACAGCCACAACGGCACCTCCTCATGCAGCACCTCAGACACCAACCTAGCCACATTACGTACGTACCCCAAGCTGATTCCACAAGTGTTCAATTGAGGGTTGAGGTCTGGACTCATGGCATTCCATCTGATATTTCTTTATATCATTTGTAATTTTGTATACATTTTATAATGTATGTACAGTATGTACTGTATTTTAGTGCTGATCCAGAAATGTGATTGGGCTAATTGCCATCTTATACATAATGACTACAGTCAATGTTTCTTTATCCTTGCACTTTGCAGTGCGATTTATGCTTTGGGAATGCCTGCTATTGCTGTGGCTATTCTCTGGTATATCTTCCGTCGAGGTATGAGAGAGGGTGGCTTCAGTGCTTTTGTGAGTAGACCATGCAACAATAATTCTTATATAAGATATTGTATTGTTTTTATAGAGCACTAATTGTATTCCTGGATGTACTTAACAGAATCAGCTGAAGATGGCAAAGTTCACCATTGTAGATGGCAAATCAGGGAAAGGTGTGAGCTTCAAAGATGTGGCAGGCATGCATGAGGCTAAGGTCGAAGTGAAGGAATTTGTTGACTACTTGAAGGTAAGAAACAAACAAAACAATACGGTATATTGGTGCAAATCTTACAACATTAGCCGGGTAGCTCAGTCGGTAGAGCACTTGCTCTTGAACCACAAGGTCCTGGGTTAGATCCTGGGCACAGCCAACTCAGCGTATGTGTAGTAGCATGGCTTAAGTCAAGTGGTAAGTACTGGGAGCTGTGATCGTAGGTGTTGAGCCCCATCTCAGCATTCCATCTCCCAGGTGTATTTGAAACGCGGATAGACATTAGACACCAACGTTCTCGACTCTTTTGTTAACAAAAAGGCTCTCAGGACTTTAGCTGGAGCCCTCATACTGCCCATTTTTTACTATGCTTGTACGTCCTGGTTCTCTAACATCTCAATGGCACATAAACTTGATCCAAATCAAAACAAACTAATTTGACGACTTCTAGGCCTGGGACCAATGACCCACCTATATGCAGAGCATGTGGATAGCATTGGCTGGCTCCGGGTAGCATTGGCTGGCTCTGGGTAGAAGACAGAGTCAAACAATTGAAAATGGGTCTGACATTAACAATTGTACATGCAACTCCACCCTTCATGCCCTCAGTGCCCACTTACTTGACTAATTACTAAAAGAAAGTAAGCAACACCAACAGCCACAATACTAGAGGGAGCGTGAACAATGATCCGCTCTTTTTTTGGAAATCCTTTTGGACCAAAATGCCTGACTACCATGTGCTGCTTGCATTTTTATATTGTCTAATAAAATATGCAATCAATCAATCAATACTGGCAATAAGCCTCTCTGACCTACTTACTTACATACGTACTGTATATGATAATCTGTTTCCTCATAATTCTTAATTTGTCACATTAATGTACCCTACCTGTGTTTTTGCATGTTTTAGCCCATTAAAACTGCAATCAATCAGTTTTATGTCTGTTGTCTCCATCTCAGCATCAATGTAAATCTCAAATGCAGGCGAATAAAACTAGGGCTTATGCTTTTGAATATCTCAAATGATATATTTTGTCAGAATCCGGACCGATACCTTCACCTGGGGGCCAAGGTTCCCAAGGGCTCATTGCTACTGGGCCCCCCAGGCTGTGGGAAGACCCTATTGGCCAAAGCTGTGGCCACAGAGGCACAGGTACCATTCCTGGCCATGGCTGGTTCTGAGTTTGTGGAGGTGATCGGGGGTAAGGATAATCCCCCTTATCGATTTTATAAACTTTTATTTAAAAATGACAAACGTTTCGGCAGAAGATCAAATTATTACAGAAAATTCAGCAGAAGATGCCTTCTTCAAGATACCTCCTGATGAAGGCATCTTGAAGAAGGCATCTTCTGCTGAATTTTCTTAATTACACAGAAAAGTCTTCTATGTGAATTTAACTCTTACACTCTCGGATTTACAAATGGAATGAATTTGAACACTCTTAAATGAAATGTGTGTATTGTTTGTATTTTGAAATATATATTTGTGTCTGTGCTTAGGCCTGGGGGCTGCCAGGGTGAGGAGCCTGTTCAAGGAGGCTCGTGCCCGAGCTCCCTGCATCGTCTACATAGATGAGATTGATGCCGTGGGGAAGAAACGCTCAAGCTCAGGCTCGGGCTTCTCCAACACTGAGGAAGAACAGACCCTGAACCAGCTACTGGTAGAAATGGACGGTGAGTTGAGTTTAGGACTGTTGACCCTGTCACACTGTGGAAAATATTCCAAGAAGCTTGAATGACATTTCTTTCTTCCAGGAATGGGCACGACAGACCACGTGATTGTTCTGGCCTCCACCAACAGAGCAGACATCCTGGACGTTGCACTGATGAGACCAGGCAGACTGGACAGACACATCTTCATAGACCTGCCCACTGTGCAGGTGGCTATATATATATATATATATATATATATATATATATATATATATATATATATAGTTTTTCTAGTTAAACTCCAGAAGAAAAATAAAGATATTTAAAATGGCCTGTGCAACGTAATATTAATTATAATAAGCATACTCATGATCGTAAGGCTGTTCTGAGTGTTCATGAGCATCATGTTTTCGGTTCCTCTTATGTCATTAGATCATAGTTGAACATATTACTCTTTGAGTCAGTGGTTATTGTAACATTTACCAAGCAGTGAAAGCATGCATCATCATAGTTCCATCAAGTGGAATAGATTTCTTCTTATTTTGGTGTTTTCCTGTTTTGTAGGAGAGGAGGGAGATCTTTGAGCAACATTTGAAGATCCTGAAGCTAACTCAACCCGCTAATTTCTACTCCCTCCGTCTGGCCGAACTCACCCCAGGCTTCAGTGGTACGTAGTTTTTGTCTCGTGTACATCTCTGGCTTTTGACATTGCAACTGTATCTGTGGATATTGTATGTTGATGTCTTTTGCAAACCCATCTTGTTGCCAGGCGCAGACATTGCTAACATCTGCAACGAGGCGGCCCTGCATGCTGCCAGAGAAGGCTTCAAGTCTATTCATACTTTCAACTTTGAATATGCAGTGGAGAGAGTGATAGCAGGTATCTCAATCTATTACAACAGGCAGAAAGAGGAAGAGTTGATTCCCTATGAGTTCATTAAAACAGATGTACTGTTGTGTGTGTGTGTGTGTGTGTGTGTGTGTGTGTGTGTGTGTGTGTGTGTGTGTGTGTGTGTGTGTGTGTGTGTGTGTGTGTGTGTGTGTGTGTGTGTGTGTGTGTGTGTGTGTGTGTGTGTGTGTGTGTGTGTGTGTGTGTGTGTTCAGGTAGCATAAAGAGGAGTAAGATCCTGTCTAAAGAAGAGCAGAGGGTGGTCGCTTTCCACGAGTCTGGCCACGCTTTAGTGGGATGGCTACTTGAACACACAGAGACAGTCTTGAAGGTAATGGGCGTACAAAGCATGGATTGTTTTGTGTGTTTGTACTTACAGTGAGTATAGTTCATAGGCAAAGAAAACATACACCAAGCATGTCACAATCTAGCTATAGATTCTAGTGAACTTTATCATCCGACTTTTGGAGTGCATGCAGACAGAGAAAGCCTGATTTTGTTTTTACAAGGTCTCGCAGGCATCCTCACCCACCTGCTGATTTGTTTTATTCTTATTTAACCTTTTTACGGAGGCTTGAAGTTAATTCGTTGAGTTCAAGGATCTTTCATTGTTAACTTTCTGTCGTGCATCGCAGGTCTCCATTGCCCCGCGGACAAATGCTGCCCTGGGATTTGCCCAGATGCTGCCTCGTGACCAGTACCTGTTCACCAAGGAACAGTTGTTTGAGAGGATGTGCATGGCCCTGGGGGGGCGGGCTGCCGAGGCTATTGTCTTCAATAAGGTTACCACAGGTACACATCACCTACTTTTGAGCTTAACCCATTTTGACCTGAGATCAGATTCTAAAAATGTCTTCTACATCCTGACAGTTTTCTGAAAAAGCTATGTTTCTCTGTCAGTGGTTCTTCGATTTTCCAAAAATAGCAGACCTACAAGCTCGTAGCGCGCCACTCGGTGGCGCGCTATGAGCTTGTAGATCTGCTATTTTTCAATAGCTAAAGCATAACATAATGCTAACACCAAAAGGGGTTCCTGCCCCAAAATGGGTTAAAGGCTCCATATTTTAGCATTGCCATTTTTGGTTCATTGAGTGTATACTGTATAACCAGTAAGACGCACTGAGGGCGAGAAGCGATAGTTCTGGGAATGCCCATATATGGATTTTATATGGTAATATGTGTGCTAATTAGTATGGCCAGGCGGAGCCTCGGGCCAGCCCAGTTAGGGCCAGGCCTTAATTTTCGGGCCTGTTGAGAACTCTAGTTTTTTTCCGGCTGCTGGACGTGGCTGCGCTAAATGACTTTGGGGCAGGCTCGTCTAGAGTTTGAATTAGGGATGCACCGAAAGGGAAATTCTTGGCCGAAACCGAATACCGAATATATATCTTTTTTTCCTACCATTGCTGTCATGGCCGTACCTAAAAGCTACCTGATTTATGGCAAAATAAATGGTTATGGCAAAACTTTACTTAAATAATAATCACTATTATGGGTCCATAAAACATCTATTCAGCTCTTTTGAATGCATCAATTGCATATACTATTACATTTTCTGCCTATTAGGGCCGAAACCGAATAGGCCGAAAATGCATTTTTAGCCATTTTCTGCCGAATATGTTCTGCGGCCGAATATTCGGTTTGAATCGACAGGTATCAGTCAAAAGGGAGACATCGAAGAGGAAGGATAGGTGGGAAAAGATCAGCATATGGAATGTCAGAACAGGTCAGCTCCATATATGGAGATCTAAAGGTGCGTTCAGACTTGGACATTAGAGCGGCGCGATTACATACAGTACAAAGTACAAAGTTCACAGCCACGTTGATTGACTTTTACACGTAGCATACACTAATGAACTACTGTCAAAATGTGTCATTTCAATCTTGAAGGTAATAAAAGTGTTTCCCTGTGTTGTGCTATAGGGGCTCAGGATGACCTGCGTAAGGTCACCCGTGTGGCATACTCCATGGTGAAGCAGTATGGCATGTGCGACAGTGTGGGCCAGGTTTCATTCCCAGACACCCAGGAGCAAGGAGGTGCCATCGGACGGCGACCTTTCAGCCAAGGCCTGCAGCAGCAGATGGACCATGTGGGTTCCAAAATAGCACCACTGTGGCACTACCAGATGGGCCACCTTACCGTGGCAATTGGCACACAGTGTAGGGTTGTCATGATCATGAAATTCTACTTGACAATTAATTGTCATACAAAAAAATTGCGATTAACGATTTAATTTGTTTTGGCATTGGACAATTACTATTTTTTGAAAATGTATGAACATGTTTCAACATGGAAATGATTATGACGATTATGCAAAAATAATTGTGATTATCTCAAATAACACACTTTTTGATTGAATAATTTATTAGTCAGAAATGTAAACAGCACATGGTACATTCAGACATTAAGGTGAAAAGGATAACACAAAAAGTCCTGGGGACTTGTTTCCATACAATGACATGTTTTTGTTTAGCAGCTGAGTAAACGCATTGATTTGCATGTATTTTGTTGTTCTAGGAGGCTAAGATGTTGATAGCACGTGCATACAGGCACACAGAGAAACTGCTTCTGGACAACAGAGACAAGCTGACATTGGTAAGACTCGGTTGCCAGTTGCAGCCGTGTGTGTCCAATAATTTATCTCACAAGATAAATGGATGTTTTATGGTTAAAACTGATATTTAGGATTAGGGGATGGGGGTTACAGATATGTCCGTGATTCATATTTTGTAGCACGCCAACGTCACGCACGAAAAATACCCAATCTACAAGTGAGCTTGTAGATCTGCTATTTTCAGTTTTACAGCTATGGTTAACAATGGCTAAATGTTTTGAAAATGGCATTCATTGCTGTTGTGAAATGTTGATGATCTAATTTGTGTAATACAAAACATATGTGTGTGCGTGTATGTGTATTTCCAGTTGGCCACTGCGCTGTTGGAGCGTGAGGTGGTGAACTATGACGACATAGAGGCTCTGCTGGGTCCTCCGCCATATGGGGGCAAGAAGATGATGGCCCCACAGAGCTGGGTGGAGGCTGAGAGGGACAGACAGGACACAGGACACGAAGAACCGCAGCCGCCACCCCGTAAAGACATGCAGGACGACATGAATCCACAGCTGCTCTGATTTGAAAGATCTGAATTCTCAGAATGATTCTTAAGACCAATACATGCTCTGACCGACGTCCAAAAAAAAACCCTGCCGTTTCGTACGGGTTTTCTGAACTAGTTTGGAGAGACGGAACCTCTGGGGGTGCAGCAGTTCTGAGATGGCCCAGCATGTATTGGCCTTAAATGTTGTTTTTCTCCTGTGTTTTGAGGAGGCCTCTTTCCAGAAAATGTGGCTCAGGTTCCACATAAACAACCCTCTGGAATGCCTAAAAAAACCCTCAAACTGTATATTTTGTGTGACTTGGTCACAATCTCTGTGAAATTGTGCATTAATAAGGAAAAGAATGCTTAGGTTTAATAAATTGACAAGGAGAAAGGGAAGTAAAAGGTAAAGCAGTCTTTAGCAAGCTAGTGAAACATCACCAACAAATGTATAGTTTGTGGAGATAAAAGCAAGCCCTAAACAAATCCCAAATGTTGAATGTGCACAAGGATGTGTATCAGTTTTTAACTTAAAATATCTTTTGAGATGTGACCCCAGGAATTGTACTTACATTTGTACTCGCATACATTATCCCAGTGAGACAAAAGGTTCTTTGCATTAATGCAGTGGCGCCGTCGGGACGTAAAAAGTGTGGGACAATTCTTTATTTTATTTTTACGACAATTGCGCAACAAAATGGGAACAGTGCTAGAGACTAGAGAGACCACCAGCGCCGGTCAGGTAAAATAAATAAATAGACCAGTCATTCCCCAACAGTGCGGGGACATTCAGACCCTTCTGACCCCCCCATCCAGCGCATATGTATTAATGTAGATTTTGAAGGTGAATTTAGGGACAAATCATATGTTTTCTGAGAGATTACATTTACACCGTGTGAGAGATTTTTTTTTCTTAGATCAATACACATTATACAATGATTAGACGAGATGCAGATACCCGTAAAGAGTACTGGAATTAAAAAAAATCTTATTTTGCTTGAAGTAGAATGGAATTTAGGTCCAATAGTGTGCAGTGGGTTTCTTTCAAGCACTGGGTTTGAGGAAAAATTATTCACTTATCAGCAGACATACAGGATACTCACCATGGTATCGCTCAGTGTTTCTCAACCTGTGGGCTGGAGGATATTGCTTGTTACACGGATACACTGGTCTAGCTTGACTCTTGGAGTCAACAGATGTATGCAGTTGTTGATCAGCATTGAACACTAAATTAGACAAAGTGCCATGAACACTGTATATGTATTGATAATTAAAAAGCGAGCACATAACATGCTGAAATTTTTGGTCATTGTCCCAAGATATGTGTACACTGTATGGCGACAATAAGTAGTTGGGGGGTGGCGCCTTGTTTAAAGGTGCTGTAAAGCGAGTTTTGTTCAGGGTAACAGGTTTCTCCCCATCTCTCCAGCTCTTTAGTAACAGAAAATAAATTTTCAGGTGGTTCACCAATTTGATCAAATTCATTACAATTTTAAAAGTTGCATTTACAATTTTGTTTGCCGTTTTAGTTTCATCACTTTCAATTTCACTTGTTGAGTTCTCTCTCTTGATTGGATGAAATTGGTATTGCTTTATCATGCTGAACAAATGTAAAGGTTTATTTAAAACGACTCTTTAAATGGATTAATTATTTGTGAAAATGTGCATCCTGGAAGGAACATCTCTTCATAATGAATACACACAATACATGGAATTATAACATTTATTCTGTATTCAACAATAAAATCAAAAACTAAGTAAAAATGTTTAAAAACACCAATCAAACCATTACATCTAAACAATTTGATCAAATCGGACATTCTCTGTGTGAAGTGGTTGAATGTTAAACTTAAGAGATAAAAGCTTAGGTAATGGATGCTGGAATGGAGGATTCATGATACAAATGGATAAATAATGTTTACAAATAAAATCAATATCAAAGGAAATTTATTTTACAAAATTGTCACTTTTATATATATAAAAAAAAGAATATCTCAGTCCTGTTGATTATACACACTGCATAATCTATAATCTGAGAATGAGGTTAAAGTCCATTTTCTCTTGTTACATTCTCCACTCTTTGCTAATCAAGTCAACAACCACTTTTACTTTCATGTGTACTGTTCCTTAGACCCAGAGTACATTACAGAGAGGTAATGAATTGAAGAATTGTCTCCCTAGTCTGTTCAAATGACTCCAAATGTAACCCAACAAATTAAGAGCATTGGACTTCAGAACTTTTAGAATATACTTTTCAATACATTCTAAACCTAGTCCTGGACTGAATTGTGTTCAAGTGAGTCCAGTTCATATTGTGTCCAAGACTAGGTAGGCATAATCTCTAACGTGGATTATCTGCACAGGTCATCGTGCCATAGTTTATTTAGCGTGGGTCATACAAGTTGGCCAGTTTCTTGAAGCGTGGTCCCCAGTCATTCAGGTAGTCATAGTCCTGGTCTCCATCAGAGCTGCCTGAGGCAATGGAGCTGAGGCTGCCCGCCAGTGAGCCCTCGCCCTCATAGTCATAGATCAACGCTGTGTCGTACGGAGGCACATTAGGATCGTTATCCGCAACCTCCAGGCCCTAAGGACAAAATGACAACACACGTCAGATGACAACCTGGAGAAGTGTGCTGTTATTATAGGCTGTTTCAAAGTACGGGCCACTGAAAGCTTCTTACATCATTGATGTAGTCCTCGATGTCAGTAGGATCTGCAGGAGGCCTCCGTGGGTAGGTAGGAGAAGGCAGGTTGTGTGGGGCATCCATCCGTAGGTGAGGCTGCCTTCCTCGGGGGACTCCGGGCATCGGGCAGAAGGACCCAGGGGTCGAAGGGGCATCGTTGGGGTTACACAGCAGGTCAACGTTAAAGGCATTCTGGACAAGAATTAAACAAAGGCAGTTTTGATTAAATCAGTTAAAGGGTAATTTTTCCGATATTTAACATCCATTGTTCTATTGAGAGCACATAGGAAAACCTTCCAAGTGGGTTCTCTGTGCGGATTCAAGAGTTTTACGAACATTTTCTAGCACACTCGCACATGCTGGGATAGGGATTTAGATTAAATATCTTCTATGCTCTCGTGTGTGCGTCACATGTACATGCGCGTGAGCACGTAATCTAACCTCATCTTCCTCTCCTCCTCCCTGCTCATCATAGTTGAGGACGTTGTCTCGTATGTCGTCATCTGATTCACCAACAAGCAGACCTGTTCCTTTTTTGATGTGATGGCTTCTGGTGCAGGTGTTTACCGCCACCGCCAGAAGGAGCAGCACTGCAATAAAATCACACAGCAGAGGTAACCATCAAACAACAAGTTAAAACTTGCATGTGCATCATCATCATCATCATCACATTGTAAAGGGCTGAAACCCGATTGTAAATGGTAAATGGTAAATGGTGCATTTATATAGCGCCTTTATCCAAGGCGCTTTACATAGATTGTGCATTACATTCACCCATTCACACACACATTCATACACCGATTGCGGCAGAAACCATGCAAGGTACCAACCAGCACATCGGGAGCAATTTGGGGTTCAGTGTCTTGCCCAAGGACACTTCGACATGTAGCCAGGAGGAGCCGGGATTCGAACCGCCGACCCATGGATCATTGGACGACCTGCTCTACCTCTTGAGCCACAGTCGCCCGATTGTGTGATTTGGGTTTAACTATGCCATAATAATGTTAGACTATACAGCCACAAAACAACTCTATAGGGTGTCTATTAGTCGTTATCACTTACGCAGTAAGAGAGCAATGCTGGCCATGAGGATTATCAGGGCGATGAAGCTGATTCCCACACTAGAGCCCAAGATGGCTGCCACCTCCGACTTGCAGTCTCCAAAGGAGTCACAGGGACACACCGTAACATTGACCTGAGCGTATGCACTCAGGCTGGGGCTGCCAGAGTCTGACACCAGCAGAGTCACCACATATTCTCCTGTCTCCATTTCCACTAGTGACTGAAGCACAGCATGCGTCTCTGGAAAGGCGGAGGACGACAGTGGCATTAGACAAGACTTCATCCAGTGCAACTGCAGCATGATGCTAGTATTTCTTTGCATTTCCACTCACTCCATACCGTTTATTTGGATAATGGTCCAATTGATTGACAGGTCTTCTGGCAGTTCAAAGGTGAAGGGCTCAGCATGTGGAGCCATGTCCTCGTCCCCAGCTGTCAGAACCAGACCGGCCTTCATCCCGTATGCCTGGCTACACACAGTTCCACTCAGCGGGGATAGCTTAGGAGGGAAGTCATTGGTCTCCCTGAGGGTGATGGCCAGCGTGGCAGTGCTCGACACACCACCAGCATCTATACACATGAGAAACATGTCAGAGAAACACATAACATAAATTACCAAAATGCAACAATCAGTATAAAAGCCTGGCTAGTAACACAGACAAAGCATTGTTCAACACTGACCTACAACTTTGATAACAGCACTGTAGACGTTGTTTTTAACATGCGGGGATCGCATGTTGAAGGTTCTCTTGGCGATGATGTCTCCTGTCTCTCTGTCAATGTCCAACCACCTGTCAGGATCTCTGCTGATCTCATACCTGGCACAGACACAGAAGAGGACATACTTGCAACATTGATGATCGGTTCACTTTTGTATTCATTCTTTTAAATAAACACAGGGGTACAGCTGAATTGTACCTTAGTTTGGAATTGTCTGGGTCATAGGCAATGTTGCTTTTCAGTATTGTGCCAGGGACCACTGACTCAGGCACCACAATGTTTATGGGGTCTTCCCGGAAGCGAGGGGGTTCATTCTCATTTAGTACAGTGACCACCACTGTAGCACTGCTCACCGGGGAGCTGAGAGCCTTGCTCAAAGGTCTGACATTTCCCACTGTCAGGATCAGAGTGTACTCGGGTTCCGTCTCATAATCCAATGGCTGTAAGAAAAAAAAGGTACAACACAGAAGCTGAAACCTGAACTGTTTTGGTTATATCTTATAAGTATGTAGGTCTTACTGGCTTATTGTTTGTGTTGGCTGAGAATATCCCCTTTTCAATGCAATAGACCCCTGGGACATGGATTGTAACCTCAGAACGGTCGCCACCAGGTATTCCTAAACGTAACCTCAATAAAACTGGCTAAACCAAACCTTATTCCTAAACATAACCTCAGCTAAACTATAGCTAAACCTAACCTTATTCCTAAACATAACCTCAGCAAAACTATAGCTAAACCTAACCTTATTCCTAAACATAACCTCAGCAAAACTATAGCTAAACCTAACCTTATTCCTAAACTTAACTTGAGTAAAACTATGCCTACACCTAACCTTATTCCTAAACTTAACTTGAGTAAAACTATGCCTAATACCTTAACCTCTGTAAAACGAATTTAAAAAAAAACACTGGGGCATGAAGCAGTCCACAAAATAAATGGGGGTGAGTGCTGCAAGCATTCCGGTACCAACTCATTGGTAGTTGCCTGGCCAGGCCCAGAATCATTCCGGTACCCAACTCATTGGTAGTTGGCCAGGCCCAGAATCAACTCATTGGTAGTTGGCCAGGCCCAGAATCAAACCCAGGACCACATGGTCCAAAAGGCAAGACATTTCCGACATTTCCATGCTTTCTGAGGGGCGTTTTATGTGTCTGAGCAAATCGGCAAATGTATGTCGGTGGCCACCCTTAGCCAATAAGGGAGGACCACCTATTCTTGATGATGATGTACGATGATTAGAGCGCCCCTCACTTCACACGGCCCGGGTGTGATTTTCTTTACACACAATTAACATTCCGTATTTGACTGTGTATGCCTGGGGCTGGTACTGAACTTGATTTCCTACTGCATCTGTTAAGATACATGAGGCTTGAGTGCCACAGTCCTGTAGTTTAAGAATTAACCACTAGATGATGCTATTGCATTGTGGTGTGAGTGAGTGACTGGTGAGTGAGTGAGTGAGCATTAAGCAAGTGAGAATGTGTGCGCGTGTGTGGGTGGGTGGGTCTACTTCATACTTGTAAATATTGTAATTTGTACAGTATCCACAGTAAAGTATTTGATTATTTTAGTTAATACCATAGTTACTTACTTATAGATTTAGATTATTAGTAGGGCCTACAAAACTGAAATTAACCACTTAAGCTCTATATGTTTTGTATTTGGCTATTCGAAAATAGACAATCTACAAGCTCACAACACGAAATTTAAATTAGACTGGAGCTTTGGTTGTATCTTAACTCCCCTCCATTTTAAAGCATTCACTCCAGCTCACTTGGAATTAAATGATCAAAAATCTAAATTGAGAACCATGCATGGTAAAGAACCATGCTGCCACCAGTTATTTGTTTTGCATCAAATGTTGAGCTGTGTAAAAGTGCACCGCGCAATGGCTGAACATCTTGCACGTGGCCAAAGCATTTGACACAACCAAAATAACTGGATGAAGGGAATGCCATTGTTGTCATTCTAACATGACTAGACGTGTGCCCGCTGGGCACCGGCCTACATGGGAATGATGCAAGTTGGGAACAATGAAAATGGGGAATACATACCCCACCCTAGTATGCAATACCTGTTATATCTGTTGTCATAGCACCCGTTTTAACTGTCTGTCTCTGTGTAAGTCCTTGCGCAGTGGTAAACGTCTGTGGAGAATGTGTGGAGAATATCTGAAGAGTGCAAACTGACTGTAATGAAATGGCAGGTGTTGGGAATAAAGCTGTGGTTACCATGGTGCAGAGCCTGGGAATTTCACAGGCTCATTAGGTCCACTGGCAGAGCCTGACCAGAGCCTTTTGTGGCGGTTCTGGACAACCGTGTTTCCGACCGACTCAACCGGGCACTGTGGTGGAGTGGAACGTGTGTGTCGAATTTGAAGTCGGCGGGGCGAACAGTTATTGAGTTATGTGAATTACAGACGTACACACGTACGTGCACACACACACAGAGAGATTCTGTGCAATTATTGTAAGATGAGCCAGCATGTGAGATGCATTCTGAACAATAAACCCTGCAGCTCCCATCTATTTCAATAAAGAAACGTCAAAACCCTTTCATGGTGAATGTTGCAAACGTTTCAGTGTTTTAGAGATATTTGTCCCCTCGAGTAAAGTCAGCCCCAGTACTGTACCTGTAGCACTGTCAAAATGCCCTCGTTGGTGGCAGGGTCTGTGCTGATGGCGAAGTTGCCATTGGGGTCGCCCTCTGCAATGGAGTACTTGGCCTCCCAGTTTCCTGTTCCATGATCGTCTCTGTCTGTCACGTTGACCCTGCCAATGTCGTAGTCCTTTCTGTTCTCCACCGCTGACATGGCGTACTGCATGAACCACACATTACAAGCACAGAGCAGGGATTACAACACATATATATAGCATCCTATGAATAGAACCTACAGTATATACAGTATATTGTTTTGATTTGATTTATTAGATGTCATAAAAGAAAAACACATGCTACATGTTTATCAGAGAAATGTCAAGGATATCGACACAAGAAATACTTATTTCCATTGTGGTCCTTGGTCTGAGAAGCAATACTTTACAAAAAATGAGCAGTACAACGATAAATAAAACAGTGTAAATACTGTTCACACGCACGCACGCACGCACGCACGCACGCACGCACGCACGCACGCACACCAAAGACAGCACGCCAAAGACATCACAACTGGTGGTATGAAACTCACCAGGACAGGGTTGAATTGTGGGGCATGGTTATTGATATCAATTATATGTATGATGGCCACACCCTCACTCGTCAGGCCCATTCCTGACATGTCAGCCACCTGCAGGGTCAGTTTGAAACTTTTCACCACCTAGGAGGGAATATAATATAAGCTTAGAGCATGTCACTGAAATCAACTAACATTTTCAGCGTGTCCTTGAGTTTTACTCTGTATCTGCTTGGCTCCTTGCAAATATATCATTGCTGTCAGGCAGAAACCTCATAACCCCATATTTCTACTTTGTTTTACATTATATTCCACTCCAATTCATGTCCCACTTTGTCAAACTACAGTGTTACATAAAACAAGTAGCAAAAATAGACAAGCTCACAACTCATCACATTTTTAAGAGAAACTGAATGTGAGTAAGTGTGTCAGTGGGTTTTATATTGAACAAATATAGTAGTATAAACAAGAACTTGCGACTAAATCATAACTCCATTGTATCCATTGGAACACAGGTTCTATATTTCCATTACCTATAAAGTAACGATTTTGGACATATGGGGTTTCCACCCGACCCAGACCATATATTAATCTCCAGAATCTTTAGGAAAAAAAGCTGAAGCTTCTGAAGCTGATAGTTAGGTAAAATTAGCTTTTAAGTTGTGGCAAATCTGGGAAAAAAATGCTTACTACTAGCTTTCTTCACAGATGTGTTCATGAAGGTGTCTACTATCACAGAAAAAATTGTTCCAAGCCAACTCCCTTGGGAAACTTTGTGGGAGCCAATCAAAGTTGGGGTACCCAGAGGGCCTAGGCTAACAGCAGGACATTTTAAAATGGGCTAATATGAGCTTGTGAGGTGTGTAAATAGGGTTTTTTTGGGGTGCTGAATCCGTTCCAACCATTCATTTTCAGTAAAAATGACTTCTGGCCATAACATTGGCCATGCCTGCTTGTGTATGTCCCAGACATACTAATCCATTTTATGCATATCTCAATGGATGTCTATGGTGTTTTCTTGTTTTCTTTTCCGTTTGTGTGTTGGTGTGGGGGGCATATTAAAATACAAAAAGCATTGTATTAATATATCACAAATGCATCTTAATTGAAACTAACTGTTGAAACAGAAGTAGATGGACAATCTTTAATGGATTTAACTGATTTATTCTTTTCAGAATCAGAAAGACTTTATTGTCACACCTTAAAAAATAATTAACGGTAAAATAAGGGGGAAATGAATGTGCCAAATTTCAGTTCATTAATAAAAATAAATAAACAGAATATGGCTCTATGATATCACAATATAAAAAAAGATCAACACATAATAAAAAACTAAGGGGCTAAAATTAAAGTATGCTTTTGTAAACAATACAAATATGAATAAACATACAACTATCTACTCTTCCAACTCCCTTTCATCTCCCTCACTGCTCGTCATCTAGCTTGTTGTTCTTGCAAAATGTTGCCATGGAAGTTACCACAAGCAGAAATGCACTTAGCACTTTGAGATTTGTTTCAAATGTAAAGTGCGTTATAAATAAAATGTATTATTATTATTATAAATGCACTGTGCACTAAAATGCAATGTGTACACTCCCCCTCATAGTTGCAACTGACTAACTTCAGAAGATAGTCTGGTGTGATGGGGTCTGTTCATTGACGGTACAGACTCATATCCTTTGTCACCAAGCTTCCATCCAAACTCCAGTACATGAGATTATGGATGGAAGCTTGGTGGTGGTACACTGGATGTACTGTACATCCAGTGATGGACTTTGCAGCAGCAGCCTCTGGTCTGGATATAAGCTCGGAGAGAGTGCTGTGCTGCGGCTCCTGTTGTTGGGGGCAGTTTTTCTAGTTTGATACTCCCAGTAGCGGTAGTAATTCTGCAAGACTGACAAAGTGGAGAGGGCTATGGACGTTTTGGACATCCAGACAACAAGGAGGACATCATCACAGCCAGCTGTGAACTATTCAAGTTCATGTTCCATGGGAAATCGCACAAAAGTTTTGGGGACTGGAGATTTGACATCTTCAGCAAGCAGGCCGCTACTGGGAGTATCAAACCAGAAAAACTGCCCCTGACAACAGGAGCCACAGCACAGCACTCTCTACAAGCTTATATCCAGACCAGATATTGGCAGCTTCCAGTACATACTGGAGAATGGATGGAAGCTTGGTGACAAAGGCTATGAGTCTGTACCGTCAATAGACCCCATCACACCAGACTATCTTCTGAAGTCAGTCAGTTGCAACTGTGAGGGGGATTGTATTGTACATACTCAGGTGCTTCTGTAAAAAGCAAGGAGTGAAGTGCATTTCTGCTTGTGGTAACTGCCATGGCAAATTTTGCAAGAACAACAAGCCAGATGACAAGAGCAGTGAGGGCGATGCCAGGAAGTTGGAAGAGGAGAGATAGTTGTATGGTTATTCATATTTGTACTTGTTTACAAAAGCATACTTTCTTTTTAGCACCGTAGTTTTTTATTATGTGTTGATCTTTTTATATAGTGATATAGAGCCATATTTTGTTTATTTATTTATTAATGAACTGAATGTCTGGGAGCCCTGGCAAATTAATTTCACCCTTATTTTACTGTTAATTATTTTTAATGTGTGACAATAAAGTCTTTCTTATTCTGAAAATAATAAATCAGCTAAAGATTGTTCTTTTGTTTCTCTTTCAACAGTTAGTTTTAATTAAGATGCATTCGTGATGTATTAATGATCTTTATATGTTAATATGCCCCCCCCCCCCCCCCCACACACACACACACACACACACACACACACACACACACACACACACACCCAACACACAAACAGAAAAGAAAACACCTTAAACATCCATGTGCATAACATGGCATATTAGTTATTACACATGTCTGGGACATACAAAAGCAGCCAATTTATGGCCTGGGAGTCATTTTTACTAAAAGGTAATTGGCTGGAATGGATTCAGCACCCCATAAAACCCCTAGTTACACACCTCACAAGCTCATATTAGCTCATTTTAAAATGTCCTGCTGTTAGCCTAGGCCCTCTGGGTACCCCAACTTTGATTGGCTCCCACAAAGTTTCCCAAGGGAGTTGGCTTGGAACATTTTTTTCTGTGATAGTAGACACCTTCATGAACACATCTGTGAAGAAAGCTAGTGGTAAGCATTTTTTTTCCCAGATTTGCCACAACTTAAGCTAATTTTACCTAACTATGAAGGTTGTATACGGTTGACATCTTCAGAGATGTCTCATCAGCGCCCCCTACCTCTCGATCTAGGCCAACGTCTCTGGTGTAAATGGCCCCAGTCTGGTTGTTGATGCCAAACATGATCTTGGTCACGGCGTTGGGAGGTTCGCTCTCCTGGCGAATGATGGCGTAGCTCAGATAAGCGTTATCTGTGAGCGGGTCATCAGCATCAGTGGCAGAGACTGACATAACTGAAGTGCCTGTCAAAACAATCACAATGAAATACTAGGTCAACTGCAAAGTTAAGACACTGTATGTAAAACCTATTTTACACAACAATGTCGTATGACTGTGTTGCTCACCAAAAGTAACACATTTTCATATTTTCAATGAGTATCACGGGCGCACAGATTTGTGAACCAGCACGAAAGGTTCAAAGGAATCCTCCACACTAGCGCTGCATTTCCTAAACATTTAGCAGCAAAATATGTAGAATGAATGATGATGATGGTATTATCATTCTAAACCTGTATGTTCCTGCTGTTTTAATCTACATACAGTTGGGTGCCACCGATATTGTCCCTTATCATTTGACCCATTTAGGCCTGACCTAAAAAAATTCTAAATCCTCCAGTTTTCTGAAATAAATATTTTCACGATTTTTCAAAAATAGCAGACCTACAAGCTCGTAGCGCGCCACTCGGTGGCGCGCTATGAGCTTGTAGATCTGCTATTTTTCAATAGCTAAATTATAACATAATGTTTAAAACACCAAAAGGGGTTTTGCGCAGATCACGCAAACCTCAGCAAAAAGAAAAGGACAATATCGATGGCCTCCAACTGTAGATACAGCCAACCAGTTTTTTGTTTTTATGATATACCCGAGTCCATTAGGGGTTTATGGAAATTTATACATTTACAATGATCAATAGAACATGACATTCTATTGCTAGTTTGACTAATACTCGACTGACATATATGCTACATAAGGATGAAATCATGAAATGCAGCTGCATGGGAACAGAGGAGGGGTTTGTGTCAAATATAATTCACACAGGAAACACTCACGTCAGAATAGATTAACCATTTATTGCAACAAATGGAATACAGTTAGATTTGGTGTTAAAGGCTCCGCTTATGGCAGATGTTCTCCGCATTTTGTCTAAGCAGCATGCTAAGCAAAATCATGGAATGCTAAGCAACCACCCCCCCCATGGGTATACAAGAACAGACACATATCAACACAGTTAATGAGATTAACTTGAGTCATGCAAACTCGAAACATACAACTTGAATGCATTTTAACATTAAAGCCATGAATCAGATTAGAGCTATGCAACATTGGATTCTAGTTTACTTGATTTGCACACAAGAATTTCAGTTCAACATTCAGTTTACATGTTTGAGCAATAAGTAAACAATACATTGATATTAATATTTAGAATTTGAATCAGCAGACAAAATTTCCACACGTACTTGAGCCTATGCCAGACTCTTGAGCCTTATATGCCAGACCTATGATCAAAGGGTGGAGGCTATCGATGTGTGACGTAACGGTCAGCTGAGATGTGAATGAGGAATAGGATGCTAGTCTGACAGGCTGATTAGGGCTCAGGCATTCAGACTAACGTGCCCGTGTACTAACGCAGGCTACAGTGGATTTACCTGGAATTGAGAACTCTGGGACATCACCATTAAACTGGCTCTGGGTGAAGGTGGGTCTGTTATCATTCTGGTCCAGCACCACTATTTCTATTGTAGTGGGGTTCTCCAGTCTCTCTCCGCTTGGGGACAGAGCGAAGGCTTTGAGCTACGCACACGCACGCGCGCACACACACACACACACACACACACACACACACACACACACACACACACACACACACACACACACACACACACACACACACACACACACACACACACACACACACACACACACACACACACACACACACACACACACACACACACACACACTACATTACATTACATTACATGACTATGCACACTCCTGTTGACACCCATCCATGTATCATCCCAACAATAATGTCACCCTACAGTGCCCAACCACCACCACCACTTGACCACTTATGCCCACTGAGCCGTGCCATATCACCATCATCATCTACACAATTAAACCTGGCATTATTTAACATACGTTCATTAACAAACAAGCCTGCATCTATAAATGATATAATCTTCAAGGAGAAGCTTGATGTGTTGTTTTTAAACAGAGACATGGCTTGGCTCCGAAGGAGATATTCTGCTAGCAGCATGCCCTTTGAACTATACATTCAATACGCGGGAGCAGATGAGGTGGACTGGCAAATACCTTTTCAGACAACCTAAAATTTCAACCTCTGACTCTTGGCAATTTTACATCATTTGAATACCAGGCCCCTGTGTCAGTCCCCTGTGCTAATGATCAGTATTTACCACCCTCCTAAGTGTAGCAAAGCCCTGTTTTTAACAGAAATATCAGAACTTCGGTCTATCTGCTCCACCAACCATGACAGATCTCGGATTACCGGAGACTGTAATTTGCACATGGACATTGCATCGGACTCTATGGCTTATGGATTTTTTAGAGCTTTTAAACTTGTTTGATTTTATTTAACATGTTGACAGGCCAACCCATAAACATGGCCACACCCTGGACTTGGTGATCACTAGGTCTGAGCTATCAGACCACCTTTTGTTGTGCTTCACTATAGCTGTCTCCGATTTCGAGACAAACAATACAGAATAGACATTTTTAAAACACAGCTCAAGACCCACTTTACCATTACATTACACAGTACATCAATCTTCATATGACCACTGCGCTCTGACTGTAGGTGCGCCACCCGATTTACAACATATCAGGATCAAGGAGATGGGTCGCACACACCAAGACTGTGGTTCAAACACACTGATGAAGGCTGGATAGCCGAAACGTTTGTCATATGGTTTGAAATAAAACTTTTTTTTGTCTTGGTGTGTGCGACCCATCTCCTTGATCCTGATATATTACACAGTACATTACACCTGTTCTGTGAACAGGTAAATGTTTTCATGTGAATGTTGTTTTTCCTGCTATGTGAACACATGTGGTTTTACAACATATATAAATCAAATGCCTGGTAAGCCTCCCACAGTGTCTGTGGGACTGGGTCTGGGACACCATCTAAAACATATCCTCGCTGTCAGGCGCAAACCTAGCATCTCCAAAACCGGTTACTTGGGCATGTCTTTATAAAATGTATAAAAGGAATAGATGAAATATGAGATACAAGACACTATCTTTTGTTCTTTTTGGAATGTTACATGTGCAGGATATTTTCTTGCGCCATGGGTTACATGTCAAGTCCTCTGTTCCAGTACATTCTGAAGTGTGTCCCTGGTTGCCCATTAGGAGCCATACAAACTGACCTCTGACTTTTTGTAACTTATGTCTGTGACACACGAGTGTGATATATGACGTGAAACAACATCACAGAACCTTGGATTGAAGGATGTTGTGCAATGTTTTGTAAGCGTGCATTGTGGGGCGAGTGGGCGATATGACTTCAAATCAATATCACATTTATTTCAAATGTTTGCCTCGATTACGATTAATGAATCTTTCTTCTCGATCATTTGGTTATAAGTCAGTTATTGGTTCTAATGATAGTATCTAATTCTATTTTCGGTTAATTACCCAGCCCTAGTACATTGTAACTGTTTGATATGTGCGTCTGATTGTGTAACCTTCACATGTATGCGTCCTGTTAGAGCCATCACAAGTGTATTTGTAGGACAGGCTATAGTTTTCACTGTATATTTATTTTCCCTTTTTACCTCCTTTATGATGAATTCATGATCTGTTCTGTTCTTTGACTATATAGAAGTGTCTATTTGTACGTCCCTAAATGTTTTGATGAATTGAACATGGTGGACCCTCTTGTAAACAAGTGTAATGCTTAATTGGGTCGTCCACTCACAGTTAACAGTCTTTGTATTGAGTTTGTGCTTGAAATGTACAGTAATTCTGCAAACTGTTAATAAATATTTCAATCAATCAATCAGTGGCATTAGAACATTCAAATGGCCTCATGTTCTGTACTGTATGTGGTCTCACCGTGAAGGTTTTGTATTTCTCTCTGTCAAGAGGCGCCTTGCTTCGTATAACACCCGTTTTATCATCAATCTCGAACAGGTTCTTGGGGTCCTGGTCCACTCCCACACCCTCTAACTTATAGATCACCTCTCCGGTGAAGACTTTGTCCGATTTGATCTGAACAGACAGACAGGAGACAAGGCTGGTGATGAGAACCTTATGGGAAGATGGATGAGGGACAGGAACACAGTGCAAAACACATGGTTACACCACATGTGAGTGTGTTGACGCTTATGGGAGGTTAAGTTGGGAGGGTATGAGCTCACAGTGGTCTTTGACCTATAACAGGAGGTAAATATTCAAGACTATAAATAGAGCAATTCTAGGCTAGCCTACTACATACAACTCGTATGCACCCAATGTTGATATTGTCTCTAAATGCATGCTTCATCTCCTTATTAGGTAAGATTTATGCACCGGTACTTAGAACAGTCTTAAACTAATATTCACATTTATCCTATGTCTTTTTAAACACACATGATGCTAACACCTGTTATGTATGACCAGGAATACAAAATAAATTATTATTAATAACAATAATAATAATAATAATAAATCACACCGATGTGAACTGAGCAGTGCTGTGTGTCTGTGTGTGTGTGTGTGTGTGTGTGTGTGTGTGTGTGTGTGTGTGTGTGTGTGTGTGTGTGTGTGTGTGTGTGTGTGTGCGGGACCCGAATGCCACCCCAATTAGCTGACTGCTCAGGGTGAATGGACCGGCTGCTCAACAGTGACCTATTGACCCGAATCATCTTCAGGGGTCAATAGGTCATGCTATGAACATTCCGTAATACAAATAGACATACACACACGGTGGTTCATTGGAGCAGTGTGCACCGCTCAGTGACACTGGCATTCAGTTTCATTTGAAACTTGCAAGCATTGACTGACACTTTTGACACAGTAATCACTCTTAGAAACTTTAGAAATGGATTTAATAATGAAAAGATAATCTAACCTGGACCAAGTCTTCAGGAACTTGCTTGCTGTTCTCCAACACTCTGATTGGAGGGATGATCCAGTCCCTCTTCACCCTGACCAATCCCCTGCTATTATGTCTCCATGGATTAAAGATCTCAGGCCGGAGCTCGTCCTTCTTGTATTGTGTTTCTGAGGAGCTTTGCACCTGAAATAATCAACAATTTCAGCATAAGTCAAGAGAAAGAGTCAGCACATCAAAATAAATAAGAAATGTATGAACAGGCCCAGGCGGTGGCGTAACCGTCTGGGCACCCGACTGGTAATCCAGTCGCAGTGTGCCGCGGGTTCGACTCCCGAGCCCGACACGGCCTTTACTGCATGTCTTCCCCCATCTCTCTCCCGTTTCCTGTCAGCCTACTGTCTGTCCCTTCAAAAACCAATAAATGGCGTAAGCCGCAAAAAAATATCTTTAAAAAAAAAGAAATGTATGAACACCGGCGTACTAGCTCTGTACGTAGTACATACACACACGCACGCACGCACGCACGCACGCACGCACGCACACACACACACACACACACACACACACACACACACACACACACACACACACTTAACAACTGAAAAGTCTTAATAAGAGCTTTAGACTAAATTGATAGACACTGGTTAATTTTTCCATTTCCTGAAAACGATTGTAACAATTTACTACAAGGTTTCGGTTCGACAGCAAAGATATGCTGAAGAATAATGTCCTGCACACTAGTCCATTATTATTCAATAGATATTATCACAGATTATATTCAGGAATATCAGATTATGAAGCCAGCAACTCAATTTCCGCCCACCACTACCAGAAATATTGTCTACCCATAGTTTGATAGGCCTACTCTTTCTATAGTCAAACACAAACTGTGTTCCAAACTTTGCAGCTGTTTAAGACCAGGTCAACATTTCCCCTGTGTCCGCTACAGCATCTCTTTGGGTCTGATTGAATGGCTCTATCCTAACTCCAACCTTAACCCCTCCGTCTCTAATGTGGAATCCACAGCACTGGTCAGGGCAGAGGGGATACGGAGGAATGGCTTCAGGTTTCACTCTTTGTCGGGCTCCTTTGATCTGGGTGCAAATTAATTTTAAGACCAGGAAACACAAACGCCTCATGTTCACTTTCACATAGTCATACACACATTCATTTGCCTCTTCGCTGCCTTGCCACAGCATTCGAACACACCCACACATGCAAGACTCACACTCACATGACAGCTGTCGACTATGGATTTAGAGTCTGTGCTTTCCCACCCTCATACACAGTCACCACACAAATTCCCCTTTATGCTCAGCTCTGCACCTGACTAGAGATTGGGGGTCACCTTACGGATCTGTCCTGCTGTCAAAATTCCTCACCCAAACACATGCATAAACACAATCTCACACACATACACACACACGCACACATGCACGCACACGCGCGTGCACACAGAGTGTGGACTGTGGAGTGCTGCAAATTCAGCCAGCCAACATCTCCACCAGGCCGAAGGCATGGGGAGAGAGTATGTTTTGCACTCCGTCCGTCCGTCCGTTTGTGTGTGTGTGTGTGTGTGTCCGTCCATCCGTCCGTCCGTCCGTCCGTCCGTTTGTGTGTGTCCGTCCGTCCGTCCGTCCATCCGTCTGTAATCTCCGGCACCGTTGGCTTGATCGCAGCCATACTCTGCAGTACACACTCACTGAATGCCACAGCTGAACCTCTGCCCCAAGGTTTTCACATTGGCCCCTTATAGCGCCACCAGGATGCCGCTTTGTGCAAAACAATTTTTTGGACAGTACACCTACAGATTTGGTCCAAACATCACGCAAATTGGTACACAGTCTCTCTAGAGCCATTCAACGAAACGGGTCTTTCAGATTTTTCAGACTCCATCCTGATTGGCTAAGATTGGCTACTGAAGTTCGCAGGAGTGCACGATTTCAAACAAAATGCCACAAATCATGAACACATCGTGTGATTTCCGTGACATTGTGCACGCACATTCCCACTAGGCCAAGGAAGAAATGCCATTGGAACATTTTCAACTCAGCCTCATGGTGGTGCTATAACTGGCCAATTCGTGTTTTTACCTCTACCTGCACGGATCTGTGTAAAACTTTGTATGCACACTCCCTAGAGGCCAAGGAAAAACCTTTGCCTGGAGTTTTTCACATGTGCATAGCGCCACCAGGAGGCCGACATATGTAAAACACATTTTCTAATATTACTCCTTCAGATTTTATCCAAATTTCACGCAAATCAGTACACATGCTCTCCATAGTCATGTGATCAAGACGGGTTTGTTTGATTTCTCATAATCCATCCTGATTGGCTACGATTGGCTTCTAAAGTTTTCAGGAGTAGCCCGCTTTGTACCCGTTTTGTACAAATCGCCACAACTCCTCAACGCAGCGTCCAATTGCGATAAAACTGTGCATGCATATTCCAACTAGGCTGAGGAAGAAATGCCACTTGACAGTTTTCAAATCGGCGTCATGGTGGCGCTACAACAGGCCAAGTCGCGTCACACACACACACATTCCATTAAAAGAAAATTATTGACTTCAATATGTGAAGTTTAATGATCCTATCAAAGAGAATAGTATGGATCACCACTTAAGTTTCAATAAATGGAGACATAAATAATTGTCTATGTCTTTTGGTGGATTTTTGTCAATTACATTGTTATTTCATGAATTGCTTGGCAGCCCTGCCCAGTCTCTTGGCTTAGGTAAAATGATACGTTGTCATGCAGCTGAATAGTGAGGAAGGGAATGCCAGTCATGGCTGGCATGTGTAGGCTGAGTTAGAGGGCATGCTAATCTTAGACCGATCTATATTCTCCTACCTACAGGCTGTAGCCAGCATCATTTACAGTACACACTCACTGAGATGTTTACAATCACATTCCACAAGTACTTGTCATCCAGTATCATCAATGTGGAAGCCGGCTATTTTCATGGCTATAACTTCACACTACATTGCAAATGTAAAACCTTCCATGACGTAGCGCACGTGGTTCTGTTTGCATTCAAAATCAAAGTCATATTTATAATATAACTACAGACACAGCACTGCACGAGCTGCCCTGCTGCTTAGCGGCCACAGGATATGGCCCCTAATCTTACCACTTCCTCTGGTCCAGTTATGTTGTCTCATTTTGAACTTTGTATCTATGTGGATGACTGTCCATTTCCAAACATTGAAGACAATACTGTTTTAGAAGACATTTCAGCGCTGGCGAGAAAGGCTCCTAACAACCTTCTAACAAGCTCTATAACTGATGTTTCACAGTCCATTTTAGACCCTTAGTCACTGTCTTGTCATGCTCTAGCAGGCTGAACTCTAGATGACACTTGTCTCTGGGTGGCAGGCAGCCCCACTGCATCTCTGCCACTGTCTTAATGTCTTTACCAGGCTAGCATGGGGCAACAACAAGGTATCATCTTACCAATTACACCCATGTCTGCCCTTTCTGACAGGCAGTGCAACACAGATTATCTGTTTTTAGGGGCTTTTTACTGATACTTTTACACCCTGGCCTTTCACCTTAGCCCCTTGGAGTAGCATGGAAGGCTTGAGCACATTGTTACCAAAGAACGCACGCACGCACGCACGCGCGCGCGCGCGCGCGCACACACACACACACACACACACACACACACACACACACACACACCTGTACTGTTAATAATTGTGTTAATAAAGTATTCGTGTTAGTGTAGGCCGTACGTGAGAGGTCAAAGCCCTGGAACATATTCCAATGTAAAAGTAAATGTCGTTTGTACAGGATGACCATTTTGAATGTTTTTCATAACCTTTAACCCAAACTTGTTAATTAAGACACTCACATCAGGACATGTTGCTGCTGTCCATAGTGGTGTTCTAAAGGTACTTCATACTGCTTCATAAAGCATTTACAAATTGTTATGTTTGAGAGGATACCTTCTGTGCCAGACATTTATAGTGCACACACAGGCTTTGATTTTGAATTAGAAGAATTGGAAGTAGGACTCTTTTAAAGGACCACTTCACCCATCTTCATATAATTGGTCCTCCTCACTAATGCACCACTTGTCTACTTGTGTCTGAGAGGAGGCCAGGAGGGCTGTGGACAGTTCAGAGAGAGAGAGAGAGAGAGAGAGAGAGAGAGAGAGAGAGAGAGAGAGAGAGAGAGAGAGAGAGAGAGAGAGAACAAGCTCATGGCTATTACGATCACACATAGACAGAAGTGATTGCAACACCAATGCCATGGCACTACAAATGCATGGCTATCTGGGCCAACTAATTTAACTAATTTAACACCCATAAAAAAAAGTGTGGCACTGCTGGTGGCCAACTTTCTTGATCAGACAGGGTCAGAACACACACACACACACACACACACACACACACACACACACACACACACACACACACACACACACACACGCACGCACGCACGCACACACACACACACACACACACACACAAACAACGTGAGTTTTGGAGCAAATAAGTTCAGCTATAATCTTACCATGAAATCAGTATATAGTATGATTTACATCTCTGACATTTTTTATCCTACACATATGGAGTCTTGGAATTCCCCAGAGACAACAAATAATGAACTACTGTTGCTGTCTATCTTCCCTTCCTCAACAGATTAGGCCTCACCATGCCTGGCTGTGTCAGCTGGTTCAAACCATTCATGAGAAAAACAAGTGCCATAATTTGACTGTATGACATTTGGCTGTGGTTATGATGAGCTCACACCAATATTTGCGAAGCACTTTGCTTAACACTGTAAAGTACACAATGTAGAGAGCCACAAATACTAAGACAAATTATAGTATTTGTTATTATGAATGTATTGGCACTAACCAATCGAGTAGTTCACCCAGAAAATGTCAAAATGACTTATTTTCTATCAATTACACCCCACGAAGCCTTTCATTTATGGCGATTGTTTTTGTCCCGCATTCCTGAGTCTCCATGCAGGCTCTTACTGAGTCTCCTATTGACAGATGATCTGGTCATCAAATTATTGGCTTAGGAATGCTAATCCTTTGCAAGTTTGCAAGGTTGCAAGTGTTCAGTTTGACCTTTCATGTTTATTTTGTTATACATCTTTAGATATGGTGGCTAATGCTTAATTTATACTCAAGATGACAACGCGCTGCGACAGGTTGTGAACTCCTAGGTCTGCTATTTACAGTGTGCAACACCGTCATGCCACATGGTATAAATCTTAATAAGTCTATGAGCTGGCATTGATCGTCTGTTGCGAATGTGATTCAAATCTGATTATCAAAACATCGATTCCTTTGATCGATTCAGTCAGAAAGCTCTAGGAGAGGCCACACAGGAAAGTCCATAGCATGCCTGACGATCCTTTCTGCCGAAAGGTTGGAGGTCACACAGGTGTCCCTTGGTTATGCTGACTCTGGCCATTTCTATCAGGCCCAGTCATCCATTCAATCAATGTGTGTGTGTGTGTGTGTGTGTGTGTGTGTGTGTGTGTGTGTGTGTGTGTGTGTGTGTGTGTGTGTGCCTGTCTGTCCCATGCCGTCTCACTTCCACTGCGTGCCAAGTTGTGTCTACTTGGCCCAGGCCTGAACACTTTATTTTGGGGCCACTCCAAGTGTGTCTTCCCTTGATGCAGATGTCTGAATTTTATGATTGCTAAGTGAGCTTGTTAACTAAAATTAGCACTACACAGATAACAACACTAAATAATTGACATTTAGCGTCCTAAATTACTGGGGGAAAAAATAAAAAATATAATATATATTAGGGCAGAGTTGAGATTTTTCCAAGTCGACTTGTCAGACAGTAAAGTCGAAGTTGAGTCGATGCATCGTTTTATGACGGGGGGGGAACTTTAACAGGGGGTGGTTGGAGGTGCGTGCGCTCAAATACGGAGCATGTCAAACAAAGCACTGCGCACACAGTGGCCTCTCCAATATGGCACAGTGTATGTATCATCTATATGGCAAAGCGTGGCAAAACATAAAAATGTAATAGTAAATACTAAACAGTGCAGGCACACACGCAAGTGTGGTACACAGACCAGAAAAGAGAACACAACAGGAGAGGGGGCTTAATTGGCACACAGCGCAACACAGCGCAGCGCAGCGGCCCGAGAACACAATACAAAATATAACATTAACACTAGTGGCAGTACAGCAGCCCGACCTTCAGAACACATAGAAGACATAGGTCTATATTAACATTACAGCAGCAAGCAGCAGTTTGGCACATCATCAGAATACAATCTGCTATTACCTTCCACGTTCACGACGTGAACCTCCTCCTCCTCCTCCTCCTCCTCCTCCAACTCGATAACGTTCTATCATGTTAGTTTGTTACCGACCGTACTTATTTTCTGAGCCATGCAAATAAACAAAAACCCGCACTGACCGGAGACGGAGAGATTCATGCGTCCCGCGCCTAAAGCTAAACCAGAAATAGGACAGTCATTGAGTCAGCACGGATGTAGCCTCGGAAACCCAGACATTTTATTTTCAGCACGGAGGTGGGGGGGATAAAGTTTGCGTGCTTCTATCTATTACTTCTCTGACACAGCGCATGCAGTTCAACTTCGGTTGAGAACTCTAGTTTGAACTCTAGTTCTGGCCAGTCGACGGCGCCGCTCGTCGGCAGTCTCCTCCGTGAGAGTGTGGATGGAGGTCGTACTGCTGGGGCAGATCGGCGTGTGCACGCATCCGCCTGACGTCAGACTGCTGGGCGAGTGTGGTCACTTTGGCATGGGATGAACTTTGACCAATAAATCACAATGACCTGGGCACCATATATGGGCGCTGATGTCACGTGATGTCACGATGACATCTCCATGGGGCCAGCCCAATGACGGTTGGCGAATAGTGACAAAGGCCTGAACCGGATATTTACAGAATGCATTGTAGTCTATAGGCTTTACAGTGACAAAACGAGTTACATGAACCACGTGACCGGGCTGTTTTCTGCCCCCTCAATGTCATCACCTAGATCTCATATATGAAGATCACGACACTGACCTCATCAAACCCCGGATAGCCAAACATAGTGTGATTAACATACTAGATCTGCATATATGGAGCCGGCCAGCAACTCCACATCTGACCTCACTGACACCAGATTAATAATAGTTTAACCCCTGCTTCTCAACTCAGGGTGTCTTACTGGTTATATTTAATTTTAAGATAAGTTATCATTTGAGTAAAACATTTGTAACTGAAAATGCCCCAAGTGAGACCAAATCATCCTTCTATAATACTGTTACTGATACTGTTACTATGCGTAAAACAACGGATAGATTAGATTTTTAGCTGATCTGTTTAGAACAAATCTCTCTCTCTCTCTCTATGCAACCAAGAAGAGAGTGTAACACCGACAGCAGGTAGCCTGTGATTTAGCCGCTCCTATAGATTAGTGCAGTGACTGATTGTTTCCAATGAGTAAGAACAACTCAGCACCAGCCGGCTGGTGCTGCGGACTCTCGATTTGTCCCTGATTTCATGGTTGAGGTGCGGCCCGCTCTCCTCTTTCCGCCTGGGGGATTGCAGAGCGGGACAAATGGCATCATGTATGCATCTGGAAACAGCTGTGGCTTCTGCCCACTCCTTACTGTACGTCCCACCCTGCAGTATAGACGTTACAATCCTCAGTGTTCATTTAACTCAGAGAGTGTACCAATGTGTACCAGTGTGTACCAGTGTACCAATGAAACCATCGGTACGCTCTCTGAGTTGAAAGAAGACTGAGGATTTTACTGTGTAAACTGTGTTAAAATAGGTCATTTCAAAACAATACAAATGTGTTGTTGGGGGCTACACCTACAAACTAAAAAAAGAAAGCGATATAATGAGAATAAAAGTAATCAGGCAAAACTGATGAAAGGCCTGGCGCTGGGAAAACCAGCTATTGTAGGCGAGATAAATGTTGTGATTTCGCTCACTAATTAATTGCAGATTGCATCGAGTGAGTCCACCTGGAACCCGTGAAAACAAACAGTTTCTGGCCCCACAGTCTGTAATGTAACCTTAACTCAGTTGTTGTCAACAGCCCACTCTGACCTGACACCCCTGGCATTTGCAATGTGGAATTCATACCAATGTGGATTCCGCTAGCTGTGATGCTTCTCCAATATACTGTATGTAGAATACTGTAAAAACTGGGACCTACTGTATATTAAAGGACAACTTTGTTTTTTCCCCCAAACATCTTCATGTTTTAGGTTGTTATTAGAGAAAGTAAAAGATGAGTGTCATTTTTTTTACTTTCTCTAATAACCTAAAACATGAACCTTGGTTGAAAAAAGTTGTCCTTTAAAGAGGTATTATCAGACACGCCCCCTTCCTATATAAACCCATTTTAACTTCAAACTGTATTTTAACCATGTTAGACTCATTGAAAACAAACATCACTGGTTCTCAGACACGCCCCCTTCCTATATAAACCCATTTTAACTTCAAACTGTATTTTAACCATGTTAGACTCATTGAAAACAAACATCACTGGTTCTCAGACACGCCCCCTTCCTATATAAACCCATTTTAACTTCAAACTGTATTTTAACCATGTTAGACTCATTGAAAACAAACATCACTGGTTATCAGACACGCCCCCTTCCTATATAAACCCATTTTAACGTCAAACTGTATTTTAACCATGTTAGACTCATTGAAAACAAACTGGTTCTGGTGACACATTGTTCTTCTAATGCGTGATGAATAAATAAAAATTACAATAAAAAAAATACCCAAAGAAAATAGTATTTGAAAAAAACACTGCCCCATTACTCATTAGAAGGGTAATATCAGTCTCACCAGATGCAGGGACTTGTGTTTACAATTAATCTAACATGGACAAAATTAAGTTTGATGTTACGATGGGTTTATATAATTATGGGTTATATATAATAAAATGAATATAAAATATCTAAATATTGAATAAAGCAACTTAAAAAGTGTCTAGGGTGCACAAAAGCCAGAGAAAATGCTAAATTGAGACAGAACTGTGTTAAAGTAGAATAGTATACCCCTTTAATGGGTCCTGCAGCTTAGATCATGCAGGGTAGTAGCCAATAGATTCCAAGTATGGACTTTGAAATCGTTCCAGGGCTTATATAATCTAATAATGATTATGATCCGTGCATAACTGGACATATTAGTTATACGGTTGATACGTCTTTAACAGAAATGCCTTTTCAGTTATATAATAATATCATCATGGTTTGATGACAGTGATCAGTGAGGCTGTCAAAGGAAAGAAACAGAAAAACCTTTGATCTGTCTGCTTTTTCTACACATTCTGCAGCCGTTCGTTTGTTGAACTGCCATCTTGATGTGTGTAGATCGTGTGTGCCTGTTGCTTTGCATTTTGACCTGGTGGAATTGACAAATTGTTAATTCTGTTTGTGATGATGAGTGATGACTAGATAGATATCAGTGATATCTATAGCCATAAGTCACTACTTCTCTCTTTGATGTTTGTCAAACATGTGGCTATGTAATGATGAACTGGTTATGTTCCTATTTATCAATAATTTGTCACTCCCATGTTCAAAAATCAACTAATGTACTGTAACTGATTCACACAACATAGTCCGCATAAAAAGGCTTTTTTTCTACTATGAAGAAACTTTTTAACTAAATGTATTCACTAGTTTACTTACATTTCATGATCAGATATAAATGTTCTGTTATAGCACCTGCAACCGTTATCATTAATTATAGAGCAAATGAAGGCCATTTGTCTTCACCCCAGATTCAGTGATCATTTCTCTCTCACCCCCTAACCTGGCTTCCATTACTGCTCCAAACAAAGTGCAGTTGGTAAAATATCTGTTTACATGGCCATCCATTCTAGACCTCATAATGGTGTCTGATGACAGAGGGTACTAATGATGCCCCGATACCTCTAAACACATCTGTAGTCTCCTGTGCTTTCAAACACTATCCATCATATTATCTCCATCTAGGCTGAAATGTTTATTTCACTCGCATCCCTCGAATCCAGACAAGGTTTATTGCCTCTATTGATGAAAGTGGGTTCATGTTTAGTTCAACAGATCGCACATATAAACATGAATGAATTGTAGACTTGAAGCGTGGCACAGCTTAAGTTCATTCCTCAACCGAGATCCTACTCTAAGAAAATAGGAAGCAAACATTTTCATTTTCTCTCAAATCCCTCAATTAGAGCCAAGAAGTGAAAGCATTCAACTTATCCATAAACGTAACACCAAACACTGCTATTAGCCTCCTAGTAAATATCCTTTTGAAAAGTCGAGAACAGTATAGCAGTATAGCATTATAGTGCTGTATCACTGTATATTATTTCCTCACACCCTTGGACTGTAAGTGGCAAATAGAAGTGATTTGATTGTGTTGTAACTTCCCCAGCAGGGGGAATCTAGTCGACCACCTGCCACAATATAGGCTTTATGTAAAGGCCCATTGCAGAACTCAATATTTAAATAAAACAACGAGTACAACTTTGGTCATTTACTTTCACAGAGGTCGCCAGACCCTGTTCGTAATGGACCACATATAATGTAGGGTTAAAATGTAATTAAATTAATTTTCTCTGTTGAGTCACCGATGGCAATGAAGAAGAAAATATTTGTCTTACCTGCCAATGCAGAGATCCTAGAACACACAACACTGCCAACACCCGGGCTGCCATCCTCTGTGCCTGACTCAAAACCTCTGGTGTTAAGGCCTCTGACACCCACAGACTGAGGTGCAACACACAAAGTCCTCCACGCTCTGGGCAGTATTGGGCAATGGGGCCAAAATTCTCAAATCAGGAAAACCCCTCCTTTCGCCTTTCCAAGCCTCCACTTTCAGTGTGTCTCTGTCCCCCCCAGCGTATGTCTCTCACAGCCCCTCCCTGGCCATAGCCGGGGTATGTCTCCGAGACTTGGGGGAAGGGGTTAGAATTTCAACAGTGGCCCTCCCATGTACCCCAGCACATGTGCTGTCACTCACAGTCCAATGAGAGGCAGAGTGAGGGAGAGAGAGAGAGACAGCAGAGACAGAGAGAGAGAGATGGAAAGAGAGAGGGAATAATGGAGTTGAGGAGAGAAGCAGGGCAGCTGGTGCCAGTGTAGAAAGAGTCACAGTGCATGAAGGAAGGTAAATTCTGTTGACTGTTTGAGCCGGAGGCAACTATAAAAAAAAAAGTGTTTTGCACCTCATGAGGTAATCACTCGTACATCTTGGAGCAAGTAAAGTCGCACTATACACGTTCAAGCCTGGATTTTAAAGCTCTGCAGTAGCACTGAATATTGCACACCAGGATATAATAATTTAAATACTTTAAGCATTATACAGACAATACATTCACCCAGCCCTCTCTTCACAGGAGCCTCTAAGGCATATGGACGTTCACTGTATAGGCAGAGCTGTCCGTGTTATTGCCCTTGAAAATGCACAACATTCTGACAGCACCCTTTGATCCCTAGCTATTTTGGACTCCCTGTCAAAAGAGAAGATGAAGATCGCGGCCATCTCTGAGGGATGTCAAGGCAGAGAATCATGTGGCAGTGATAGCTAGCTAGCTAGCTATAGGTAAGGTGTGTGTAGGGCAGGGAGAACACACATGAAAGAAGCTTTGGAGGGGTTCGAGGGAGTGAGGGCATAGAGTCCAGAGGCTCCAAACTGAGTACTCCACACACCAGTCCCAACAGCCATCACCACCCTCTCAGCAGGTCTGTTTACAGGTCAAAGGTGGATATGGATGTTTGACTTCTAAACATCTTCAGCCTGTGTTGTCTTTATACTTTGCTTTGACAGAGGGAACTCCGAAGAGACTACTTAGTTACTTACAACTGAAGAGGGACTCCGTCTCAAAAAGTAAACTAAGAGTCAGTAATGTGTGGCTACACTGGATCCGACAAGTGAAAGTTTTAGAATAGAGCGAAATATAGTGATCACACAGGAGACTGTGTGGTCTGCTAGCTCAAGCTAGAGCAGTGGTCAAAAGTTGTAATTATAAGGACCTCCAACTGTGTACATATGAAACCAAATTTGGTTTCATTTACACTCTCAGAGTTATAGACCTGTAAACTGTCCATTTGGAACCCCCTCAAGGAACCATGAGGGACCCCGCTTTGGGAACCACTGTGCTGGAAAGTAGATTAGTGAAACAAATACGGTACTTTTGCCAGCTAACATTGCGTGATGAGTGGGTGTTTGCGTGGTTTCCTGTATTTGTGTGTTCATCCCTAAGGGATGAATGCACAGCACCTGTCTCTGTCACGTCAGGCCGTGGCAGCTGGCAGCAGTCGTCCCATTCTCCTAACTCTTCGGCCCATACACACCCTCCTCCCTCCTCCACAACAGTCTCTCATACCACGATACATGTACATGCGTAACATGGTTGTGGGGGGTAAAGCTAGAATATCACATACCCATAACGTGGACCCATATTTTCTTAACTCTGGAGGGCATTGGGAGCTCAAATATGCCTGGGGAGTGTTTCTGATGGATCATCATGACAGCAGCATAATTATTTTTAAAAAGTCCGGATGCTATAAAGTTATTCTTGAAGTTCTGGACCTTTGCCATGGACTACCCAGTCTATGGCACTCTACTGCCCACTGCTGGTAGTGATCAGTCATGGAAAGTAAATAACTATAGTATATTTACTGTACAAAGTAAGTAAGTACAATTTTGAGGTGTTTTTATTTTACCTGGAAATATTTTTGTTTTGTATACTTTATACTTCTTATACAGCTTTAGTTACTTTGCATATAGACTAACCAATCAAGCCCTATATTTTACAGTGCTTTGGAAAACGTTTCAAGATTTTTAAACGAAGCGAAGCGAGGAGGGACGTGTAGAGGGAATTTGAGGGGAACGGGCTGGAATTTGAAAAGGCACGAAAGGGCACGTTTATTTTTGAGCCCCCAATGTTTGTTTTTAGTTCAATGTTTGTTTTAAAAACGCCATTGACAATGAAGGGAATCATCGTGTCCCTAACACAAACATTAAATGCCATTAACAATAAAGAGAATTTAATGTTTGTTTTACATCATCATTACATCACCTAATCATCTTAAGATGATAAAAGCGCCCCTCACTTCACACGGGTGTGATTTTTCGTTTACATTTCTAGAATATAAAATATAACAAATAAAGATGAAACCCATAAACATTTAAAATAAAACTTACACCAATCGAAAACAAAATTCCTTTCCTATAACAACTGTTAAAAAAAACTTTAGAGAATTAAGGTGTCCTTACACCTAATTAACTTTCCACAAATTACGATGTGTTGCAAAGAAGTATAACAATTCTATTGTCCAGTCAAAACCAATTCACAATCCCTGATTGGCCGAGGGTGTCACAAGTTAAACTAGATTTGATGGGGCTGTTATGTTGTTGATGTGCAAAAATCACACCCGTGTGAACTGAGTGGTGCAAGGTCTTATATAGCCTGATCAGCTGTGGTCTGACGTAATGTCAGTGACCATAGTAACCATGCTCGTTTTTTTGGTACGAACAAACACGGGTACACAGGTACAAAGCCAGTTGTTGGAGTGGTTTGCACCACTCAAAAACCCCAATAAATAAGTTTAGAATAAATGATATATTATATTCGATCTTCAAGCGCTCCTCAAAAAAAAGAAAAGAAGAGTGTTGAGGGGAGATTACGTAAGCGGCAGACTAGACCTGGATTGTGGTGAGCTTTTTTTTCTTCACCCTACGCATCCTGCGCTCTACATGAGCAGACGTGTTGCTGATCCAGGCGATGTCTGCGTCACTCGCTCCCCGTATGAAAAGGCCTTTGGAAAGCAGAATGTAGCCTTTAAAGTTTACATCTTCAACATGAATCTAGTATAGCAGATCTACAAGCCCACAATGTGATGTGACGTCACGTGAGAATGTGAAATGTTTAATAAAATGTTTAAAAATAGAGAAATGGAAGCACTGCAGGGATCAGTTAGTGGCTCTGTTAGCTCAGTTAGTGCTCTATGGTAATACAGGTAGAACCATATACAAAAAAGCTGTACTGCTTGATTCCCAAAGGTGTAAATTGCAGACTTGAAACGAAATAAGGAATCCAAGGCACTCCGTCTTTGGTGAAAAAACTATTTGAAAAAATTCAAATAATTTATTGATGATGATGAGCAAGGCAAATAATAAATCTGTCTGTTTTCCCATATTCCATCCCGATTGGCTAAGATTGCCTTCCAAATTTGCAGGATTGGTCCATTTTGAACAAAATGCCTCAAATCTTGAACACAGCGCGTGATTTCTGTGAAATTATGCATAGGCCTACACATTCCCATCAAGCAGAGGAAGAAATGCCATTTAAATGTTTACATCTATAACTGCACCGATCTGTGTACAACTTTGTATGTGCACTACTACACATATATGAATACACTGAGAGTGTTATACATGTCCAAACATCACAAACGCTATTATCCTGGTGGAGACCTGTGCCCCGAGGGCCACTTTTTCTAGTTGAAGATAATTTTGATAGCTTTGGTATTTTTCTTGTGAAGTGTGATGCATGTTTATCCTACAGTATATTACATTTCTAAAGTTGCGGCGCAACAAAGCCCTCTGATTGGCTACTAGTACTACTTCACACAGACGTCACTGCTCAACTCACAAAGCCCTCTGATTGGCTACTACTTCACACAGACGTCACTGCTCAACTCACAAAGCCCTCTGATTGGCTACTAGTACTACTTCACACAGACGTCACTGCTCAACTCACAAAGCCCTCTGATTGGCTACTACTTCACACAGACTCTGCTCAACTCTTTTTGACAACTTTAGTTTTTTTCAACCAAGGTTCATGTTTTAGGTTGTTATTAGAGAAAGTAAAAGGTGAGTATTCAAATTTTTTCATTTGCTGCTTTCTTTAATTTTAGCGATGTTAGCTATTTTTGACAGAGGGGGCGGGGATATTCGAACAAGTGGCTATTAATGTCTTTTTTTTACCAGCTGCTGTGAGAAGCACAGCCGAGCTGGTTCATGATCGATCGCTTTGCCTTTCTGGACTAGCAAGCTATCTCTCTCATTGGCTGCCGTAGTGGCCATACTAGAAGCTATCTTTCTCATTGGCTGCCTCGTCTCTAGACAACCAGCCACTTTTTGCCTCTAGCCGACCTCTGGGATGCTAGCTGAACGGCATGAAGTCAAACCATCCAACACTACTTTTATGAAACTAAAGTCAAAGACAGCGAGCACTGCTGGTGATACGAACGGGTAATGACACGGCCAACTACTTTTTAACATTGTCATGCGAACCAAGGGATAACAGGTACGGCACACACACACACACACACACACACACACACACACACACACACACACACACACACACACACACACACACACACACACACACACACACACACACACACACACACACACACACACACACAGTAGGGCATGGACACACACACATGGACATTACCCAGTTAGTTATACATTTCCCAGTTACATGCATACATTTCATAGCACAATTCTGCAGATATAATAAGGCAGCTGGTATTTTAACTGATGTTCATCAATTCTTGTTTTACGGTGATTTCTTTACTATTTTTGAGTGGTGCAACCACTCCCTTACGGAGCTATGTGTGTCCGTGAGTGGCTGGCTGGCTGTGTCCGTCCCTGGCTGGGTCTGTCCGAGCACGAAAATTGCGTTGTGTCACTGTCACAGTGTCACTGTTGCACAGCCTAACACACACAGATATTAACTGTGATGATTTCGGGTGTGACAGTACAGTGACAGTACAGTACAGTAGAGGGACCCCCTAAGGTCCCCCACACGGTAACTCTGTAATTTCTCAACCATTTCGGACGCGGGGCGGCTCGCCGGAAACCGGCCCGCCCCCCTGGGCGCGTTCCTGGGGGTCTGGATTTTCCGGGGACCCCCCACACGGTAACTCTGTCATTTCTCTACCGTTTCGGACGCTGGGCGGTTCGCCGGAACCAGGCCGGCACCCTGGGCGCGTTCCTGTGGGTCTGGAACTTCCGGGGACCCTCCCCCGGGGACCCCCACACGGAGTTGCACCACTCCAATGTACATTGCAAACAAAGGTTTTAACTCACTATGAAAATAGGTTCCTATTTTAATACATGGCTTCTTCCATACATTTTTCCCTATTTGAACTATATCCATTCAGGCCTTATAATAATGCTTTAGTGTTTTAATATATTTATTTATAGTGCAAAATGTCTTGTACCTGGTTATTGTTAGTGTACCATTTTGGAGTATTGTTGTATATATTGTATAGGTTTCTGGAGGTATTGTCATAAGATTTATTATTGGCTGTTGTATAATTCGACATGTACGATGTAGCTTTGAAGTGTAATTATGTTTGTGCCTCTTATTGGCAAGTTCCCGCATAGCAGTCTCAATTAGTTTTTACTGGTTAAATAAAGGTTAAATAAAATAAAAAATAACTGGTCAGAAACATCCCTACTCGTTCATTGATTGAGTTAATAACATTTTGAGGAGCTATGTTGTTGATGTAATAATCAGTGATTCATTATTAGTTGTTAAAGTAATGTCTTCTCCAGGAAGGTCTTTCTCATTAATAGCTCATATGCATTAATTATTGATTAGTTAATAGTGATATATCTATCCCTATAGCATCAGTTCTGCTATTACCAACTAGGTATGCAAGCATTACTCCTACAAGTAGCTCATTGTGATGCAGGAACAGACATAAGTGTTAAATTGTGTCAACCTGAAGTTGTTTATTGCTTGATAAAATTAAATAATTCAGAATTATGATTGATCATCATGCAAACAGGATACGCTAAGCGCGTAGACAAATAATAGGAACAAAAAAGGGTTACATATTTTGTTTTGCTTTTTGTAGAGAAAGAATAAATGAAACACTGATTAATCCATTTGGAAGAATAATCTCTTTGAACACGGATATATTTTAATGGATAATCAGGCTTTCACAGAGCCTTGGAGGAATTATGCACACCCTTTTATTTGATTTGATTCAGCTAAGGCATCAAATATCAGATTGATATGGGAGATGGTGAGAAATGGAAAGGGACATAGATTGGGGGCGCCATTATGACACTCACACCTGCTGTCTATTGTTTTAATTGTCTGTCTTCATGTCTCTTCTTACCGTCTGCTTGTTTATTTCTATTGCTGTGTCTGTTTTGGCTCCTTCTTTCTTCACCTCCAACAACAGGGCACCATGTGACTGGATATGTGTGCAATACATGCATTATAGTTGCGTATAGTTATTCATTTTGGGTGCATCAAAACGTTATTATCTGCCATGCAGTTCTTGAGGCTGCAAGAAATGCTTGAACAATTGTTAGGTTCCTGCAGAGGGCAGTGAATGACCATCTAACAAGAGGAGAGGAGAGGAGAGGAGAGGAGAGGAGAGGAGAGGAGAGGAGAGGGGAGGGGAGGGGAGGGAGAGGAGAGGAGAGGAGAGGAGAGGAGAGGAGAGGAGAGGAGAGGAGAGGAGAGGAGAGGAGAGGAGAGGAGAGGAGAGGAGAGGAGAGGAGAGGAGACTGTTAAGACAGGAAGGTTCTCTAATTAGAGAGACCTTGCAGAAGGAAGAACAAATCTCAACCATGAAGACAGAAGGTTTACTCTTTTTGCCAGTCAGAAAATCAGGGTGGAAAAGCCACAAAGAAAACACAAAGAAAACACCAAATAAGGTGTCCGGAAATAACACTCACAACGAGCAAGTATAATCCAAACAATATTTGGATTAAAGCAGTAGTTGCTAGTTATCTTGCTCACCACCATTTTCAGGAGTTGAGATTTGACACTCCATTTGGACGACATCCAAATTATATTCTCATTTGTTGTGCTCCTACTGTCAACAACAACAACAACAACAACATAAACAAAAGTAAGAGGCAGAGCAGAATGTAACAGTATAGGCTAATAGTAATAGATGTGGGAAGAATTGTCAAGCAATAGTGGTGTGATGCCTAGTTTATATACCAAAACAAAAGAGCCAATCTACAAGCTCGCAAAGCGCCGGCACGCCACGTGTTGTGAGCTTGTAGATCGTCTATCTCCTGTGCGTGACACCTTCATACTAGGTGCTATACGTCAGGGTGAGAGGAGTAGGTGGGGGTTATTCCAGCTTTAGCTTCAGTCAGCTTCCACCAGGGTAGGCTGCCAATTAGAGCTAACACATATGACACACTTGACTCCCCCGCTTGAACCATGGCTAGAGATAATAGGCCTCTTCCTGCAGCTCAATCGATGACATATACTGTCCCTCCCTAGGTGGATGTCTGCCTCAGCACATGCATGGACGCACATGTACACATGCACACGCACACACGCACATGCACAGGACACACATAGACACTGTGTGCATGCACACACAAGCACATGGACTGTACCGAGTCAGACTGCACATCCTCTCCATCTAGACTGTCAGTGAGGAAAATGTCAGCTTTCTAATTTCTTACAGAAAATATATACCCCCTATTGGTCTGAATATAAGACTACGTTTTTTTCCAGTGGAAATATCCTAAAAACGTATTATAATCAGGGACTAGACTATTTGACATTCAATGTTCTTTTTTCACAAATGAGTCTTGAAAATGGGGCTCGTCTTATAATCAGAGTCGTCTTATATTCGGCACAATACGGTACAAACAAATTTACAAGCTACTCCCTCTCTCTCTGTGTCACGCACGCACGCACGCACGCACGCACGCACGCACGCGCGCACGCACACACGCACGGTCGCACGCACGCACGCACGCACGCACGCACGCACGCACGCACGCACGCACACACAGACACACAGACACACACATGAACAATGGGTTCTAGACAGAAAATAGATGTTATGTGTGAGTGTACAACCAACCTACTGTAAGTGCATTCCTACATGTGATTACAATATTGTCAATTGTCTCTCATTGTTGTCTCTCAGGCCTCCTGAGTACTGTATACCCTGGTCCCTGCCCGTCTCTGCTTGCATGGCTGTGGGGCAGGAGGCCGGAGGTGAAGGGTGGGTGGAGGTGAGTAAAGGGCAGCACGTGGCTTTTGGGGGGTGGTGGGGGTCTGGGGGTCTGACAGTTGCCAGCAAGCGTGAGTCTAATCTCCCCCATCAGCTGTCAGAGCCAGGGATGTCAAGGCCACAGAAGCTCCCAGTCCTCGCCTCTCTCTCTCTCTCTCTCTCTCTCTCTCTCCCTCCACTGGCAATGTCATGTTGTCAGCCCACATATGCTTGTCTGCAGTAAGGAGTGCATGGGGGTTGGAGGGCACATAGGAGACATGGGGACATGGGCAGCCTTCGTCTTTTTCCTGTCGTTGCCGCCACTTGTCTTCTTTCTGCTTGAATGTGCCGCTGATGCCGTCGTCCTCTTAACTCCTTCGCACCCCCCCATTCCCCCCATTCCTCTGGCATCTAACATGGTGCTCCAACAGTAGCTGCACTCATCAGGCTTTGTGTTTGGCTGATCTTTTCTCTTAATTAAACCTTCTATGGGGTCTAAAGAGGGTTTAATACGTTTATTTACTAAGTCCAGTTGTGGAAAAAGTACTCACTTTTTTTTTGCCTACTGCAATGTAGAAATACCCTGTTACAAGTAAAAGTCTGGAATAAAACATTTTCTTGAATAAAAGTACAAAATAAGTATTGCCATTAAAATGCACTCATCATGCAGAATGTCCCATTTCACAAGTTTTCAAAAACACTTTTGAAAATAGCAGACAATATTTATTTCCACTTTGTTACATTTTAGAATATTCATGTTTTATGAATTTGAAAGATTGAAGGCTGCAGATGCAATCAGTGTTTTCTCACTGTACTATACTGTCACACCCGAAATCATCCAGTTAAAGTGTGTGTGTGTGTGTGTGTGTGTGTGTGTGTGTGTGTGTGTGTGTGTGTGTGTGTGTGTGTGTGTGTGTGTGTGTGCGTGCGTGCGTGCGTGCGTGCGTGCGTGCGTGCGTGCGTGCGTGCGTGCGTGCGTGCGTGCATGTGTGTGTGTGTGTGTTAGGCTGCGCAACAGTGACACTTGGTGGTGAAAACCAACCAAACGATATTTTCGTGCTCGGACGGACTGACACCACCAGGGACACACATAGCTCAAAAATAAATGTTACAACTTTTGCACACACACACACACACACACACACACACACACACACACACACACACACACACACACACACACACACACACACTCAGACTCATAACCACGTGATGTCACGATGACCTGGGCACCTGGGGGCTTGGCTGGGGTGACCAGGGGGTTGATATCACGTGATGTCATGATGATGTCACGATGACCTGGCACCTTGACCAGGGAATTGATGTCACGTGATGTCATGATGATGTCACGATGACCTGGGGCTTGTGACGGGAATTGTGACTTCATGACAGAGTGACGGGAATTGTGGGTTATGTGACAAAAACGCAATATTATAGTTATCTGCGACCTTCAGTCGCAAATAAGGAGTTCCCAATGCAGCTAAGCCCAAATATGGAGTGTGTTTCTAACCTCAAACAGTCGTCATGGCATCAGGCGCAACCAGGACCTGGACTGCTTCAACGGAACAGGACCTGAAGATTCGGAGGGCAACAGGACCTGAAGATTCGGAGGGCATGCACTGCCTGAAATGTCCTGCATGGGACGAGGAGAGTGTGGAGATCAGACATGGGAGAAGACCTCAAGTGGTTGATGTTTGTAGCTACAGTGGAGTCAGTACTGCTGCATGGACCTTCACAGCACAACAGGAAAGAGTCCTGGATGGAGACTGATAGGTATTTTGTTTAATTATGTTTTATTGTTTCATATTTTTATGTTCACATCTTATAACAATGTTAAAAATACCTTGTATTGTCTCTTGTAATGTCTGTATGCACAGGACTGCCCTGTCATACCATGATGTCATATAAATATTTACGTGTGTACTGAATTTGCTATCAGTTGTCATCCACTGCAGATTGTCACTTATACCAAGGGAAAATGATAAATTACCTTTGAGAAGTTCAAGTTTATTGGTCATTCAAAATAAACACACCTTATACAATGTATTCAGGGTATTTTTTGTTGACCAAAAGGTAGTGTTTGGCAGAAGCCTCAGCTTATAATGCCAGCCCTTTTAATATTCAACATAGCTATAAAAGGATGAAAAATACAAAAAAAACAAAAACCAACAAGACAAAAACAACACAAGCATAACAAAACAAAAACAAGACAAAAACAAAACATACAGTACAAACAAAAAACAACAACCTAATGGCCTTAAAGATGAGAACAACAGCACCATACTCTCTCACTCCAGTGATAAAGAGACAAAAACAGGATAATCAAGGAGCGTGACTGAAGTAAAAAACAGACCAACTGTCGCCCGATGACAGCACGATGACAGCACGATGATATGACATTTCAACCTATTGAAATGTGACAACTGGGGACTGAGACTATATGACATATTCTTTTGGTATAAATGTTTGTGCATATGAGATGACGTTTGTTCAGAGCATCTTGGAGACCTCTCTCTCCTCTATCCTCTTTTTTTTTTAAATGTTTTTTTGTTCGCCTTTATTTTATATATTTTATGGAGGGACAGACAGTAGGCTGACAGGAAATGGGGAGAGAGATGCGGGGAAGACATGCAGTAAAGGCCGTCGGGATCGGGAGTCGAACCCGTGGTACACTGCCAGACTGGATTACCAGCCAAGGTGCCTGGACCATTGAGCCATGGCCCAGGCTCTCCTCTATCCTCTTACAACTGTACACGCTCTATCTGAATTTACTCACTAAAGATAACTTGGAAATACTTTACGTCCTTTCCCTGTGTGTCCAAATTCTGTCAGCTCTTTTATACCTGGGTTAAAGGTTTTACATGGTTCTTATCTTTCCGGTGAAGTTATTAAGGTTGGGGTTTCTGGTCTTGGCTATTCATTTTTCATAGCCACATACTTAAGAATCCCATCAGATGTAATCATAAATATAAAAAATCACACCAGTGTGAAGTGAGGGGCGCTCTTATCATTATACATCATCTCACAAACAACTGAATTTATGTGATTGGTTAGCCGATTTGCTCGTCTACATATGACCACAAATTTGCGTCATATTTGGTGGACATTTGACCTAATTGACCTAAATGTATGGACATTAAAGGGGCAAGGCCAGACAGATACGGAGATCTCCATATGGGCATATTGGTAGGATATGCGGTGCAATGTAGGCGTGAACCTCTCGTTTTTATTTCGATGTACTGTTGCACCCTATTGTACACAACACGAAACTGGGAAAAAATGTATAGGAGGCCTGACGCCTGCTTTCTAACCGTCCGTACCGCAAAAGAACATGGAGGCGTCTAAACACAGGCCCACGGCCAGGTTGAGTGACAGGCTGACATGCAGCGCTGTTAAGAGGCAGGCAGGCAGATCGCGACATTACGCATGTATTATTTTAACATGTATTATAGTTATTTTATTTGGTATTTTAACGTGATTTCCTCGTATGAATGGAAACGCCAAAGTGATTTCTGACAGCAGTGGCCTGGCCCCTGGCACCTTCCACAGGGGGGTGAAGGACTAACTGTCAGTCAAACTGAGAAGACCCTGTGTGACTCATTACATGTGGCACCTCTCCCTCTCTCTGCCACCCACACCTCACCACTGTCCTATCGCTCTGGAAGACCCTGTGTGACTCATTACATGTGGCACCTCTTCCTCTCTCTGCCACCCACATCGCTCTGGAAGACCCTGTGTGACTCCTTACATGTGGCACCTCTTCCTCTCTCTGCCACCCACACCTCACCACTGTCCTATCGCTCTGGAAGACCCTGTGTGACTCCTTACATGTGGCACCTCTTCCTCTCTCTGCCACCCACATCGCTCTGGAAGACCCTGTGTGACTCATTACATGTGGCACCTCTTCCTCTCTCTGCCACCCACATCGCTCTGGAAGACCCTGTGTGACTCGTTCCATGTGGCACCTCTCCCTCTCTCTGCCACCTCTCACCTCACCACTGTCCTATCGCTCTGGAAGACCACATGGATATCGCTACTGTCAGGTGGACAACTGTCCAAAACTGTTACTTTTCAGTTGATGGTAAAACGAACCTGCGTTCCATGGATCCAATACAGTAGTTATTATTTAGTCACCAGCTCTTGTTAAAGAAATCACACCTGTGTGAAGTGAGGGGCGCTAATATATTAAAGTCTAACTCATGTTGATTAGGTGATGTAATGGTGAGGTAAAACAAATGGTGCAAACACAAACATTAAACGCCATTAACAATAAAGAGACAATATGACGTAAATGGCACATTATGACGTACATTTTCAATGGCGTTAACAAAACAAACATTGAACTAAATAAATAAAATCACACCTGTGTGAAGTGAGGGGTGCTCTTATCATTATACATCATCATACATCACCTCATGAACAACTGAACTTATGTGTTTGGTTAGCCGATTTGCTCGTCTACATATGACGTAAATTTTCCCTTCATTGTCAACGGCATTTAATGTTTGTGTTGCCACATATTTACATCGTATTTGGCAGACATTTGACCTAATTTCTCCTTTCATTGTCAATGCCAAATATGAGACGTGTGTGTGGACAAAAGCTGCGCCCCTCAAAAAGACACTTTCACTTTCATATAAAAAACATCATAGATAGAAAAAATAGCTGGTAGATCAGCTATTATTGTGACACTGTATACTTGTATAGTATGACAAAAAACAAACAAAAAACAAACATAAAAAGTAGAAACATGGAGATAAGAGGATTCTGCCCGGTAACAGCGATGTGCACCAGGTGCACCGCCTTCCCGTCTCGGCACAGTACATTTAACCACCGTCAATCTGGCACCCCTAGTCAATTTATTTTTGAAAATAACAAATTTACAAGCTCATTGTGAGTGCTGAGGTGCTGAAGTGCTTAACTATGAAAAAAACCCCGAAAATTTTATTAACAGTGAGTATTTCACTAAGTGTATTTTGTTCTGCATGCTGACTAGGCTATATAAAGAATCCCATGAGTTTGTCTCTATGGCCAGAGGACAGCAGGAAACCTTTAACAAGAGCCAGGTTACAAGTCACACGTGAGAGGCTTCATTCTGCTGGGTGAACATGAGATGCCATGCTGGTGGCTCCTTGGTGGTGAGTGCTTCTCTCTGCAGTACCCATTGGCACACAGCGCTGCCTGGGAATGCATTGCTTCTACTTTTCCTCTCGCCCATGGTGAACAACTGAGTGGGTTTTCTAAATGACATTGCCATTAGCTATAATAGCCAGATTCATAAATTGCTAATCAGTGGCATGCAGGTTTCAGCGAGAAACTACTCTGCACACAATACAATTTTGCAGAGACAAAGCACTCATGAGCAAAGCATTTACACATGCACAGAAAATATACTGTACAATCTCTCTCTCTCTCTCTCTCCCCGCACGCACGCACGCACGCACGCACGCACGCACGCACGCACGCACGCACGCACACACGCACGCACACACACACACACACACACACTCACACTCACTCACTCCTGGCTACATGCGTGCCCTTGCCCAGGGTGCTCAGCTCCCATGCTGCCTAGCAGTCTCCATAGCAGGGAGGGATTGTGTCTGAGTGCTTTATGTATGCTATAACACACAGTCATCATTGTCAGAGGGCTAGAGATTTGTCAACAGCACGGTGAGACCCATGGCCCTCTGCCACAGTGGATGTCAACAGCACGGTGAGACCTGGGGCCTCTGCCACAGTGGATGTCAACAGCACGGTGAGACCTGGGGCCTCTGCCACAGTGGATGTCAACAGCACGGTGAGACCCAGGGCCTCTGCCACAGTGGATGTCAACAGCACGGTGAGACCCAGGGCCTCTGCCACAGTGGATGTCAACAGCACGGTGAGACCCAGGGCCTCTGCCACAGTGGATGTCAACAGCACGGTGAGACCCAGGGCCTCTGCCACAGTGGATGTCAACAGCACAGTGAGACCCGGGGCCCTCTGCCACAGTGGATGTCAACAGCACGGTGAGACCCAGGGCCCTCTGCCACAGTGGATGTCAACAGCACGGTGAGACCTGGGGCCTCTGCCACAGTGGATGTCAACAGCACGGTGAGACCCAGGGCCCTCTGCCACAGTGGATGTCAACAGCACGGTGAGACCCAGGGTCCTGTGCTCACGCTTCTTGTGGGCCTTTCTGGAGAAGGAGGAGGGCATCTGTCGCCTTCTTCTTTGTTGTTGTCTCCACCAGGCCGAAGGCATGGGGAGAGAGCATGGGGAGAGAGTATGTTTTGCACTCCGTCCGTGTGTGTGTGTGTCCTTCCTTCCTTCCTTCCGTCCTTCCGTCCGTCCGTTATCAGCTAATCTCCGGTACCGTTGGCCCGATCCATGCCAAACTGTGCACACACACTCCATGGATGCCAACGATGAACCTCTGCCCCAAATATTCCTCAACGGCCTGTTATAGCGCCACCATGAGGCCGATTTAGGCAAAACACATTTCTGTAGATTACCCGTACACATTTTATCCATACATCACACAATTCTACATACAAATCTACATAGTCATGTGATCAACACGGATTTGCACCATTTCCCATCTTCCATCCTGATTGGCTAATATTGGCTTCCAAAGCTCACATGAATGGTCCGTTTCGAACAAAATGCCACAAATCACAAAAACAGTGTGCAATTTCCGTGAAATTATACACGCACATTTCCACTAGGCCGAGGACGACATGCCACTCATTATTTTCCAAATCAGCCTCATGGTGGCGCTATAACAGGCCAATTCCTGTTTTTAGCTATAACTGCATCAATCTGTATACAACTTATGTATGCGCACTCCCTAGAGGCCATGGAAAAACATTTTCCCTGCATCCCTCCACATCTGCCGGTTATAGCGCCACCATGAGGCCGATTTCTGCTAAACACATTGCTTATGTTAGTCGCACAGATTTAATCCAAATCTCACGCAAATCGGTACACACGATCTCTGTAGTCATGTGATCAACACGAGTCTGTTGGATTTCTCAGATTCTACACTGATTGGCTAACATTGCCTTCCAAAGTTTTCAGGAGTGGCCTGTTTTGTTCAAAATGCTGCACATGTCCTGCTCATCCAGAATTCTATCCTCAGAGATGCTATGAGTGATCTGGCTCTGCATTTCCTCAACAAAATGAAGAAAATTGTTGCAAAAAACAAACAAACAAAAAAACATGTTTATATTACTCCTAAACATTTTGCCAAACATCACACAGTCCTATCCTCCTGGTGGAGACCTGTGCCCAGAAGGGCACTTTTTCTAGTTGTTGTTGTTTCTCAACCCCCCCAAATACACACACACACACACACACACACACACACACACACACACACACACACACACACACACACACACACACACACACACACACACACACACACACACACACACACACACACACACACACACACACACACACACACACACACCCTGGCAGTTTGAAAACAATAAAAGAAAAGCAATGTGTCTTGTTCAGCCACTAAATAGCTGTCTGGTTTGTGTCTCCTGAGGTGGCTGCACATCAGTGGCTGGCCCATCTATCAGGCCCAACGCATGGCCCTCAAACCTCCAGGTATAAAGATGATAAATACCTCAGCCACTCCAGCTGGAAAGGGCATACAGAGAAAAGGGGAGGACGAGGAGGGGGAATGAGGGGGTTATATAGATAGAGAGAGACGGCGGGATATAGAAATGGAATGATTGAGAGAGAGAAAATGAAAATGGAAAAATGAAAAGACATTCAGAGTAAGAGAGTATATGACAGAGAGCGAGTAAAAGAGAGACACACGAAAAGTGGAAGCAAAATGTCCTTTAAACACACCTGGCTCCCTGCACTCACCTCCCCTGTGCTTCACTGTTTGATTAAACAGTATTCCCTCCTCAACCTCCTTATCGGGGCTTTCCCCGCATGAACAAGCTATCTGCTGGCTGACTGCAGAGTACCGCCTGCTGCCTCTGATAGCATTCCACATTGGTTAAGGTAAATAGGAGCTTAACTCAACTGAAACAATTTAAACAGTCTAAATGTGAGGAGATTAAAAAAAAGTGGCCAAACAACGGGGTTTGAGCATATATAGGGATGCATCACTGTTGATTATGCAGACAGCACAGCACTGCAAGAATGAAAGAGAAATATCTGTGCATGGTCGTGCACCATGAGCGTGGAAATATGGATCACAAATTATAACAGAACAACACGAGCAAAGCGTCAAATCAAATCCACAGAGCTTATCAGAACGACAAGACGAGAGAGAGAGAAACAGGGAAAGTTGAACAACCTGCCAGACAGTCTCTCAAGTCAGACAACTCTTCCACAATCTCTGAATGCTCTGAAGTCCGTACTTCCGCACATGTAACACTTTCCACGCCAGGATCAATTCATTCATTCTTTCTTTCCCATGTCCGTATATACACGTAACCGACCGCTATAGGGGACGTTATTTGCTAGGTCTGTCTGTATACGGACCCCAATGTATACTCCGTGTATATAATGGTTGAGCCCCACGGCAGCATTTAACATTGGTCCGGTTGCTATGCAGCTCTTCCGTCACCACCAGCTATGGGACATTAAAACCTTTCTCCGTTTACCTCAATTCAAAGCAGCATTTTCAAACCTCCATAAGTCGGAATTTTGGAGAGCTGTCCTTGGTGGATCTTCTGCCATCCAAAGTTCGGATGTCATTTGTGACTTTGTACCGCATCGCTCCCGACATGTAAACGTTTCTGACAACAGGTAAACAGTGTGCGCTTGCGCTAATGATAGCAAAGTGTGTGTGTTGAGTGTGTGTGTGTGGGGTGGGGGGGCGGGCAAACTCCTTCTCTTAAAGTGAACGCTGATGGTGGCACTGGGAACTGGTATTTATGCATTTTAACAGCTAGCCACAATAAAAGAGTTCATGTTTATTTCCCCCGTACAACCCTTATTTTGAAGTGCCAAAACCCATGACCGGATGTTACAAATGTTACTTACACTGTGTGTGTTGCTGGACCACATCTAGATCTACCGATCAGCGACGAGAAATGCCACCTGGGACAAGGAATAGGAGATAAAGGCGATTGAAAGAAACAGATAGAGTGGGCGCGGCGCGGGTGTTTGCACAGTTCAAGATGGCACGCTCCATTACTGTTGACAACATCACCTATAGCAACTCAATGCTAATGTAAGCCAAAGGCGGGTAATGGGTTAACTTAACCCATTTTGGGCGGGAACCCATTTTGGTGTTAGCATTATGTTATGCTTTAGCTATTGAAAAATAGCAGATCTACAAGCTCATAGCGCGCCACCGAGTGGCGCGCTACGAGCTTGTAGGTCTGCTATTTTTGAAAAATCGAAGAACCACTGACATAGAAACATAGCTTTTTCAGAAAACTGTCAGGATGTAGAAGACATGGGTTAAGAATGGGTTAAAATGTCTCGAATCCTCCCCACACACATTTCAGTGTTGTCACTGCTATTGTCCTATACTGACTCAGTGACTCACCATGCCAATGAGGAGCCCCACCAAAAGGATGTAGAGCCTTCGTCCTAATCCTCCTGCTGACAGGTGCTGCCCCAGCCCGTAGGATTTCCATGCAGTGACAATTCTCACCCTCGCCGCCCGGCTTCCCTCCCCCAATTATGTTCGTATATCAGACGCTCGACAAAGCCGGAGGCACCACAGTGGATTTGAACCCACAATCTCCATGGTGGTGGGCAGGCACTTTAGCACTGCGCCACCCAAGCGCATAAAATGTATTTTTGGACTTCCATTTCCAACAAGCAGCAATAAGCTATATAGGCTTCAACTAATTTGATTTAGAGTAGGACTTATTATATATGCGACTGCAGAGATGAAATGGAAGTGTGGGAACATTCATCACTTTATTTTCTGTGGATTTTAACCACTTTACAGTACACCAGCAAGACACACACACACACACACACACACACACACACACACACACACACACACACACACACACACACACTGGCACAACATATTTTCAGATGAGGTTCTGCGGCTAAATACATTAATTTGGGGGTCCTTGACATGAAAAAGTTTGACAACCACTGAGCTAGTCTACCAGCTGTCACGCTCTGCCACCAATCACGGAGCATGGGCAATAATTATGATTGACCATACTGTAGTAATAAAATAACCAAATATCAAACGACTGAATGCTATCATCATTGGTTTTGAATATTGATTGTAGATTACCGGAAGTATTAAATAGTTTTCTTTAAGACCCAGTCTTTATCAGAAAGTGCATGGTGTGGGGCAGGCAAGTATAGGATGGACCTGGGGACAAGTTTACGCTTAGACGCCCATCCCCCAGTCAGCTGTGGGTTGCTCTGCCCAGAGGCCGTTCCAGACCGGTCACTCGACTGAGCGACCTACACTGACTATAACACTGTGTGGCAGGGGGACCCAAAGACAGATGTTCTCTGCCACTGGCATGGTGCTGAAGAGGAGACAGTGTGTGTGTGTGTGTGTGTGTGTGTGTGTGTGTGTGTGTGTGTGTGTGTGTGTGTGTGTGTGTGTGTGTGTGTGTGTGTGTGTGTGTGTGTGTGTGTGTGTGTTCGCGCGCCAGAGACTGAATGCTTGAATGGCAGTGTCGGAGGAGGGAAGGGAGGGAGGAGGAACGGTGGTGGTAAAAGAAGGAGAAATAAATCAAGTCAAAGCAATTTGTGGCAATGGCTGCTGCAGTGTCATTAGGAATCCTGTCACGCAGCTCCTCTGAGCAGCCAGCATACGCAGGTTGACAGCAGGCCAAAGAGGAATTTTAATTTTTCCCCCCTCTAACAATTCCACCTCACCTCCTTCTCCCGACTCCAAGCACGCACTGCTAATAGTATAGCCTCCCTCTGCCCTCTAGCCTCATCCACCTTGTCTACTGACTGAGTCCCCCGCGTTCAGTTTTATTCCACAGTCAGATTGACAATTATTTTATTTGAGACAGAACGTTAAAGAATGCGGAAGGAATGTTTCTTTGGTTATCTATATAGACATCTGACATCTGTGTTGTCCTGGAGGTACGTAAATGACATGACGACGCACAAAATGATGGACAGCGTGAAATATTTGACTGTACATCCCTTGTCAAATCCTTATATCCAAACAGTGGGATGGATCTGTAGAGCAAAGATAAGAAACCACTAACATGGAGATCTAGAGCAGGGGTTAGTATAATTAAAAAGGGTCAGGTAAGTAACAACTACCCAAATCATTTTATTAAAGATGACACTACTATAAATAATACCAAGGAAATAGCAAATTAATTTAATAACTTCTTTGTAAATGTCGGGCCTACTCTTGCAAAAACACATCCCAGAACAGAGAGATAGTGAAGGTCTAAATGAAAGAATAATCAAACAGAATCCAAATTCAATCTTCATCAAGATTGTACACGAAAGAGAAATCCTGGAAATTGTTCAGCAGTTCAAAAACAAGAAGTCAGAGTGTACAGACTGTACAGACATAGATATGGCACTAATTAAAGACATCATAAATTGTATAATTGCACCATTCACATACATCTGCAATCAATCCTTTTTAACTGGGGTGTTACAAGCAGTATGAAGACTTCTAAAGTTGTTCCTATCTTCAAAAATTGAGACAGATTGGAGGCAAACTACCGACCTAACTCTCTGCTGTCACAATTCTCAAAAATTCTAGAAAAACTATTTGTGCTAAGGCTTGATAACTTCATAGAAAAACACAATTTACTAAGCAGTCACCAGTATGGTTTTAGATCAAACAGGTCCACCTCTATGGCTGTCACGGAATTGGTAGAAAATATATCTACAGCAATTGACAATAACGAATATACTGTTGGGGTTTTTATTGATCTGAGCAAGGCATTTGACACCATACATCATGGCCTGCTCCTGAAAAAAATGGAAAGGTACGGTATTCGAGGAACTGCAAATGCATGGCTAAAGTATGAACAGTGTTGAGTCTGAAAAACAAAACATCTCATATGGAGTCCCACAAGGCACTGTACTTGGGTCCAAACTGTTCATAATGTACATAAATGATATAGTGAAATATTGAAAAATCTAAATTGCGTTTTGTTCGCAGAAGTCTGTATTGCACAGGGGGGAGCCAAAGAGCTTACCGTATAACTCTGAAAAAATGGTTTGATATTAATAAATTGTCACAAAACTAAATTCATCATCTTTGGTAACAGGAAAATAGAAATCAAGTTCGCTGACGTTGAAATCGAAGATGCAAGATAGTACATTTTTAGGAGTTATAATTGACAATAAACTTAACTGGAAAACACACATAAGCAATTTAAGAACCAAAGTCTTTAAAACTATTGCAATACTGCATAAGATGAAACCAATTTTGGACCAGAAATCACTGTACTGTATTGCTCCCTCGTACTTCCGCACATCAGTTATTGTGTGGAGGTATGGGGGAGCAACTATAAATCAAACATTAACCCCATATTTCTTCTCCAAAAGAAAGCAATCCGAATTATTAATCACGCCGATTATTACGCACCAACAAATCCACTTTTTATTCAGTCACACACCCTAAAATTGATCTGGTAGCCCTCTCAACAGCAGTTGTAATGTATAAAGCACATAACAGACTGCTTCCGCCCTGTGTCCAGGAGTTGTTCAAGGCTCGAGAGAGCAGGTACAATCTTAGGGGATTCGGCATATTTAAGAGGACTAAGGCAAGAACCAACAAAAAAGGGAGATGTATAAGCGTTAGAGGTGTGAAACTGTGGAACGGCTTGGACAACAAACTGAAAAAGTGTAGCTCAATTAATACATTTAAAAGAATGTATAAATCTAAAATAATAGATAAGTATAGAATATTATTATAACCTAGTATATCTATTAATCGTATCTTAATCATATATTAGTACACTTATTATGATAAAGTAATGTTATAACTATATAATAACCGTATAAATAACATTCTTCTTACAGTATGTACGACTCTGGATTCTTTGTGATCAAATCTGTCTTCTCCTGTTGTGTATTCCTGTTTTCGCTCAATTTATTTCCTTTTTGTCCTTTGTTTTAGTTTTTTCTCTCTTCTGTTTGTTTTCCCTGTTAGGTTTATGTCCCCCCCCCCCCCCCCTTGGGATAGGCACAATAAGCCTTTTGGTCTCTACAAAAAATGTAAAAAAATATGACGAAATGAATACATGTAATGTTTATTCTATGACCAAAATAAAACTGAACTGAACTGAACCTTTAATACAAGCTAAATTATATCACCAGAATGCATGTACTGATGTTTCCTTGTAAGATTCCAATCACAATTACACTTAATTATGGATACAGGTTATGGCAGCATATATCAGAATTATATTCAGCAAATTATCATTAAAATTATGCTAGAGATTAAGGTAGTGAAATAAATGGAAAATAGCCTGAACTTTACACCGTACAAGCCATTTACAGTCACTCACCAGTGCATTTAATTAACTTTATACTAGTCTTTAGAATTGTTTTCTCGATTGCAGTCTCGATACATGGACACTAAGAGACAGCGACACGGTAGATATTGATCTGTGTGTAAGACAAAGACAACAATGGCAAATCAGCTCTACAACAAGAACACAAACGCTGTGAACATTGTGTCCAGCGCTGTGTAAGCAGTGTTAGAGAGGGGAGAGGACACGCTGGTAATAACCCTGGAAGCAGCAGAGCAGAACAATGCTGCATATTTCTCCTCTGAGCTGCCACTTTAACCCATTCAGGGCTGACGTCGAAATTTTAAAAAAAAAGTTTTCTAAATCATGACAATTTTCGGAAAGATTTGAGGCACATTTTTATTTTTTATTTTTTTTATTTTTCAAAAATAGCAGACCTACAAGCTCATAGCGCGCCACTCGGTGGCGCGCTATGAGCTTGTAGATCTGCTATTTTTCAATAGCTAAATTATAACATCATGTTTAAAACACCAAAAGGGGTTCCCGCCCAAAACGGGTTAATGAGCAGATAAAATGGCCACCGCTGAATAATTAATATGCGGGTCCATTAACAAGGCATTAGAATGCATTTTACCTCTTATTGATTTTTCTCCTACTCTCTCTCTCTCTCTCTCTCTCTCTCTCTTTTTTTCCCCTGAAAACTTTTACTCCATCTGTAGACCACTCTGGGTCCAGTGCTGGCAGGGAGTGAAATATGGCTGCTGCTGTTTAAATGTCAGCTTTGTAATTACACGTGGAGGCACGAGCCAGGCGATCCCCAGGCCCGGGGTGTCTGATTTATGGTCAGCCACTGATGACAACAGCGCAGACAGACACGCACGCGTCGCACGCACGACGCACGTGTGCGCATGCACACAAACACACACGCATACTAATTGAGACAGTGATAGAGAAACGCTGGAGTAGTGTGACCCCCATCCATGACCGCATCACTTGAATAACCAATAACCGTGCCTGAACACTTGTCTTATTGTATGTGCACCCTGTACTACTTCACCATATGACAGTGTCACACACTAGGCCTGAAAAAAATGTCTTCTAAATCCTGACAGTTTTCTGAAATACCTATGTTTCTAGGCCTATATCACTCAATATTTCATGT
>NC_136808.1:15731739-15739239 GCF_951216825.1 Electrona antarctica | reverse complement strand
TCTTGGATCTACTGGCACCAGTTAATACACATGCAGGCGGCACGCACGCACACACACACACACGCACGCACACACACACGCACGCACACACACTGACCTAGTGGGGGTATGGGCTCATTGATGTGTACTGTATGTGTGCCTGTACTCAGGGTGTCCCTGGGGCTGAAGAGCCTGGCCCTGTCATCCACCCATCATCCCACTCTCCTCTCAGCTCCACCAGCTAGCCACAGGCTAATTGCAATCGGTCCATGCACTGCAATGAAAATACATGCTTTTTTATTATTATAATTAACATAAATGTGTTTATGATTGTGTAGAATGAAGAATAGACGTGTGACTCATGACTGCCACGGATTGGAAACAACTCCATCAAGTGAATGGACCGGTAATTGATCACTGAGTCTCGCTGTCGGATGACTTGGACCTGCTCATTATGGAGAGTAAATGGAAGGTGGTTCTCTCTCTGCTAGAATCATTCATGGTGGAGACCCTTCATGTGCACAACCGAGTGAGAAGAGTGAGAAAAAAGACGAGAAGCACAGAATGTAAGTGCAGAGAAAGGTTAAAGATCAAACATTTACCCTGGTTAACCAGGTTAACACAGTTAACCACTTAGGTGGTTATGTAGCCTCGGTATATGGCAATTGGTATAAGACTACAGTTATGCCATATACGAACAGTGAAAATAGCCAATCCACAAGCTCACAAAATGTCACATTGAAGATTAGCTATTTTCACGATTTTTGCATTTGCAGCATTTCCGCCTATGACGACATGCCCAAAATAGGGATACCATGTTGAAAGTGGTTTAAAGAAGGTCTTCGATTTGTCTAAACACAAGTTTATGCTTGTAATGTGTCCACTGTCCAAACAGGAAGAACAACTGACTTTTCTTACATTACTTTTACAGCCTGAAAAGTGGAAATCATCCATGACTTTGCTGCCGGAATGTAAAGTCACGGCTGGCTGAAACGGATGACGTCACCTTTACCTTCAAAGCGCACAGGAACGTTACTGTAGGTGAAATATCCCTTTGTTATCATGGTGAAACATTACCAGTTTGTTCAAACCCTCGCCCTTCTCCCCGAGCGCCATCTCTCACACGTATACGCAGTCTCCCCTGGTGTCCCCCATAACCCACCCTCCAGGACCCTGGGGCCCAATAAGCAGCCATCTGCAGACAACCCCTCTTCCACTACGCTCCAACAAACACCAGGCAGAGCGCGAGTGCATGCGTCTGTGCAGGAAAGAGAGAGTGAGAGAGAGAGGGAGAGGTGGAAGTAGTTCAAGGGCACGAGTACTCCATCAAGCTAGAGTCCTGGGAATACCCATCCTCCCTCCCTACGTACCCCCGCCGCCCCCCAATGTGCACGAGCACTCAAACCCCTTTACGCTCCACCTCAGCCCCCCCCCCCCCAACGCCACCCCATCTGAGTGCAGCCCTGACCCTGTTATCATGTCATCCTGCCAAGCCTCCTAACTAGCTACAGCCTCTCTCGACTCATGACCACCTATCCTCGGCCATGGCCCCTGCTCCACTGGCTTCAGCTTCCGTTTTCAAATCTCTTCCCTGCCACGGCTACGGCTTCCACCTTGCCCCCCGGCCCCAGCTTCCCTGGCCTTGCCGTGCCCTTGCACTTCAAAATGGGGTCCATTTTTGGAGTTGTTAAGAGTTCAATGAACTTGGGAGTTTGCAGTGTGCCCTGTTCAGTGGACAGTAATGAAACACATTTACTTTAGTACTGTACTTATAAGTAAACGTTTTTGAGTACTTTAACAAGGCAAATATTGTGCTTTTGACTTTTTAAAGTACATTATGAATTAACCACTTAAGCTGCATTTTGAAAAGCGAGCACTCCAGTACTTGCAGAGTACTGATACGTAATAAGTACTATTTGACTGGGAGCACCGTTATGTATATTTTGACTCAAGTACCTGGGTTGAGTACTTTGTTCACCACTGGCCCCATTCCCAGCTCTGGTGTGGGTGGCGGGGGATGGAGCCTGTCCTCTGGTGCTCCTGCAACCCAGGCTGCTCATCCATCCTGGCCTGCCAGCCCACAGATCGATAGCTCTGCTCTCTTAATCAGGTCTCTTGTGACTGTGGGTGGAGGAGTGTGTGTGTCTGTGTGTGTGTGTGGACAGTAGGAGGTATTGACTGGGGGATTGCGCTTGTGTTTGTGTTTCTCTCTCTCTCTCTCTCTCTCTCTCTCTCCATCGTTCCGTTCTCTCTAGCTGCTCATCATGACTGTTTATCTCGACAGTGTTTCGGCCTTAACGGATTCCCCTGCTTTTGTCTCCAACATTGTGTTTACGCCTGACTGACGCCGCTTGAGATCCGAACACAGATAAAACAATATACAGTATAATAATCCAGCTACAGTGTGCATTTTAACCACGTAGATACATTTCGATTTTCTTTTTACACTTTTGAACATTTTCCATCTATAATGACATGCACAAAATAGGGACACCAGGTTGACAGTGGTTAAGGCATTGTACAAATGAAGTCTAAATCGCTTAGTGGCGGCGTGCCAAGTCTCGTTCCCCTGCCAGGTCTCGTTCGCTCGGTCTGGCAGGTCCCGGCAGTCCCACTTCCATCTGCCCAGACCTTGTGGGGAAAAACTGACATGGGTTGTTGGGAACGGGGACGGGCGAGAAATGAGCCCGAACAAGGATGGGAGGCGAGTAGCACCGTCAGATGGAAAGTGAAGCATCCAGCTGTGGTGTTGCTTCCATCTAGCAGAGTCTGCCTTCAGGCTCTCAGCACACCTGTGTTCCCACAGCTGCACGCACATGCATGCGCATTCACTCGCATTGATACAGCCACACAGGGAAGGTTTGGACTGGATAGAAAAGTATCATGAATCAACAAAGATATATAAAATATATATTGTTTTTATTCTGCTACATGGACAATTTTGAGCGCGTTGGTAGGAATACAGTAGGTGGTAAGTGTTCATAAGCACCACATTTTCTGGGAGACCTGTTGACACTTAATGCTATGGATACCATAACCAAGACATCTTCATATTGAACTAACATGTCAATTAGGCTTCCAAGGACTGATTACTTGATAACCTTTGGCATGATTGATACAGAAGCACAATGCTGCTATGAATGTCTGTTCTGCACTTTTCTCTCCAAAGCTTATGCTGCACAGCCAACTGGAGGCTGGCCGTCCAATCCAGGGCTATATGTGCCTGCAATGAGTTTCAGCCGGTAGGATGCGAGATAGCTGTGGGGGGAAATTGAGTTTCTACAACATGGGGTTGAATTCTTCGCATTTGTGGCACCCCTTTTTGGATCTCTATATAGAGGCCCCTAAACATGTGATACCAATTGATTGGATGTTGTAATATCATGATACAGTATATGACATTTGGCGTAATAAATAGGCCCCACTCACATTTTGGAAGGCAATTACATGTAGGCAAACAGTATCAAAACCCTGTTTTGATGGTCATTATCAAATGACTCATGAGATCATTTGGTGGATTAGTTTCTTTATGTTTTGTCTCAACTCCAATTCTTGTTCGCCTCCTGGCCTGTCGGCCTTGTGACGACAGTGAAAAAGCTAGTGTAGCAACCTCTGAATAAACACCCCTCCTATTCAGCTTCTATTAGATACATTCCCCTGCATGTCAGGTTAAAGCAAATATTTTCCATTTGCCAAATTAGATTAATCCAATTAATTCCTACATCCATTAGTCAGGACTGTACCGGGTAAATTGGAATAGATCCATCTGGGAATAGTGGTCAAGAATTATGGTGAATTTGACTCACGGAAAAATAATGCCTGCCTGAGCAACAGCTTAGCTGTCTGGTCAAGGATACACTGCCCTCAACCACACAGAACCACCAATCCTCTGCTTTCTACAGAAAGAAGTTCATCCAAGGAGACGGCACGGTGTGAGCGTCAACACAGAGGTGATCCAGGCTGGGGTCCCAAGGAGACGGCACGGTGTGAGCGTCAACACAGAGGTGATCCAGGCTGGGGTCCCAAGGAGACGGCACGGTGTGAGCGTCAACACAGAGGTGATCCAGGCTGGGGTCCCAAGGAGACGGCACGGTGTGAGTGTCAACACAGAGGTGATCCAGGCTGGGGTCCAAGGAGACGGCACGGTGTAAGCGTCAACACAGAGGTCCAGATCCAGGCTGGGGTCCAATCATGGGAAATAGTGTAGCTGCAGGTCTTTCTTGTTGACCTTGCCCATTTGGTTCCTGGGCATCTCCTCCACAAGCACCAGGCTGGTGGGGATGGTGTAGAACGCCATGTGCTCCCTGTGGAAAACACACACACACACACACACACACACACACACACACACACACACACAGATTGGAGATGTGTACTGCTACAAGGAGATACGCTCATGTTCTTGCTCATCTTCGCACTCACATGACGCACGCACGCACGCGCGTGCATGCACACACACACACACACACACACACACACACACACACACACACACACACACACACACACACACACACGTGCGCGCATGGAAAGACAAAAAAACACTTGCAGAACAAAGGCAAGCCCTGTGGCAGAGCAGCACAGATAAGGAATGAAATGTCCTTCACTCTGCATCTCCTCCTCCCTGTCGCCATTTGCCTCCCAGACACTCACTATTCCTTCATACAAAACAATCTAATCACTGTGAAATAAAAACAAATAATGAAAGCAAAAACAGAAGGCTGGGATAATTAAATGCCTTTTATTTTATTTTTATTTATTTTATTCCTTCCATTTTGAGTGCATGGTTGTTATGTTGCGTCTTGAAGCCTGGAGCTCTTTTATTATCTTGTAACCCAGTTTTTGTTTGCGCGCGTGCACATGTTTGTGTGTGTGTGTGTGTGTCTGTAAGAGTGTGTGTATGCACTATGCATGCTTGTGGTGTGAGAGTGAACATAATGATTCATACAGCTGTCATCAAATGCCCCTTTCAGCAGATGTTTTCTTTGAGCATCTCTCTCTCTCTCTCTCTCTCTCTCTCTCTCTCTGACTTATAAGTGAGTGCATACACACGTCTTTCTCTTTTTAATGGAGCTTGCTCATGTCACCCAGTTCTCTGAGGCCGTATGTGTGTGTGTGTGTGTGTGTGTGTGTGTGTGTGTGTGTGTGTGTGTGTGTGTGTGTGTGTGTGTGTGTGTGTGTGTTCCATGCGGGGAGGAAAGGAAAAGGCATGATAGAGATTCAGACTGACAGCTGAAGCCAGGGCACTGAGGAGTGAGCATCCATGCACTTGTTTATGTCTCATTTTATTTCTCTCTCTCCTTCACCCTGCTCCCAGCAGTTGGTTGTGTGCTGGCATGACCAGTCCTCAGGCGCCACCGATAGCTAAGAAGCGTGTGTGTGTGTGTGTGTGTGTGTGTGTGTGTGTGTGTTAGCCTGGATCACTGGTAGCAGTGATGATCCACCATGCAGACCAGCAGGTCATAGCAGTAGGACGTAACACCCCCACACCATATGGAGCACACACACACACACACACACACACACACACACACACACACACACACACACACACACACACACACACACACACACACGCACACACACACACACACACACACACACACACACACACACACACACACACACAATGAATATGAAATGAAAAGCGAAGTGAAGTGAAAAAAGCAAAGCACAAAAGGAACGCGCAGAGCGTGGAGAGACGTGGTGCAGAGATAGTGGTGGGTGGGAACGAGGGATGGCATGGAGGACAGAAACAGATGGAGGGAGAGTGAAGCGAGAGGGCAGAGAGGGTTGTCCACGCTGAAGAAACCAATGGAAAGCACAAGAGAAGAATGTGGTGTGTGTGTGTGTGTGTACTACCGTATACTATTGAGGACCAAACAAAAAACGCCCCCACAAGAAACGGACATAATAAAATGATTGTTTTGGGTTCGACTTACAATTAGGAAAATATGTTTTCCCTATCTCATAGGCCTACTTCAACATGTGGAATGTCACACCGGACACACTGGCTATTTTCAATGCCATCCTAAAATGTTGATGTCCTCACAAGTATAGTAATGCAAACGTGGGTGCGTGCGTGCGTGCGTGCGTGGGTGCGTGCGTGCGTGCGTGCGTGCGTGGGTGCGTGCGTGCGTGCGTGCGTGCGTGCGCGAGTGCCATCGGTGTCTCCAAATAAAAGAGGAGTCTCCTGCAAATGTCCGTGATGGACGCCACGGAACCGCAGCGACATTTAGAAGCAGGGAGAAACATTATAGACAAAAACCTTTCAGCACAGTCATCCGCTCATTTCCTCTTTCTAGTTGGGTTTTCTTTCATTTCCTGCCTCTCCTTTCAGCTGGTCTCATTAGTGCACCTCTGGCCTCTCTTTCTCTCACTTGCCTCTCTATTGATCCCAGGCAGCAGAGAGGGGGGGGGGGGGGGGGGAGGAGTAAATGTGTTGGACTGATTGGACAGAGCAGTCAGATAAAGGCTTTCCTTCATTTACCGCTGGATGGCAAGCAGCCAACAAACCTCAATCAAAAGAAGCGTCTCGCTCTTGCACCGCCATGATGGGATTTTGTGTGCCGTGTTTGGTAACACGTGTGCTACGCAATGCATCCCATGTCTATAATGCATTATGAACTTTAATTATTAAGTCATAAAACGCCTTATAATAAGTTATAAGGTATGACTATTGTTATAAAGCATTATGAGTGTTATGAGTAGATGCCGATGCATTATAATTATTTTTGTAAAGCATATTAACCACTTAAGCGCTACAAACTATGTTGTACAACAAATAGCAAAAATAGCGTATCTACAAATTGTCCAAATTGTCAAAGAAAGAGGCACAAATTGTGAAAATAGACGATGTACAAGCTGGCAACGCCTCGCTTTTCACAATATTTGTCTGTGGAACTGAGTCCAACTGCTGTAAATGCCTCAACTCCTACAATTCCTAGTGCTTGTCAGGGTGTGGGTTCCCCGGTTCAAATATGATCATTCTGGGGTTGCGACCTGAAAAGGTTGAGAACCACTGCTGTAGAGGGTTACAGTACCTTGCCCAGGTCCTCAGCTCAGCCAGGGTCAAACTCTGTCCCTTCTTCAGCTGCACCACAGCGGTGACCGCCTGACCCCAGGTGGCGTCCCGGGTGCCAATCACAGCCACATCTGAAAAGGTGAAAGGCAACGCCGACCACCAGGAAGACACTTAGATCAAACACTTGTATCCTGTGTGTAACCTTCTCCTGACTGGCTGCTTATAGCCTTGCAATGTGATTATGTGACCCCTCCTGACCTGTGATGTCTGGGTGGGCCAGGAGGTGGCGCTCCACCTCAAGGGCGCTGATCTTGAATCCGCCACTTTTGATGATGTCAACGCTGGTGCGGCCCCTGATGGAGTACACGCCATCCTTATAAACCGCTGTGTCACCTACAGGGGTGAAAAGGAGGGAAGTGTTCGGGGCCGAAAAACAAAAGAGAGACGGAGAGAAATAGAACGAATCAGAAAGAATCCGAATACATTTCATTATTACA
>NC_136808.1:15659239-15729239 GCF_951216825.1 Electrona antarctica | reverse complement strand
GTGTTTGTATAGACGCTTGGCCAAACCAGATGCACAGCAGTGGATTCAAACCCCTATAGACTTCACGGTGGTGGACCGTCGACAGGTACTTTAGCCCTAGCTGATTCCAGAAGATTCAAGATTTTCAAGATTTAAGATGTGCATTGTTACATCTTATATGCGAGCACACGTGTAAAATTCGGAACATTACAATTTACAATAGAAAACAATAGCAAAGCTCTTACAAGTATTTCAATTATTATTATTTTTATTTACTGTTTTTTTTTTCTTTCTTTTTTTTAATTAATTTTATGTCTCTTATTTTACCCCCTTTTAAGTTGTTTATTAATTATTTCTGTGAACGTAACCATGTGATCCCTTTCTTTGTATCTTAGTTATGTACTCAACATATTGGTTTTATACCTGTATATATGTTGTGTGTATCTTAGTTATGTACTCAACTTATTGGTTTTATACTTGTATATAATTTATGTTGTTTGTATGTCTGGCCTCGTGGGGAAAGATGGTGGGTGGGTGGGGAGGATTGGGAAAGGAGTTGTGGGAGAAAATATAAAAACAAAGAGTTGTAGAAAACAATAGCAACAATAGAAAAACAGCTAATTACTCATGACACACTTTGAAGTGCTTGAAGGTGCTGTGTGCATGGTTCTGACTTCTGAATATTATCCATCTGTGTATGCGTGCATTGCACAGTATGTTTGACTGTATAAATATAAATTGTACATGAGTAGGTGTGTGTATGTAAATGTACACAGTGTGCATATGTTTGTGTGTAGTGTCTTGATATGCAAAGTGTGTGGGGGTTAGTGTTTCCGGAGCTTATTAATAGGGACTTTAAGCAACGACAGCTACGGCAGTCGGCTCCGGCAACCGCAAATGGATCAGTGCTCGATACATAAACCTGCTTGCCGTCGCAGCCCTTTCTACTATGGCAGAACCCACACTTACACGTAGTGTCTACAACGCCGTGTCATAACCATGTTTATTGAAATTATATCTGTCATATATTTACACAATTTACAATTTACAATTTAGGCATTTAGCAGACGCTCTTAATCCAGAGCGACTTACATTAAGCAATAACAAAAAGCATGGCATACATCACATATATAAAACGTACACCTATTGCTCCTCACCTCTCTTATGCTGTGTAATGTGTTGGCATGCTCTGAATGAAGAAATAACACTAATACCATATGTCATATTAACCATGTTTATTAAAACGGGTTTAGAATAAAACAGATTGCTCCAGCACCTTCCTCTTTCCACTGCTGATCATGTCCAGCGTAAGAATTAAGCAATATCGGCAAGTTAGCTGACACGTGACAGGGTGTTTTTAAAAAAAAAGAATGTGTTTATGTTTGACGCACATGCTGCATAGACGTGTCACCATGGGAACCAATGTTGCCGTCGCCGACGGCTGTTTGCTTAACGATTTTGACAGCTACGGTGATGGCGTCATAGCCGCTGTACTTCCGCCTAGCGGAGCCGTCCTGAAAACAGTCGTTGCATAAAGTCCCTATTGTCTCCACGAGGCCAAAGGCCAAAGGAGGCCGACTTCTGTAAAACACTTTTTTTGGTATTACTCCTCCAGATTTTGTCCAAAAATCCCGCAAATCGTTATGTGCTCAAGATGGATCTGTCCGATATTTCATATTCCATCCTAATTGGCTAACATTGGCTTTCAAAGTTTGCAGGACTGGCCCGTTTTGAACAAAAAGTCTCAAATCATGAACGCAGCGTGCAATTTACGTGAAATCTTTCACGCACTTTCCTACTAGGCTGATATATATCCCACCGTTTTCACATTGGCCTGTTATAACACCACCAACAGGTGGATTTTTGCAAAACACATTTTTGTAACAAAATGCCTCAAATCATCCAATTTCCATCAAAGGCATAAGAACAAATGGCACCCTTTTTACATTGGCCTATTATAGCGCCACCAGGAGGCCACAACCTGACCTGCCCTGGCCCGAGGGGCACTTTTTCTAGTTGTTTATCTTCCTGGTCTGGCGGAAAATCTCACCTGCAATGTGAAGTGAGTGGTGCATGGAGTCAAGCACAGTTGTTGACTTAAGCACACCTTCCTGGTGTGTGTGTGTGTGTCATTGACCCTCCAATGCGACCCCAATCAGCCAAGTGCTCAAAACAGCTGCAGGGGTCAATAGGTCATACTCGGGACATAGGGACAGATAGACATACAGACCCACACACACACACACACACACACACACACACACACACACACACACACACACACACACACACACACACACACACACACACACACACACACACACACACACACAAACTGTGGTATAGAGCAGCTACAGTAGGATAGCACATTTCCTCCATAGATATTCCAACTTATTCATAATCACAAGTCATGCAAAAGCACAGCTTCAAATTTGGCACCACTTCATAAACAAATCTACAACTTCAATAAGAGAAAATTATCAACAGATTTTGGAACACATTTGTGCTGCCTTTGAGGAGATCTGCACCTTACTGGGTGTTTTTCTTTTCTTTTTTCTTTTACTTAAGTATATACTTCGACAACGAGGCCCTACGTCAATGGAACCAAATGCTCAAAACCACTGGCGCTATCCTTTCTACAGAACCATCGCAGGAAGCCATCATCCTGTCCCTTCCCCTTATTCACTCCTCTATTGCACCTTGTATCCCTCTTTTGCTACTCTTCCAGCTGTTAACACTGTCAAATCCTCAGTGTGTACGAATGTAACCAAATGGACCCGTAAGGTTACTCTGAGTTAAATGAACACTGAGGATTTTACAGTGTGGTTGTTTTCTTCCTTCCTGCCCTCCATATTTTCACACCACCTCATTCCATCTCCTCGTTGCTCCCCTCTCAGCTCCTCCTCCTCCTCCTCCTCCTCCTCCTCCTCTCCGGTTGCATCTCTCATGCCGTCTCCTCCTCTTCGCAGCCTCCTCCTCCTCTCTCCTCCACCTATCTCCTCTGCCTCTCTTTGCCTCTGTGCCTCCTCGGCATCAATAGAGGGCCCATCTGTTCCCATACATCACGCACTTCATTTCAGTTTATTAGCCGGGATAAATCATAAATATTTCATTATACATCACGGGCGGCTGTCGCCTGCATGCCGACAATTTATCACCGCTGGCCTCTCTGCCGGCTCGCCGCGGCGGCTATAAGCTTTCCAGTCTATTAAACAAGATTGATACAGTGTGTAAATTTAGATATTGGGAATTTCTTCACAGACCACTGCGCTGCACTGATAGGCTAGGGCGACTTGGGGGGGGGGGGGGGGGGGTACAGAGGGGGAGTAAAGGAACTAGCTGGGTGTTAACAACCAGTAACAATGTATTTACAGTCCTCCCCCCGTTTTCCTTTTTTAGGCACGGAGGAGATTGGGGGGGGGGGGGGGGGGGGATAAGTGAGAAAAGGAAGGAATGATTTCCCAGTCGCGGACATGTACAGCAGGACTGTTATGTAAATTGTTTGGGCTAATAATGTGTGTTTCACAAATAGATATATTGATAAGGTGCTTGCGTTGTCCGTGTTCATGTACTGTATACATGTATACCGGTAGTGTATACACACACATACTGTGTGTGTGTGTGTGTGTGTGTGTGTGTGTGTGTGTGTGTGTGTGTGTGTGTGTGTGTAGGGGGGGGGGGGGGGGGGGGGGGGTCACATGGGTGGTGTATGTTTTGAAACTTTGTGAATGACACCTTCATGCGGAAATATAAAATAGTCAAAAGAGCATTAAATCTGCAATCCATAACTTGTTTTAGTGAACATTATTTTGACCAATACGTACAGTATGCTATACTGTATTATTGACACAACTGTGGTGGTGGGAGGTGGTCTCCCTGCTCTTCTACTGAGACATTTAGACTCAGGTAGGAGTCCGTAGGACTGGTTGACAAGGGGTATTGCTGCATGAAGCCCAAAGTGCAATATATCCTCTTGGGAAGAGGTCCTCTCTGTCTTAGCCCGGACGCAGATATTTCACCTAGGTTTGAATAAAAGTTGCAGATTGTTATCTGCAGCTTAAATGTGCAGTGTGTTTGATCAGAGCGGTTTAAAAGAGACATTCAGACAGCACACATCAAATAAGTTTGAAGTACTGTCTTCTGCCAAACTGTTTGACCTTGTATCTTTGAAGAGAGGGAAAATAAGCAGGGATGGAAGAGCTTGTTCCCACGAGTGGGAATTGTGTGATTGGAGAACACAGACTGATAAAAGAGAGGAAAGAAGGGAGGGAGGGAGATTGTTGGGAATTGTGTTACCAGGATGCACGCACACACACACACACGCACACACTCACACACACGTGCGTGCAAATACACACACACACACACACACACACACACACACACACACACACACACACACACACACACACACACACACACACACACACACACACACACACACACACACACACACACACACACACACACACACACACACACACACACACACCACTTCAGGCATCAGAGCCTCTCTGCCATTATATGTTATGGCGTTGGAGGCAGATATGGACGAATGGCTTTCTTAATTAAAACGATAAGAAGCCTAATTGCGCTGGGCTTTCATCTCATTCTGAGGCATTAAAGAAAGTGAAGGCACACTAGTGTGGAGAAAAAAAGAAATAAAAACAGACCAGTAAAGACTTGAACTGTGGATAGAGGGCAGAGCAAGTTCCACATCGTCTTTGAGAAAGGGGGAAAAAAAGACATTGCTGGCTTTCCAGAAAGACAAAAAATATATTTTTTTACTGTTCATGAACTGGAAAAAATGTTCTTCCATATTGCATATCTCTGCTGTTGGGAGGAAACCACCTAACTCCAAAATGTTTGGATTTTTCAGGAAATGAAAATTATCCATTTTTCAGGAAATTTAGAAAACCTTATATTTTGAAAACTTTATATATTGTCAATTACTTGCATGAGAGGGAGAGAGGTGGTGGAGTTAGTTGTTTTAGCAGACCGTTTTAGGGTGCGATGGAGTTAAGAGGTTTTGTCCAAAGCGTTTTTTACTACTTTCCATTGGTTCAATATTTTCGAAACAACACACAGACGTAAAGGGTGTTCAATAGCACTGATTTATGCAAAACAAAACCTCAAAAATTGAGTTTCCTCCCGACAGCAACGATATATTATTTCGTCATTGTCATTTTGTTATTTGAGAGATAAAAAAAAAGCTGATCTGTGACTTAAATGAATAAAACCCAAATCAAATAAATAAAACAAATCAAAGATGTCAACTGTGTTTTGATCTCACTTATACTAGAACGACTGGTGGAATGTGCTTTCTATAGTACACTGATGGATGATGTGTTATGGGGACAGATCTGTATGAAGACTTGTAGTACGTGAATATGAAGACTTGAGTAAATATGAAGATGTCGGCCTGGGCCATGGCCCGTGGCGTGGGTTCGACTCCCGATCCCGACGGCCTTTACTGCATGTCTTCCCCCCATTTCCTGTCAGCCTACTGTCTGTCCCTCCATAAAAAATATAAAATAAAGGCCACAAAAAAACATTTAAAAAATATATATATATGAAGATGTCCTGACCTAAACAGATAAACGTGTCACTTGTCACTCAGACTCCAGAATATTTTATGTAAGTAAGTAGAAGATGTGCCCACAAGAACAGTGTGCTCACACACACACACACACACACACACACACACACACACACACACACACACACACACACACACACACACACACACACACACACACACACACACACACACACACACACACACACACACACACACACACACACTCGGTAAGGGAAGCTGAAGTCTATGAAAGCAAAGGAAGGACAGGAAAGGGCAGAGTGTGACACATGACAAAGGCCACAGCCACCATCCCAATCACGTCTAAGTCAGTCATGACAGCTACTGGCGTCGCTACTCGCTGACAAAGGTGTTGAACCTAAAAGAGAGACAACCAGAAAAGTCTCAAATCAGTTATAGAAGACATAGAAGTCATGTCGCTCGTCTTTTTCTTTTTCTGCCCACTCTTTCTTCTTTTTCTCCTTCTGAAATGTACGCTCTGAAGCGATATTGCCCTTTGCCCCTGTTGAGTGTTGACTTGATGCCATATGTAGTCCTTCTGAAGAAAGCAAGGGTTTTACAGAGACATTGGAGATGGAGTCACTTGGAGGGGGGAGGGAGGGAAGAAAAACATCCTGGGAATTGCACTTGTGTCCTATGTATACATAGAAATGCTGTCTATATTGTACTTTTTCCAAATAAAATAAATACTATAAAAAAATTAAAAAAATAAGTCATGTCGCTCATATTTCATGGGCGCTCCATTAGAGCTTCAAACCAGACCAGACCACTGCTACTATTGCGTCATGTTCTACTGTGTGTACTAGTGTATACTAATGAAAATGGTAAGACGTGAATATGTCCTCGGTACCAGTGTCACCCAGATCAGATCACATCCATTTATTGCACTTGATGATTAAATTGACTCTAATTTCAATGAAGGTGTTCTTCCTGTACTATCTGGAACAACTACGGTCACTAGTACGGTCATTCCACGCTGGATCCTAAAGGGATGGGGAGACCTTGTGTTAATCCTGCGACGGAGAAAATCAGTCTCAGCTTCACCAAGTTGATGCAGGCTGCTCAGATGGTCATGAGGAGTACTCTGGAGGAGCGCTAAAGCTACATTTAACCCATTTTGACCAGAGATCAGATTCTAAAAATGTCTTCTACATCCTGACAGTTTTCTGAAAAAGCTATGTTTCTATGTCAGTTGTTCTTCGATTTTTCAAAAATAGCAGACCTACAAGCTCGTAGCGCGCCACCGAGTGGCGCGCTACGAGCTTGTAGGTCTGCTATTTTTCAATAGCTAAAGCATAACATAATGCTAACACCAAAAGGGGTTCCCGCCCAAAATGGGTTAAACCTGGATAGTTAGAGCGGCGTGATTACATACAAGTCGATGCAAAGACGAGACGTTGCACGAACAAAACGAACGGTCGCCTGGTATCTTCGCCCCAACTTGGAAAATTCCAACTGAAGCGACCTTCGCTTTCACCCGACTTTTCGCATCCTGACAGCCAATCAGTGGTGGTTTTATTCATCCAAAAACAATATACAATATACAAGCCCTTTGCAAAGACATAGGAACACATTTTGCTGCTCATAAGCGACAGTGGAAGGAATTATGTTAAATATATTGAACCGAGCTGTCTTTGGTGTTTTCTAGCTCGGCTGTATGTGTTTCGAGGTACAACATCGAACAAACAGGTCCATTTGGTTACACTCCCAAAGTTAAACGACTGTGTACTTTTTACACATCTGTTACATCAATAATATGTCTACCCACTAAGCTATGGCTGCCCCGAAAGCAGAGATTCTGAGAGTTCTTCACCACATTCAACACAACTCCTAATCACATTACGAACACCCAACATCTGACTTGGAGTGGATGGTTTTATCTATCCAATGATGAACAAGACCTGACAGTGAGTCATGCCTCCTTTCAGAGTGACTGTAAACACTTAGCATACATGAATATTAATGTTACACATTAAAGCCTCGACGTCTAGATGGAAGTGTTAATGAGGATAAATAACAGACAGCCAGCCACCAAAATCTCAGCTCTGATATTATTTATCATCCTTAACTTTTGTCATAGCTCCTTTTTTTGTAATTAATACCATACAAGAAAGCACGTCGCACTTGGATGAGTGATCTAATTTGTTTAATATAATGCAATTAAAGGAGCTTGAATTGCTTTATGTTAATGTTACTGATTATATTCCTTGGCTGGCTCGCGTCTCCTCTGCAGATAACAAGCTGAAGTTGAGGATTGATGTTCGTCTCAGATCCTGCATGTTTTGTCAAGCGGGCTACTTGACTGCAGTTTATATTCCACTGCTCTCCACCACGTCACACAAATCTGACAGACACATGGCCGGGCCAACGCACGCCAAGGGCACAGTGTCTTAGGAAGCCCAAAACAGAGAAAACATCATTTCACAACTATCCCTTGGGAAGATTTGTTTGAATTGCTAACTTTTGATAATGGAAAAGCCACAGCTGAGGTGCTTTCCAATAACGACAAATAGAGGCAACTCATCAGCGGTATATGACAGACTGACTGGTGACTGACATGATATGATGACCCACAGTGATCTTCCAGGGATATGGGTATGTATTTTTACCTGGTATTGCTGCAACCAAATATTGCTCATTTGGGCATACAAATTGAAAATGTCATTGTCCATTGCCATGAGAGAAGCCCCAGTGGCTGGATAAAATCAGGGTTTAATAAGTTGTCTCTCTGGACTTTGGGAGGTAGTTGTTCAGCTTCACACAATTTAATTGAATAATTTAAATTAATGGTAATGGATTGTGTATTTTTTATCTTATGTTAGGCTTTCTTTACAGTTGTTAGCCATGTGGTTGAGCTGTTGACTTAAACTGTTTATTGTTTGTGAAGAAAAAACAGTAATCTCACAATTTAAGTCACGGTAACACTCCCTATGTATCTCATGTCTATAATGCATTATAAACATACTTATAACGCATTATAATATGCTTATAACACAAGTACTCATAATGCAATTATAACACAGAAATATTTTATAAGACTTTATAATGATGTATAACGTCAAGTAGCCTACTTGTTGTATTTTAGTTATATAATAATTTTATAATGCATTAGAACCACTGCAGAGTGATTGTAAGTTAATATAAGTGGTAATGAGTGTTTTAAATAAAGCCCATTAACCACTTATACTATGACTTATAATCACACTAGAATGCATAATAGTGATAATACATTATACAATTGTAAAAATATTGTATACATTTTAATATTTGACCTCAAGTCATTATAAAATGCTTTTTAATGTGTTTGTTATAAAGCACCATAGTTATTATAACTATATTTATTTTATAAGCAGATTATATATAAGTATCTACATTAATAATGCATAATACACATGCATGGCATGGAATGCATAAGAAATGTTACCCCACAATTTTCAAACTAGGCTGGTTCTCAAGTCAATATACATACAGTAGGGCAGGTGTAGCCTACTCCAACCCACCCCTCACAATTGTTAGCTTGAATGTAGAAACACATTTTTGCTTTCACATTGCATTGCACATGGCTTTGCACATGCATGCTAAATAAATGTATTATGCTAAAGCGCCTCATGGACATTCACACTGCATCAAATGCAGTGTAAATGCTTTTAAGTGCAATAAGAAAGAAATCTTAATAAACCATGCTCTCAACAGCATCAGCACAAAGCCATGTGACTTGACCCTTGTTAACATCCCTGCTCTGAAGTCTGATACTCTCCAAGTATATCATTCTTTCCCCCAGTTATCTACAGTAAGTCGCTCCAGTGGCCTGGCCTGGCCCGGCCCGGCCCACCTTAGCTTTCTTACTGCAGATCAGGCGAGGCTAATGGCCAGTCCCCAAACACAGCTTACTCTCTGCTACAACTGTGCCTTCATTATTCAGCACGCTACACAGAACCATTTGGAAAAAATGTGCTAATGCCTGGCCTACACATCTTCCTCCAATCCCCCGAATGACTTTATTTATTTATATATTCATGCATTTTATTTATAGTTTATTTGAGTGCCTAATAATCCAGGAGGAGCACTGTGTACTGTCTTGGACAGTGGTGCTCCGTCCAGCTCCCATCCAGGTCACCCCTGGTCCCGTTTACCTTTGGCTGGGAGAAAGACTGTACTGCACACTGTAAAATCCACTGTGTAAATAAAACCACTTTCAGCCTGATGTCCCAGTTTTGCATTGGGCATGTCATTATGGGCAATTGTTCTGAAAAAAGGTTGACAATATGTTTGGAAAGTGTCACATCACGACCTGATCTTGTAGATAAACTATTTTTAACACATTTTGAACAGTGGTTCAATCAGAAAGAAATTTGTTGTTGTTGGGTAGAAACCTTGTATCTTCATATTTGAACATTGAATGTTTTTTCATAAATTAACGTGAACACTATACTTCATCACACAAGGGGGTTGTTGCACAAAAGTAGTGAAAATAGTTGATCTACAAGCTCGGCTATTTTTATTATTTTGTTTTTAAAATAATAATAATAATAAAAAAAGGAACATACAAGGTTTCCACTCGAGAACAACGATATATACAGTATATTTTAAAAAGAAAAAGGAAGAAATAAGGGATGAATGAATGTGCTGAGAGGTGTCTGTGAAGATGAGTGGAGAGGAGAGCACTCTGAAGAGGGTGACAGCCTCCCTATAGAGCTGCCAGTCATGCTACACAGCGCTCACTGGCGCTGCTGAACAGACACCTCCGGCCAACAGACGGCGTATTGATCTGAACTCTCACACTCTCTCTCTCCTTCCACCACACTGCTCAGCACTCCGTCTGCCTTTTGTGCTCTGACTACACTTCTCTCCCCATCTGTCAGTTATCCTCTGTTCTCTTTCTGCTCAGACTTCGTCCTCTGCGGCATCTCCGCAGGTACATTGCCGGAAAGCTTTGTAAAAAGAATATATAAAGTCTTCAACTTCAACTGTAAAATGTTATGAAAACATCACCCAACCATCACAAAACATTTTCTTTTGCTGCAACTCTTCTGACGCGACAAAAACAAGGCTCAACAATGAACCTGCAAACAGGTCTACAGTAGCAGACTATCGGCATAAAATAGTTATAATTTTAGTGACATACAGTAGTGTAGCAAAAAGCAAGTTCATAGTAATAATACTACACTTATTTTCTTTTTTTTCCCAGAACCATCCCAATACACTATCAGCCAATAATATTTATTTCTCAGTTGAAATGTTTGAGTTGCAGTGACACATCAGCAGTTTTGATTAAAACTATAATGTGCAGACTATCTGATCATCTGTAGACTATTAAAATGTTGAATCTGTAGACAGTGCCACAAGTACAACCACAACTTTCCCTTCATGTATTTCCACCGACAATGCTTCTTCTTTGACATTTCTTGCACACTTCTGTCTCTGCACTCGTCCTACACACCTACTTTCCTTCTCCCTGACTGACCTGAACATACCAGAAAAGCCCAGGAGAATTTGACAGGAGTTAGCAAGTCAGAGATCCCTGTGCCGGAAAGAAAGAAAGAGCAACGGCAGAGTAAAAGAGGGAGCAGGTGCGTGGGTGAAAAGGTTGTGAGAGAGTGAGAAAGGAAGTATAAGTAGTCTGCTTGCCTCTTACAATTCATTTCCACCTTTATCCCTACAGGACATATGCCGGGGGACCACATGCGAGCATGTGTTGTTTGTTTCATTTATTGGCAGAGTAAATTTGCACAGACCTTGAATTTTGCCCTCTGCATTTAACAGATCCTAACTATTAGGAGTGCCTGGGGACCATGCTCTAAAGCCAGTGCCAGTATCAAAGCCACTGGCAATGGTATGTCCATAACAAGCATGTGCTTTGTTGTGGCAGGAGTATGTTCCTAACAATGTGTTTTGGTGTGGCAGGAGTATGTTCCTAACAATGTGTTTTGGTGTGGCAGGAGTATGTTCCTAACAATGTGTTTTGGTGTGGCCGGAGTATGTTCCTAACAAGCAGGAATATGTCCCTAACAAGCATGTGCCTTGGTGTGGGTGGAAACGAGTGGTACGCCTTGCTGGAGGGATCAAAAACTATGCTTAAACCTAACCTTAATCCCAATAAAATTATTTGCGACGCATGTTAGATAAGATAAATAAGCAGCACCGGGAATGTGATTCGATCACGAGGTGCTGAAATTGGAAGTGTAATGTGTAACGGTAAACATCACAGGGCGATCTGGTATTCCAGGGGTTTTGGGAGTTATTTAAAGCGGTCCGCACATGTGAGAGGCAGTTCCGTGTGCGCCACAGAAGGGGGCGTCGCCAAGTGACTACGATCCGGTGGGGAAGGCTAGTTCGTATCTGGTAGTAATGGCTTTCATGCTCTCCCAGTGGAAACTCTGTTTTCCACGCTGCTGTCAAACTCATATAACATCCAAACATGCAAAAGGCCAAGTCAATTTGGGTTCACAATGTAAAAAGTGCACTTTTGTCACAGTGTGCAATTTCAAATTTAGATTCAGCAATTTGTAATGTGTGCAGTGGGAAAGCAGATTTGTTTTAGCTCCATACCCAAAAAAATGGGATATATACTATATACTTGCGTGCCATAAAAATGTGTGTGTGACTCAAAAGTCACTACCAAGTACCAACCTAGCCTGGATCCAGCCCAAAGACCCCGCCCACTCTACAGCAGTGCTGCAAATTTCCACCTACTGTATGAACATGGTTTAAATGTAATTTGCAAAACTCAGTTTCCGTGTGAATTTTGTTCGCCGTCCAAACCTCATAAGATGAATCTGATTCCAATATCGACATGCCAAAAATGTGATTTGAGCAGCCAGTCTGAATGTAATAGTGTCCGTATGAGCTTGTCTTGCTGTGCTGTATGCATTAGAGTGATGGTAAGAGAGAGTTGGAGAACACAGACAGGTGGGTGGTTTAGCAAAGTGCAAGTCAGCTCTGTGTGTGCAATGCATGTGTCTGTCTGTCTGTCTGTCTGTCTGTCTGTCTGTCTGTCTGTCTGTCTGTCTGTCTGTCTGTCTGTCTGTCTGCATGCGTGTGTGAGGGGTGCGAAATAATCAAAACAATCGATTTAATCACTGCTAAAAGAATTACTGATAATAGCAATAATTTGATTAATCAAAAAAGTGATGATAATAATAGCTAGTGTGTGTGTGCGTGTGTTTGTGCGTGTGCGCGCGTGCGTGCGTGCGTGCGTGCGTGCGTGCGTGCGTGCGGATGCCATGTACGTATATGTGCACGTGTGCCTTGCTGTGGCATGGGGGATTGGTCTGTGGGGAGCCGATTGCACAGACTCTCATTATGTGGCCGGTGGCTGTAATGGAGTGTGACAGCAACGTGCAGCGCTGTGGAACTCTTCCTTCTAGCCTGCAGAGCCAATGCAAACACACCCAGTCCAGATCCACTGTCTGCTTATCCCTCTGCAGCCCAACACACCCAGTCCAGATCCACTGTCTGCTTCCCTCTGCAGCCCAACATCACTCTTATATATTATATATATTTTTATTGTTTTAATAATTGTTTTAAATATTTCAACAATTTGATTAACCAGTTAACACCGTGAGGGCCCGGGCCTATTTAATCCATTAATAAAATGTGCCCATCATTTATAGCGCCCGAACCACTTTTACCGGCGGACCGGAAGTTGTTGTGAATGTCTGTGTAGCAGCTAACAATAGCCACACCACTCTAGAGTCGATCGACAACAACGGGAGGTAAGAATAAATCTATCGCGACTAGCGACTGGACCGCGGAGCGCCGTCTAACACAGGATATTTTTTCATAATTAGACGATGACGTGTCACTGTTGTGCAACACCGAGGATTGGGCAACAAGCGCTCCTAGGCTGTGGAGCGATGCGACCGGTTTTGATATCATTAATCTCCGTCCTATTTATCAATATCCGTCTCGGGCAACTGACCGTGCACTTGAACTTGACGGTGATCTCCGTCTGGGGCCATTAAACTGTTAACATTGACTGCCAGGTATTAATTAATTCATTAATTATCACTGCCATATTTTTTTTCAGTGAAGTACCCAAATTTTGAAGTCCCACAGGTCCCGAGACGTGAACCAGAAGTAAACAAACACTGTGTCAATGGCAGGGAATGTGTTTAAGCGTTGTATTATATTTCGTCACATGGCGTTGTCATGCAAAATTACCGTAAAAAAAACTCCCCTGATCTGCAAACTCACAAAGCATTGACGTGTTGTTGTGAACTGTTACAGCCCTACTGCAGTGCTCTGTCCAACCGCCCAACCCTGCATACCACCTCTCTGTTACAGACCTACTGCAGTGCTCTGTCCAACCGCCCAGCCCTGCATACCACCTCTCTGTTACAGCCCTACTGCAGTGCTCTGTCCAACCGCCCAACCCTGCAAACCACCTCTCTGTTACAGCCCTACTGCAGTGCTCTGTCCAACCGCCCAACCCTGCAAACCACCTCTCTGTTACAGCCCTACTGCAGTGCTCTGTCCAACCACCCAACCCTGCATACCACCTCTCTAGCTGACTCTACCTGACCCTCATGGGGCCCTTTCCACACTCTCAAGAGTTAAACAGACACTGAGGATTTTACTGTGGAGGCTGTAGGTCTTCTCTTGCTGATGGCTTTCCTTGTCTTCTGTTCTAACGTGACAATTCAAGACCCCCCCCCATTTCACCTCTCATATCTCCCAGTGGTTTTGCAGTAAAGTGGGGCTCCTGGGGGGGCAACCACACACGTGCGCACACGCGCACACGCACACACACACACACACACACACACACACACACACACACACACACACACACACACACACACACACACACACAACACACAACACACAACACACACACACACAGCGCTGCGCTCAGCTCCTCCAGACCCAGAGCAGTCACAACCACTTAGGGAGGAAAAATGCCCTGCAGCACCAAAAACACACATAGTCCATTTATCACTCGCTCATAGTTCCCCAAAAAGCTGCATACACTCGCACACACACGCTCACTCCCACGGGCACGCACACGCGCACACACACACACACACATGAACATGAACATATACACACACGTACACACAAACATTCTGTCCTGGACTGCCCTCCCACTGTGGTTTTTAACGTGTAAATTCAAGCCCTAAAGTACAGATGGAAAGAAAAAATGGTCTCTGACAGAACGCCTCGCATAGATGCAATTAGTGAGAGAAAGTGTGTTTTCCTCAGTAGGAATATGTGTGAGAGGAGGTGGAAGGTACCCGTTTTGAACCAGCCGTCAGCAGTGAAAGAATCTGTGGTCTCCTGAGGCTTGTTCCAGTACTCTTTGAAGACAGACGGACCTCGAACCAGCAGCTCCCCTTCCTTACCCTCCAGGCCTGGGTGCACCTGCACAGACAGACAGACAGACAGACATGTGAAATACGGATGGACTCTGATGCATCAAGGTATGGACATAATGTACTGTAGTCTGTCTACACGTGCCTGTGTGTGTGTGTGAGTGAGAGACACAAGTATACTGTACACACACAGGGAGAGAGTGACAAAGGGTGACAGGAGCACACACACACACACACACACACACACACACACACACACACACACACACACACACACACACACACACACACACACACACACACACACACACACACACACACACACACACACACACACACACACACACACACACACACACACACACACACACACACACTTCTCATGGGCAACTGAGATATTTCACGTGTTATAAAAGCAAACAAACCATCAGCCTTCCCTTGGATTGTCTATGCGGTGGCGTGTTTTTAGAATATACCACAAACAAGCTATTAGTGACTTTAGATTTTTGTTACATTTTCACATTTACTTTTCTTTAGCGTTGAAATTAGACAGACATGTGCAGTTAGTGGTTACCTGTGTGCCTCTGTGGTTGCCCTCTACAACGGTGGTACTGGTGGTACTGGTGCCATCGGACATGACGATGCGAACCTCCACGTCAGGGAGAGGCAAACCTACTGCACCTGTCAATACGAACAATCAACACGCACACATAATCAAAAGGATTGTACAGTACGTGCTCGCATTCCAGAACATATGTTACAATAAATGAGACCTGTGAAAGCCTGATTTATATTTCAGTGTATGACAAAGCTGAACACTGGAAATTAAAAGTGTGTCGCATCGCCACACATTGGGAGCGTGTAAGCCGTCTATATATTATCCATCGTATGACTATATGTATAAATTAAGCATAAGTCAGCAAGGGACAGAGTTCCTGACAATCATATCCACGACCACTTGGCTCCTTAGTGGACAAACTATGAAGTAAACCTTTATATGATTTTACTAGTGTGTACAGTTGTACACAACAAAATCTCAGTGATTTTCTATGGGAGTGTTGTGTTCCAGGAAGATATTACACCCATCCACAGGGCATGAGTGCTTACTAAATGGTTTGATGAGCATCACAACACCATAAACGGTAAAGGCATCTGAAGGCATGCGAATCCCTTGACTCCTTCAAAACCGCTCTCAAAGAGCACCTACGGACGGCTGCAATTCGAAACTGGCCCCCGTAAAATCTGAATCCCCCCCCCCCACCGCCCCTTTTTCCCTTCACTGTATATGTTTCTTTTCCCTTTTTTCCTCCTTTATGATGAATTCCTGTTCTGTTCTTTGACTATATAGAAGTGTCTATTCGTACGTCTCCAAATGTTTTGATGAATTGAACATGGTGGACCCTCTTGTAAACAAGTGTAATGCGTAATTGGGTCGTCCACTCACAGTTAACAGTCTTTGTATTGCGTTTGTGCTTGAAATGTACTGTAATTCTGCAAACTGTTAATAGATATTTCAATCAATCAATCAATCAATCAATCCATCTCAGTCATCGGGCCCTGTTATAGACTCCTGTGGGACATTCTGCAGCTCTGCCCGAAACAGCAGGTTTTCACGCAACTATCAACAAACATCAAACGTCTGTAACATTTTGCGGCCGTTTTGGTGTCACATCCTCCAACAGAGTTCCACACTATCAGTACACAGGATTTATTTTATTTTTTATAAATCTTTTTATTGAGATTTTCACTGAAAGATATCCCAGGATCAGGTAGACACAGTAATAGTCATGATCACAGATCATATTCCTTGGGTAATATGACAGATTTAAAGTAAGTACAACATAAGATCTGAGTTCTTTTGTTTGCATGTAATAGGTACAGAGATAAATAATAAGGTGACTATGCTACTGAACACTCCGAGCCCCTCCCAAAAAAAAAATGATAATATGCCAATTCCCAGTTCCCCTGCTTAGTGGTCCAGTACACAGGATTTATTGAAGTTACTTTTATTATTTCTTTGCTTAATTTGGAAAGTAACCTACAGGATCATAAAATAAAGAATAATAAATGACTAAAGCATCCATTCTAAAAATGAAACAAAGGTTCTAACTGAACAAAACTGCAATACAATCATAATACATATGAAACATTGCCTTCGCTGTGAAGTAATTATTTTGCTTGAGGATTAAGTAATGAAAGTCAGAGGATGATTGACTGCAATAAAACAATAAGTAATGACTAAAGTAAATTAGAACATTCTTCTAAGTGATACCTACAGTCCTCCACTGTGTGTTCATGTGTGTTTGTGCATGTGTGACTTGCTGAGATAAGCAGTGTTGGGGGTAACAGCGTTACAAATAACGCTGTTACTGTAACAGAATACTTTTTTGGGTAACGGATTAGTTTGCAATCATTCTAATCTACCGTATTCAATAGGTCACCAACAAGTTACTTTTCTCAGAAGGTAATCTTGTAATGTAATTTAATACGTTTTAATTGTGGTAATCCTGTAAAGTAAAGGACTACTGTTAGAAGTTAACGTTCACACTGGAGATAAGAAATAAGAAAAAAGACAGAGACAGAAATCATGTCTCGATGGGCTTTCTCTGACGCCCTCTCTCTCTCTCTCTCTGCATACGGTATGCAGGCGCACACGCATGTGTGCGTGCGTGTGTGCGTGCGTGCGTGTGTGTGTGCGTGTGTTACTTAAGGCCATTATGCCATTTCACAGGCCAGTGCTCACCCAATAAAGAGCAGGGCAGGTCCTGATTAAAGACTGACTCTTGCTTCGTATTGATCTAATCCACTCTTGGTCTGTTTGGCAACATCAAGCATCATACACACTCACAGACACACACACACACACGCTCGCACGCACGCACAAAAGGCACTGACCACAAACATATCTCTACTGCCTATTAAAGGGCACGGAAATAATAAACAAGCTAGTATCTGGATGAGAAACAAGCTACAGTATAACGACTGCCTATAGAGCATCGCGTCCCGCCCCCTGTCATGACGACGCCAGGCCCAGGAAACGATTCCCAATGCATTTTTCCCATAGACATTTCAAAAAGTATTTATTTAAAGACGGTTACGCCGCGGACAACTCGAGTCGTGACAAATCATGACAATAAACACAATATTTTGGACCAAACAAATAATTACAAAGAAGAAAAACAACAAAAAAAGTGTTGTAACCTGCCGTTTTCTTCTTCTTTCTAATTCTTTGTTCGGCCCAAAAGATTGTGTTTGTTGTCATGATTTGTCACGACAAGAGTTGGCTTTGTACGACACTTAAAAGGTCTTTAAATAAATACTTTTTGAAATGTCTATGAGGAAAATGAACTGAGAATCATTTCCTGGGCCCTGGTAGGGGGCGGGACTGCGACGCTCTATATTGCTATAGAATAACTCAGCATGCTGTAGATGCACACAGCACACTTCAGCAAACTAAATTGGACATTTATGGATAATGTGAACAGGTCAGACCGGGATGTGCTATGCATGGAGTGTGTGTGCGTGCGTGCGTGCGTGCGTGCGTGCGTGCGTGCGTGCGTGCGTGCGTGCGTGCGTGCGTGCGTGCGTGCGTGCGTGCGTGCGTGCGTGCGTGCGTGCGTGCGTGCGTGCGTGCGTGCGTGCGTGCGTGCGTGCGTGCGTGCGTGCGTGCGTGCGTGCGTGCGTGCGTGCGTGCGTGCGTGCGTGCGTGCGTGCGTGCGTGCGTGCGTGCGTGCGTGCGTGCGTGCGTGCGTGCGTGCGTGCGTGCGTGCGTGCGTGCGTGCGTGCGTGCTCTAAAACACTGTGATTACTGACAAGGAATGCTGCCAGGTTTTCAAAGCCTACTTCTCTCAGTAAAGCCTACTTCGGACCAGTCTGGTAAATAAAAGGTTACAAAAGCAGAATATAAAATTGGTCCATCTGTCAGATGTTTTTCTCTGACAGGGGTGAAGAGGTGTCTTCTGGGTAATCGTCTATGGGTCCTCACCCTGCCCAGCAAAAAGCTTCGAGCCTCTGGATGTTAAAAACAGGCTCCTCTCCCTCAATCTCAAAGTCTCCAAAAATCCATTTATGGCTCAGCGTCGTCGGGCAATCTCTCTCCCTTGTTCCACCCCTCTCTATCACTTTTCTTTCATACCAAGAGCCTGAGAAATGTTGGAGGCATGTAGTAGCGTTCAGGTCCCGATGCTTTAGTGAGATTGATTGCCATTTCAAAGGGTATAGACAGGTTGTAAAGACTCAAGCTGAATGACAAAGAACCCTGGGGTGTGTGGGTGTGTGTGTGTGTGTGTGTGTGTGTGTGTGTGTGTGTGTGTGTGTGTGTGTGTGTGTGTGTGTGTGTGTGTGTGTGTGTGTGTGTGTGTGTGTGTGTGTCCATTTTTCAAGTAGTGGTATATGAGTAGTGGTATGATTTATGCATACATACTGTGTAAAGGACCCCCTAAGTTCCCAGAAGATCATATTCATAGTTCATATTCAAGCTGTACTACAGTGTCTTTGATAGTTTTATTAATAATTCATCGGATACAATAAACATTAAATAACATTTTAGTGACACATCCATAAATGGCTATCTGCACAGTTTTGACCTTAAACCGCCCTGCTTTTAGATAACAGATAACAGATTAATTGTGCTATTAAGACATTGAAAGTGTCCTAATGACCAATTATATATAGTAGTGATTGATGTTAGTATTCAGGTATAATCAGGCTAGATTTTATACCTACAATAGAATGAAAACAGAGAGAATATATACATGCAGTGCAGTCGTATACAACAAACTACAAAGTATATATCAGGAAGAATAGAGAATAGAGGGCACACAAACACGTACAGGCCGTGTAGATAGAGAGATGTTGAGTCGTTTACCTCACAGGTTTACATGTTGAAAGGTCAATATAGTATGACCTATAAAGTAGTAGGTAGGTAAGTTCTCACACGATTCAAAAAATGTCCATGAAAATGGAAAGTCTCTCTCTTGCACTTGATTGTCTTAAAACATGAGTTTTATGATGTTCTTATACTTTTTTGTGCACTGATGGGCGCTGTTGATGTTCTGTTTGTTTTAACCTGTACAGCACTTTGGTCAGCTTCTGTTGTTTTAAATGTGCTATATAAATAAAGTTTGATTTGATTTGTGGCAAAAACATAAGCGCAACTAAAATGAATTGAACGGCCAACTAGTGCTGCACGATTGTCCACGAACCAATGACTAGTCTAAACTAAGTATGCACCCCGCATAGGTGTCTGAATCTATATCACAATCTTTTTTCGATGAATTGTGCAGCACTAGATACTAGATAGATAGATAGACCCTAGCCTAGCCCCTTAGATAGCACTTTATGTAGACTTAGATAGTATTTTAAACAGACTTATAGCTTGTTACGTAGACAGCACTAGAATTGCATTTTATGTAGTCATAGTACACATGTATAATATAGTATAGTATGTATAGTTTACATAGATACTCCACTGTTACGTTCTTAGTTTACGCATGTTTCATGATAACTACTTTTTATATGTGTGATGTATGCCATGCTTTTGTTATTGCTTATAGATAGATGGATGGATGGATGGATGGATGGATGGATGGATGGATGGATGGATGGATGGATGGATGGATGGATGGATGGATGGATGGATGGATGGATGGATGGATGGATGGATGGATGGATGGATGGATGGATGGATGGATGGATGGATGGATGGATGGATGGATGGATGGATGGATGGATGGATGGATGGATGGATGGATGGATGGATGGATGGATGGATAGATAGATAGATAGATAGATAGATAGATAGATAGATAGATAGATAGATAGATAGATAGATAGATAGATAGATAGATAGGTGGATCGATGGATCGATGTATTGATCCCTCGGGGGACATTCTAGCACCAGAGAAAGTAGTTACAACTCCTAACTACTAGTGAAATCCCATCAATAAGATCCCTATAAGTGGGTGTTAATCCATTGATACCTGGAACGCATCCATGTCACGTTAGCGTTAGCGTTTTAAACATTATGTTATAATTTAGCTATTGAAAAATAGCAGATCTACAAGCTCATAGCACGCCACTCGCGCTATGAACTTGTAGGTCTGCTATTTTTTTTAAATCGTTAAAATGTGCCTCAAATCTTTCCGAAAATTGTCATGATTTAGAAAACTTTTTTTTTTTAAATTTCGACGTCAGGCCTGAATGGGTTAAGAGCAGTGTGTTGATCAGCGGGAGGATGAGCGACTTCGACTGTACTCATGTTGTGCGAATGCTTCCTGCGGTTGCTATTGATCCACTTTAACCTACTTAAAGAAAGACAGGAACACGCCGACTCAAACAGCCGTGAGCAATGATTACGTGCACACGCACGCATGCACGCAAGCACGCGCGCACACACACACGCTTGCTGCAGTGGAGACGTCAATAGAGGTGCACACCTCTTGAAGCTGTTCTTAATAATCACCTGAGAGGAATCAAACGCAGCCTGCTTCTTTATGCTGCCAAACATTCTCTGACAAATAAACAACAGCAACCACAGATCCCCAGCAAAGCAGCAGACAGAGGATTACCCAGTCCACTGGCAGTCTAATTAGCCTTACCTGTCAGACACAACACAAGCTGGCTGGGGAATGGGAATGCGATGGGGGGAGAAGAGAAGAGAAGAGAAGAGAAGAGAAGAGAAGAGAAGAGAAGAGAAGAGAAGAGAAGAGAAGAGAAGAGAAGAGAAGAGAAGAGAAGAGAAGAGAAGAGAAGAGAAGAGAAGAGAAGAGAAGAGAAGAGAAGAGAAGAGAAGAGAAGAGAAGAGAAAGGGCGTTGCCTTGATGTCAGGCTGATACTGTAACAGACATCACACTTGCGGAAACTGACTGAGATAAAACGTGCACATAAGGTAGAAATATTGCTTGATAACACTGGGATGAATGAAAGGGGTAAACGAAACCGACATGTGTTATTGTTGTTGCTTTGTTTCTCTTTTCTGTAATTTATGCATATATGTGCACAGATAAATGTCACAACTCAGTGTATGTGTCAATGCATGTTGTTTAAAGAGCATTAACTTGGCATCACTGCTTACATTTGACAACATCTGTAGTTTGTTTGCTTTTCAAAGACGCCCTCCCATCCCACTATACCAGAATCAGAATAGGGTAAACGTGGTGTCTGGTTGCTAGAGCAGAGCTTACCAGCACCCCACTTGCCTCCACACTTCCACAGACTATTCATTAGTACTCTGTCAAGGTTATAGGCTTATTATCCCACCCTCAATATCTTCACATATTGTACAGTTAATTATTCAGGCACATTTCAGCCACCTCTTTGCCCATTAGAACCACTGTACGCAACGTCATCAAACAGCGACGTGCAACTATGGTAACATAATTCTACATGCCACAGGTTTCTGCGTTACACTTTTTTGTTTGTTTGTTTTTCGTGGCTGCAGGCCGTGGCCGTGGCTGCAGGCCGGTGGAGCTTCTAGTTGGATTGATTGATTGATTGAAAAATGTATTAACAGTTTGCAGAATTACAGTACATTTCAAGCACAAACTCAATACAAAGGCTGTTAACTCTGAGTGGACGACCCAATTAAGCATTACACTTGTTTCCAATAGATTAATTCTAGTATGGATTGAAAATGAGACTTGCATGAGATAGGTAATCCAACACACTAAATTGTGTGGAGAAAATAACGATTCATTTTTATCAAAGTGGGTGTAAGTAATATGTTTTGTTAAAATAAGTGTTAAATAGTTCTATATTCTCATACCAATCATTGCTATAGGAGTGTTTGTTCAGTAACAGGGGTCTTCCCATCTCTCCAGCTCTCGCCTGCTTCAGCCAGTGTGATTTCTGGTCTAGAGCGGCGGAAACAGCCGGTGTATCCTACTGGTACACAGATCTGCGTGCAAGTACAGGACTATGTATTTATGTACAAAGCAGACTACAGTACCTGGGATGCGTGGCCCCTTCAGGGGGTTGGACAGTGCCATGCCGATCTCAGTCATGCCGTAGCGTTCCAACAGTGTGTGTCCAGTAATGTCCTTCCAGCGTTCCAGGGTGGGCTGCGGGAGAGCAGCTGATCCTGACACCATCAACCTGAGGACAAAGAACAACTACAGTCCTATTGTTGCTCATGTACATGTGAACCCCTTGTTGACTCGACACACTATTAGCAATATAAAATAATAATAACTTCCGACCAGGGCAGGTAGCTTATTGTTGGCCAGCAATCGGACAGTTTGTTCATGATTTTCTTTCTTTTTTTATCAATTATTTATTTATTTATTTATTTTCTAACAAAACAAACATGTAAATCACCAATGCACATAGGTGGCCTTACACAGGGACAGCTAAAACAATGAAACAAAGTCAATAAAAAGGGGGGGGGGGAATTGAGAAAGAAATAACCGTTAAAGACAAAAACAAAATCGATATTCATAAATATACTGTAACTTGAAAAACGCATGAGTCAGCAAAATATAATAGGAAAAAAAAAGAAAAAAAGGGGGAAAAACAAACAGAAAAAAAACAACATAACAAATACAAAACATACAGACACTACAGACCAGTACAAGACAAACACAAACAAACACAGACAAGGACGAGACAAGACAAATAAGACATGTACAGTACAAGGGCTACAGATACAGACAAGGGAGCCAAAAGCAAACCGTTGGTCACAACGTCATATCAATTAAATCATTAATTGCACTGCGTCAAGAGCTTTGGACCAGTTGTCCACAGTGTCCGCTCTGGCGCCATTCATTTTGGCAGTAGAACGCTCCAGTAAACAAATATCAGAAAAGCAATTAAGCCAATTTCTCTTCAAGTTAACAGTCGGTTCAATTCAAACCAGTTTTTGATAATTGTTTTCTTAGCAGCAGTTGAGGCAGCTAATAATATGCGTTTGTCCTGAAAGGTTAATGCGATGTTTGGGTTATAACCAATGAGAAAGAGGGCTGGGCAGCTGGGAAGAGCTTTACCAACAATGGTTGCTACAATCTCCTTAATCCAATTCCAAAAACTTTTGATAGAGGGGCAATGCCAAAACATAATGTAAGTAGTCTCCTTTAACAGAAGAACAGATGGTACACAAGTCTGAATTGACTCATTTACATTTAAATCTACGCTCAGGCGTAAAGTAACATTTATGTATAAACTTATAATGAATAATCTGGTGAGCTGTATTTTTAGATGAGGAGAAAATAATATTCCAAACAGAAGGCCAATCCCAAACCAAATGCAATGCCTGGAAAATCCTTTCCCAACTGTTTGTGACTAAAAGTGGTTTGGTTCATGATTTGAGGCAAAACAATCAAAAAAGGAGATTTTAAAACAAATTAAAAAATCACACATCTGTGAAGTGAGCGGTGCAACTATACATCTATTGTTATAGTTACTGCAACATCCAGACCCACAGGACCCCAGGGGGGTCCCCGGAAGTTCCAGATATATCATACATCACATTCCGTGCTCAGCCAATCAAATCATCACAAATGTCATTCCCGGCCAATCACTTTTGGCGTCTTCACCACTGGCGTACGGGAGGCTCTGCAAGCGATGCACCGCGGGGGGGCCCCAGCAGGGGAGCCTCACTTTTATCTTCAATATGTACTTTGCTCAGCCAATCAAAACATCTGCCCAGCTTTCCGCAGACCCGGAAAGCTGGGCAGAGCGCCCCTCAAAAAGGAAAGTCTTTAGTGAGCTCTTGAAAGCATCAACAGGCTGTGGAGCTCTTAGCTGGTCCGGCAGTGAGTGGAGGTTTGTGGCTCGAGCAGTTCCTTAAGGTACGTTGCATTGGTGGGTTAACAGGGAGAGCTTGTAATCTGTCCGGGAGGAGATATGAAGCCAGTGCAGTGAGTGGAGAATGGGTGTGGTATGCTCGTGTTTACCATAGACTCTAGAGTATAAAGAAGGATAGAGACTGAACTGGCGCGAAGCTCCGCCAAATTTGACCACCAAATTTTGGTGGTCAAATGCGGAAGTGCAACTGAGCGCTCAATGTTAAAGCCCAGCTGCACGGTGTCTCCCGGTCATGAATCCACGGGTCCGCCTGTAGTCCCTCCTCTTACCACTAGGGCCCAGTGCTTCAACGTTGAAGAGCCTCACTGGGGCCTTGGTGTTTACGCAGTTTCATCAGGATCCTAGCAGCGCTGTTCTGGATGTCTTGGAGTTCTAGAAGGCTCTTGTTTGGGATCACGATGAGAAGTGCATTACAGTAGTCCAGCCTGGAGGAGACAAAGGCGTGGCCATGGACCAGCTTTTCAGCATCAGGCATCGTGAGAGTGGGACAGAGTTTGGCTATATTCCTGAGGTGGAAAAAGGAGGTTTTGCAAAGGTGATGTTGGATGTGGGCCTCAAAGTTGAGGTGGGGGTCCATTCTTACGACAGATGAAAGGAGAAAAGTCCTGGTCAGAGAAGGTGATGCTTGTTATGGGGGATGATTGAACCTGGTGTGAGGTGCCGACAAGAACGGCTTCTGTTTTGGATTGGAGCAGTGGAGTTTATGTTATAGCGCCACCATGTGGTGGCATATCTTCCTTGGCCTAGAGGGAATGTGCGTGTAAAGTTTCACGGCGAAACTAGATAAATTCAATTCAATTAATTAATGGAGAGAGAAAGCACTCACTTTGTCTACTGTGTCTGTCACTATAATGGTGAAATGTCAGAGACAAATTATGCCACAGCGAAGGACATGGGAAGGTGAAGTAAACAAACAGCAGAGATCCAGGTGTCAAAATCATCGTTCCAGCACTGTATACAGTGGGCAGGCTTTAAAGGGGAATTTCTCCCTAAACCTGTTTTTACAAAAGTAAGTTGATAATTATGTATATTGACCAAAAAAAAATATTACAAAAAAAATAAAGATATAGGGGAGCTGGGGCTGGAGCTGGGGCTGCTGCTGGGGGGTCTAACATCAGCTCACGTAGACCAGGAAGAGTGCAGTGTCAACAATGCATGGAGTGTTGCTGTCACATCATCTAGAACAGATGTGAACAAAAAACAAAAACCAACTGCGCGATTGAATAGGAGTTCTAGCGTTAGACCCCTCCAGCCCCAGCTTCATCTCCAGCTGCAGCCCCAATATACATAATTATCAACTTACTTTTGTAAAAGAAAGGGGAGAAATTCCCCTTTAACGGTCCAGGGCTCCAGACAAAGTGCACCCATTTTTGGGCGCACCGAAACATCTGTCCAGTGTAACTAAAAATGTTCAATGGTCGCACCAGTGCACCTTACATTTAGCAGGTCTGTTTGTGTGTATATGTGATTGTGTGGGTGCACTTTAAATTGTAAAAGATGGATGGAGTCCTCTTTAAACAATATATGAATGTGCGTTTATTAAAGAAAAGGTTGGTGATATAAAGTGGTTACTGGTTACGTCTCTGTCTGTCTCTGTATACATGTGAATGAATGGACATCCTGTACTCTCTGCTTCGTGCCTGTCATTTACCGTAGTACCAGCTCTGCTGCGCAGGAGCTGTGCAGGTACAATTGTGCAGGCACAATTGTTACAATCGTGCAGGCACAATTGTTACCGTATATGACATAAAAAACACCAGTACAACCAATTATGTTAATGTAATGTTAATGTTAGACTAGAGCCCTGCGGTCAGCACTCATAGTTGAGCCGCAACGATTATAAAATAGTTTTGTCCTCAGAGAACTTTGTTTGCGTTCTTTGCTTTTAGATATCTGCAAGGTCTCTGACGATGGCATCTGTAGGCAATGCATGCAGAATCTCAGTCATAAATGGCCAGTACTGCACGAGTGTCACCAGCGGACAAGTTATTTGCTTTTACCTGTCTATGCTTCTAATTACTTAGGCTATAGTTTGTAGCACTGCCACATAACATTCATTAAGGAGTAATTTTAAAATGTCATTTAAAAGAGCATGGCTGAAAATATTCCTTTAACACTATATGCAATTATCCATTCTTATGTGTAATGTCCTATTTTCTGTGAGGGGTATCTGTTTTGCTTTTGTTTATGTTTTGGAGGGTAAATGTCAAGGTCAATGTCAATGTCGGGAAGGAGATTGATTGATTGATTGACAGGCCGTGACGCTTTCGTGATTAAAACATACGGAAGTCGCCGGCTCCAGAGACTTGTGGAGACAGAGAGAGACAAACGAGCAGGGAGTCCACGTGAGACCTGATCGCATTTGATCCATATCAATTTTGTCTAAATGCTATTCGGTGGAATATAGCCAAGGCCACCAACTCACCGTTGACAGGAGGGTACCCGCTCCAACACACTGTTGTGTTGGTGTCAGTGGTTTATATGTAAAGCATTCATTGTATGCTAAGTTGTTGAAACATATACATTTTATCTTAAGGAGGATCATTATTACCCTGTGAAATTTTAGTAACTATTGATAGAAATATCTGACCATTACAAGTTGGAACCCGGGACCCAATTTGTTTCTATTATTATATTCTATGTAATATAGATCGTTTGTTGAAGAAAGGCATGTTCTATAGTAGATTGGAGAAATACTTGTCCTGCAGGGCAAATAGGAAAAAACCTTAACGTCGGACACTGAACTGCCCACCTACATAGTGCCTTTATCCACCATGTCCTACCTGATTCTCTCCTTGCAGAAGGCTTTGACAAAGTCCTTGACGTGTGGCTGGGTGAAGTGCTCATCAAAGTACTGGATCAGCTTAGAGTAGATAGTTGGTACTGCCATAAACACATTAACCACAGGAGACTTCCCACTCAGCAGCATCTCCCACACCTGGAGGGAGGGAGCGAGAGAACAAAAGAACAGATGTGAAGGAGGGAGTGAGGGAGAGAGAAACAGTACAGTGTATAGTGTTAGTGTACGGCAGGATGTAGCTGCAGTAATGTATGTTATTCAGATAAAACCCTTCCATAAACGATTCATTTCATTTCATTTGTTAATGTGTGGAGTTGGTAGAGTGGGAAAGGGCAGACCGCTATTGACAGCTCAGTTAAGACTGTGGGCCGGACCCGGCACACAGGCTCTACTGTACTGAATAGGTAACTTTTGACAAGTGTGTTTCCTGTGGGAGGACAGCGTGAACAAAGTGAAGGTGAATGACAGTGTCTCCATGTCCTGACGTCCCCCTGGGAGACAAACGCTCCTCCCCATCTGTCTCTCTGTCTATTCATCCCCGGCTCCCCTGCTCTCATCCTCATGCTGCCTTTTCATTCTCTGCCTCCATCTCTGGACCCACCCCCGCGCCTTCCCTTCATCCTTCTCCCTTTCTCCAACTCATATTCACTTATCCTTCTCTCTCCATTTCATAATTTCCTGCTTCACTGCCTCTGCTCTTATCAAATTCTCTCTCTCTCTCGCACGCGCACGCGCACGCGCACACACACACACACACACACACACACACACACACACACACACACACACACACACACACACACACACACACACACACACACACACACACACACACACACACACACACACACACACACACACACAACCACTAACTTGTCTGTACCGACCTGCCAAGTGCAAACACCATCTCGACTATGACTCCCCACTCCATTAATTAAGTCACCTTCTTCAAGATCTGCATCTTCCCCTGCGTCTCAGTCTAGTCCAGATAAACGTGATGCTGATCTAATCAAATAACTCTCACTCTAGCCTCGCTCATCCCTCACAGTAATTACACTTAATACCAAACTGGCTTGAGCATTAGCAGGCGCAAAGTGCGTAGGCATGTGCGAGTGCAAGCGTACACGAGAAAATACTAGTGCTATGCATGAGGAAGGCGAGCTCAGGAGGAAATATTATTTCCTGAGGGTGTTCTAAGCATTATGGGTGGTGTCTATCAAGTGCAGCGGAGTGCTTCCACAGAGCCCGCTGTGGAAGGCGGAGGAAGGCAATTTATGTCTGTCAAAAGGGCTGGTCTCCACCTGGGGGATGAGAAGTGGTGAGACCCCCAGAGCTATACCGCCCTGCATCCTTAACCCATTCAGGCCTGACGTCGAAATTAAAAAAAAAAAGTTTTCTAAATCATGACAATTTTCGGAAAGATTTGAGGCACATTTTAACGATTTTTCAAAAATAGCAGACCTACAAGTTCATAGCGCGCCACTCGGTGGCGCGCTATGAGCTTGTAGATCTGCTATTTTTCAATAGCTAAATTATAACATAATGTTTAAAACGCTAACGCTAACGTGACATGGATGCGTTCCAGGTCTCAATGGATTAAACAGCCCCCATACCTGTCCAGCCCTGTGGTAACACAGTAAACACACAGACCCTAGCTTACCACTTACAGTATAGCCAGTCCTGATCCCCAGCGAGTCTACAGATTGAGCTATCTGCAGCTCCGCGCCATGTGAGATCAATCTAATTTTTAGTCTGGTCACAAGGCTCTACTTTCTCTCCGTTCTAAATGGGCCGCTTTCGTTCTGGCCGGCGAAGTCATGCTGGAGTCACTGTCGTATGGTCCTGAAAAATTATCGCAGCGATCTGCCGGTGATATCAAAAAAATCAATCTCTACCACACGGGCTACCCTTCAGAGATCTTAGAGGATACAAGACAGACTATTGATTAGTTTATCAATATACTGTAACTTCAGGAGAGACGGGAATAAAGGCATACTCGAGAGAAGAGGCTTTGTGCCATTTTAGCCAAGGTCAGAAATAACAGTAGAACACCGATACCTATTGATGGTAAGAGCAAAAAGCTCACGTTGACAGATATACATGTCCTTTAAAGACCTTTCCTTTCAGTCTAACCTGATGAGGTTTTAGAGAACCTTTTTAAAGGCAGCCTTGACACGCAAACACTCACACAGACTCATGCCCACACATAAACAAACACACATTATACACATGCAAGTACACACCTACAGTACACTCAAGAAAAGGCATCTGCATGCGTGAAAAAAGAAGACTCTTTCTCTCTCACACTCTCTCTCTCACACACACACACACACACACACACACACACACACACACACACACACACACACACACACACACACACACACACACACACACACACACACACACACACACACACACACACACACACACACACACACACACACACACACACACACACACACACACACACACACAGCCTTCTGCCCCTCCCTTCGCTCGGCCAAACAAGCACTATCATTCTTCAATGTCAGCTCATCGATTGATCCGCTCCTTAAGCGCCTGCCGTGAGTCTGCGTTGGTCAGATACAAAGCCACACAGGGCAATCCATCACTGAGCCCCAAACACTTAGTTTGACAGTCAGAGAGGGAGGGGGGGCGGGGGTGGCTAGATAGGAGGAGGGAGAGGAGGCGAAGAGGGAGATTAAGAAGGGACGGGAGAAGAAAAGTGGAGGGGGTATTGTGGATGGATAGAGTGGTGAACTGACTGACTGAGAGAAAGAACTCAAGGGCTCTTTCAAACCTTGCTGCATCTCCCCCTACTGCCCAAAGCATTCCCAGACCCACTGTCACGGTCAGCAATATGCTCTCATGGCTGCCAACTGACCAGTAGAGCTGAACAGCTGCGTCTTTTGTTCACGCCAGTTAATAAAGTGTATACCCGTTCCAGGCAGGAAGACAGGCAGGCACACAAGTGGGTGTGTGTTTGTGTGCATGCATGCACAGATTGGCAGACAGACAGAGAGAGAGACTACAAGAACGAGCGAGAGAGTCAGGGAGAGATAAAGACCTTCTGAGGCTGGAAGTCAGGGAGCATGACGCAGGTGGCACCAACCCAGAGCGGGCACAGAAGCTTGTTAACAATGCCGTGCACGTGGTGGAGTGGCAAAGTGTGGAGGATCACGTCGTCCCGAGACCACGCCCACTCAGAAACCAGACATTGGACCTGTTGGGGGCAGAAACAAAGTGCATTCAATGCTTAATATTATTATTATTTGGTTATTTATTAATTTAATACACAGTTGTATCGTCCCAAGTCCCAACACATCAACAATACAGTGTTGAACAGTGGTGTAAGTAAAGTGTATACATTTACTCAAGTACTGTATTTAGTTTTTAGGAATTTGTACTTTACTGGAGTATTTCATAATTTCAGTAGGCCTACTTTTACTTCTACTCCACTACATCTCAGAGGAAAATATTGTATTTTACTCCCCTACAATTATTTGAAAACTTTAGTTTCTCGTTACTTTGTACATTGTGATTCCTACATTAAAGGGACATTTCACCGCTGGAAGAAACTGCAGTCACTCAATGTTAATAGTATTTGTAGTAGATAATAGTGGCACAATTTGAAATTTGCACCCAGCCAGAAAAATAATGAAGTCTGTGTGTTTGACTACTAGGGTTTGACTGGATTGCTGAATTCCTACAATGACCATAATGCTTTGGTGCACTACCCCCTCTCCTTGTGGAGAGGGGGGAGGCTGCTGAGGGGGCTGTCGCTCCTGTGTAACTTGTAGTCCAGGAAGGAAGTGAGACCACATTTTCATGACACATTTTGGTCATGAACATGACGTCATAACTACATGTTTCCTGTGTCCTAATCATCACTAAAATAAGATGTGAAGTGGGCCTGTGAAAAAGGGTGAAGTGGGCCTTTAACGACTTCAGCCCTATACATTTCGGTCATTTGAAAATAGCCGATCTGCTATTTTCAAAAGATTTTTATAAATTTGAAAACTTGTGAAATGGGACATTCTGCACAACAAGTACTTTGTACTTTTTGATGCCAATAGTTTTGTACTTGTACTCAAGTACATTTAGAATTCTGGACTTTTACTTGTAACAGAGTATTTCTACATTGCAGCATTGATACTAAAATTGAAAATATTTGAGTACTTTTTCCACCACTGGTGTTGACAAAATCTTGCACTCATCAACTTTCTCCTCTATGCCCCCCAGATGGCATCATCCAGCCACAACCTTGGAAGTCTATCATTTCCTGCGAGAAACACTGTTGCTCCAATCTGCACCAAACTTGTTAGTTAGAAGCACTGTTCAGGGGTCTGCCATGACAGCCACATGAGGGCCACAGGTGCACCGTTGCTGCGATCCGCACCACACTGTTCGGAGCTCTGCCATGACAACAGTCACACCAGGGACCAAGACAGGGCCCCCCAGGGACCACTGGCCCACAGTTTCTGAGATCCACACCAAACTTGACACGAACACTGTTCAGGGGTCTGTCATTAGAATAGTCGTGTTAAGAGATACTTTAAATGTCTAGTATGACATTTTGAGGTTATAATGGTATAAATATATAATGACATTGTTTTTAACAACATTTTAACAACATGTTGTCTTAGTGTATTAAAAGAAAAATCCAGTTCAGTATGCCATGCCAGGTGTTTTTCTATCCGTGTTCTAAAGTTTCGTCAGATGCAATGGAAAGATGCCTTATTTTAGCCAGCAGATGGCACTTTGCCTGTCAATCATCACCCCTGCTCCACCCCCCAGATCAGCCTAATTATTCAGAAAACCCCAGACCACAGAAAATTCACTGAATGTTCAAAGTTCAGGTTTTTTGGGTGCAATTGAGGTAAAAAAAACGTAGCTTGTTATTTTTGCGTCAAGGAGCACTCTGTATACATACAGTACATGATGGCCTCGATCGTAGTAATCGATCGTTAGTCAAAGTCTGTGGTTCTATATGGGCTATGGCAATAATTTAGCTTGCAGCAAAAAGAAAAAAAGAAGGAAAATAAAAATAAAATAACTAAACTATTTCATTTTTGGAACCATGAAATTTAGTTAAAATGGTGAATGGTGAACTATGAACTGAACTAGTTCATTTTTACATTTGTGAACTGTGAACTGAACTAGTTCATGTAGAAAGTGAACTTTCCCAACACTGCAAAAGCACTACTCAAACAAGACTTTCAATTGCCACTGGTTTACGAATGGCTGCAAAAAGGAAATTGATTATTCTATTCTGATCAAATAACAAATAACAAAGCTCAATTGCACCCAAAAACCTGAACTTCTAACATTCAGTATAGATTTTCTGTGTTCTGGGGTTTTCTGGCTCAAACAAGTGCTCTGATTTGTCTGACTGTGATGTAACAGTCTACAAATCCCATATATGACAATGACATAACAATTTGCAGAGCAGATTTCACTGTTTTCATTGCAGCTCCAAAGGCTTCAGAACACCCCAGACCACCGAAAATCCACGGAATGTTCAAAGTTCAGGTTGTGTGGGTGTAATTGAGGTAATAAAACCTAAAAGAAAAACAAAAAAGAAAAATAAATGAATGTAATGAAACCTTTAAAAGGCTGTTAACAAAAATGGTCCACAACAAGTATTGTACTTTTGGTAAAGTAGTAAAAGTACTATTATTTATGCCATTTAACTAACCTAAAATGTCCTTTGCACAAAACATATATACAATAAGAGAGTTTAATTTGGTTATTTAAGAATGATCCAACAAGAGGCTTTCCAATAGAACACATGTAGAACTCAGTCTCAAAATACATCGGTTCATAGAGTGACCTTGAAGTAGTACTCTTGAATCATCTGTTACAACTTCTCAAAAGGTGCTTAGACATGGATGGCCTTTCTGTGTGGAGTTTGATGTTCTCCCCGTGTCCCCTAGGGTAGGTACCCTCACAAAAAACATGCAGTAATCCTGGTCTCTAAACTGCCTCCCCCTGGCCAGCCGGGGTGCCTGATGGAGGGGAAAGGAACTGGTTGGAATAACGTGTTCCTTCCACGCGCTACGTCCAACCAGGGAAACTCCCCCCTGTCAGGTGAAAAGGAGCAACTTGGACACTCAGGCATGAAGGAAGCATGAGTTCAAGTCCGTTGCTCTCCCCAGGTTGGCGGAGGGTGTGTAGAGCCCAGGATCACATTAGATAATAACACAGGGGTGAAAAATGGGTTACAAAATCGTGGGATAAAAAAAAAAAAGACATGGATGGCATCAGTCAAAGTCCGAGGCATTAGTGCTCTGTAATGCTATGTCACTGACTGTACATTGTCCTAATTGACACGGTTGTTAAAATGTATGTCATAAAGAATACACTTTCGCCACTCACCGAAACAAAGGCTGTTAGGGTTCTTAAAGCCTTTTCTCTCAGAACCCCAACCTTTGTGAAAAGGTGTAGCCATCATAAACCGTGTCAATGAAAATATACATGTACGCCTTGTACGGTGACAGCCTTACAGAGAACAAATGCTATAGACCAGACCTAGATACGATTTGAGAAGCTCAGTATGCTAAATGCAACTCATTGGATTACACAATCAATCAATAAACAGGCACCCAGGTGGATCACCTGGTAAAAGTATTCTAGGCGAATCTGTCCCAAGGCTCTTTGTTGTGTGTCATCCCCTCTCTGGCTTTTCCTGTTTCTCTGTTCACCTAATAAAGCAGTAAATGTACTGGACCCTGACCATTTCAGTGACGGTGTAGGGGGTGAATCGTCAGAATTTGTTGATAACAAACTATCTTTACACCTGGGAAAAACTGAATCCATTCTCTTTGGCTCTAATAGTAATCTCAGCAAGGCAAATGGCTTCTTGGTTAGAGTGGGTGACAATGTTATCACACGTAAAGATGAAATTACCTACCTAGGTTCCATCCTGGAGGCTAATCTTTCCGGTGATAAAATGGCCACCAACGTAATCAAAAAGGTCAACCATAGAACAAGATTCCTTTACAGGATCTCCTCACTGGTCAACAAAAACACCTTGAAGACCTTAACAGGAGCCCTTGTACAGGGTTTCTTTGACTATGCATGCACCTCCTGGTACCACAGCACCTCAAAGGCCCTTAAAACCAGGCTCCAGACTTCCCAAAACAAACTGGTCAGGCTCCTACTTGACCTAGCCCCCCGAACCCACCTCACCCCTGCCCACTTCGACAGGCTGGAATGGCTTAGGGTCGACGACAGAGTACAGCATCTTGCAATGGGTCTGGTCCACAAGATTCGATACACCACCAAGATACCCATGTACCATGTCTAGATACTTCCTTAATGTTAACGAAGTCCACACCCACAACACCAGAGGGAGTGCAACGAACCATGTACAACCCAGATTCGGCACAAACAAGGGACTAAATTCTTTTCGCTCCTATGCCACCAAAATGTGGAACGCCCTACCAACTGTCATTAAGACATGCGAATCCCTAGACTCCTTCAAAACCGCTCTCAAAGGGCACCTACGGACGGCTGCAATTCGAAACTGGCCCCTGTAAAATCGGAATCCCCCAAACACAAAGACCCCAATCAATCAATCAAAAAGCTGATCGTGAGTCTATTATAAAGCAACACATTTACAAAAGATATACCGGTAATTTTATTGATTTTAATGAACAATGGGGGAGGTACACATTAACATAGTAAACATACGCATGCCAAGACAAGACAAGACAAACCCCCAATGCAAAATAACAAAGTAACATACTGTACATACATGAAGTATACACATACATATACATAGATACACATAATATACTGTACATGCGTACCTATACCCACGCCTGGTCTGTATGTGTGATTGTATCCCGCAGTGAGATCAAGTAGTAGCTTGGTCTTTTCCGTATAATAGTACTGTCATATGTAACATGAACTTAATCCAATGTAGAGATGAAATGGTTTGAATTGGGGCCAAGATGGCAAAGAGCATCCCATTATATGGGATAATATTTAATACGATATACTAAAATAGCTAAGGAATAATGAAATATAATAATAATAATCCATACATTATAGTGAAATATACTATGGTATCTAGAACAATTAATTTAGGTTTTATTTTATTTTTTACAATACAATACATTACACAATACTCTGTTGACTAAGGCTATGTAAGAAATGAACAGTCAGATATGTCATGTTCTTAGACTTTCACTGTCTTGACTAAGACTGTCCGCACTTCTAGGCCAAATGCCTACATTTTGATGTAATGCACTGAAGTCAATAAGTCTATTTTACGTCATGATGATGTACGACAGTACCATGATAAGAGCGCCCCTCACTTCACAACACGGGTGTGATTTTTATTTAATAGTTTAACACATTACAGATCATTATGTTCTTATAAAGTTTGTCAAGTCAACGTTTAATAAGTCAACTACAGTGATCCAAAAATAAAATAAAATAAAATGCGTCCAGGCTTTCTGTCAGGGAGTTATATTTGACACAAATTCTTCATATTATTACAGGGGATGTGGTTTCAATGTCAGTACTTTGGTACTTTATAACTTACAATATATGGTCAGAACCCACTTTTGGGCCACAGATACATTTTTAGGGGTCATACGTTTCAAAAGATAAAAGGGGAACTTTTATATATATTTTTTTTAAATATCTACAAGCTCACAACACGTCATTGTGAGCATGTAGATGGGCTATTTTCACTATAGAATAGGGCTTAAGTGGTTAATTTATAACATATTTAGTTTGGGTCCCGGGGAGACACCAAATTTGGGGTCTCGAGCTCTGAAGTGCTATAATGGATACCAAAAGACAATGGATAGAAACACTTACCATGGCTAGGATATTACTGTGAGTATGAAGGACTCCTTTGGGTCTGCCTGTAGTGCCACTTGTATAGATGATCATGGCAGGCCGCTCTGCCCAATCGGTGATAGCAGCTTCGTGGCTCTCTTCCCCCTGTAGACTGTCCAGGTTGGAGGTAGGAGGCAGAACCAGGCATGGGAGTCCCAGCCTCTGTGCCAGTGGTTCCAAGGTATCGGAGTAGGGATGGCCCGCCACCAGCAGGGAACTCTGGGAGTCGGTGATGATGTACTCCAGCTCAGATGGCGGGTGTTTCCGGTACAGCGGCACAGCCGTGCCGCCACACATCCATGTGGCCCACTGCGCCACCGTGTATGACGCGTCATTATCACACAGGAAGGAGACACGCTTCCCTTCCAGTCCTCCGAGGTGACAGCTGAGAGCGCTGCCCATTCGAGCTGCCAGGCCTAAGCTGCGGCAGTACAGCTGCTTGTAAGTGTGGCTCCCGCTACTGTCTATGACAGCCAGCTTGTCTCCATACGCTGGAGCTCTGGCAAAGACTGGCTTCTGATTCTTCCTTGGTAATGGTGATGTGCCCCATCTACCAGTAGTGGTGCTATAATATGCCCATAGAACCCTCTGTGGATGGCAGTGAGTCTGGCAAACGGTAACCTGCCGCAGAGCAGCAGCCCACTTGTGGCAGGCAGTAGTGAGCCAAAGCATGATGACAGATATGGTGCTTCAGATTCTCAAATATAAAGAAGCAAGATTTAATCTTCATGAAGGTCCCATCCTGTGCCAATTGGATCAGTTCATATCAGAGCAATGACATCTGTTAATTCACACAGGGGAGAAAAGGATATGTGAGCTGAGCTTAATGGTATAGCAAGCATTCAAAGTTCAACTTTGTCACTTTATCACTTTACATAAAGGAGTGGGTGTAATTACATTGTGCTTCCTTCACCTGCATGTTTCCTTTTTAATAAAGCTGGAACTTTGAACCTGAGCAGTTTAATTGTATTTTAAAACTTTATCTGAACCAGCTGTCTGGAATGATACAGGACTAGCCTGGTTAATAAACCAGACCGAATCAGCCGTTGGCAAAAAAAATTGCCTGCCAGTGTTGTGTGATATTAGTCTGGCTTATTAGCCAGGCTAATACAGGACCACAATGGGAACAAGCCTATGACGTTTTGTGTTATCCTTTCAACAATCAATGTAAAATCGTACCACACTGTATATTTCCAAACAGTTACCAAGTATATTCAATCAATCAATATCTTCTTTGTAAGTTTGAATCTGCCAAGTTTTTTGTTTCATAAAAATCCAACGTAGACATTATGAGTTACTTTCTGTCAATACATTCCGTGCAGGTGATTATTTAAGACAAGTGTTGGCGTTTGGAAGCGCTCGTTTTCAATAACGCAACGCTGCTGCCTCCTGCATGTGCAATTTCGAAACAGCTGTGTAGTGTACGAGATCTGTTCTGTGTGTATAGCTGCAATGTTGGTGAGTTTAACGTCGTTGAATACAATGAGATCGGACTTTTCCGTTTGTTTGAATGGCCTGTCAAGGGTTGGCAGTTGAGTCTAGATTCCAGATATTAAAAATAGGATAACGGTGCTTGCGGTTAGATTAAAGCCTGGTGACGCGAGACAACAACAGACAGTCCTTCAGGGATACCAGGTAAACATCAAACTTATCTTCTGTCTAAACAATTAAAAGGAGCTTCGTTAAATTACATTACAATATTATTAATACGTGGTTGATGCCACATAGAATTAAAAGGGGTGTTGCCATGTTTGAATGAATGTGTACATGTAGCCTACGTTAATAACGCTGTTATAAATGACAACAAAAACAAACTTCACTGGTAAACCGATACTATCTGTGACCACATACACGTTCAGTAGAAATATTATATCGAGAATATGAGAGGTGTTGTTGACTGTTCACAATCCTTACCAAAATAAACCAGTGCTTCGTCCTGTGAATGACAGTGCGACAGAAATAATCGTCCGTGTAGAAACAAACACTTGGTTTGTGGTTCTGCTGGTTAGTGAGGAACAGGCTGGAACAGGCGAATCATGTGTAATGTATCCTACATTGGAACCAGAGACAACCTGGAGGGATTTATTATTATGCTGCACTATAGCTTACATTTTATATCTTGACTTGATATTATGTAAAAGAAAAATATGTGGTATTGTTTTAAAGAAAAATGTGGAACCTTGAAAAGTGTGATTTCATAGCAATAGGCTCACGGATAAATAATAACTTAATGTGGCCTAGTTCCATTGATCCAAGTCGGAACACAATCGATTGATTGATCATTAAATAAACGTGCGTATATTATTGTGCACACATTGAAAATGTATAGAATGTTGTAAATTCATAAAAGGAGTTAAAGTTCTGGAGGAAATAGACTTTGATGGCACTAATTGATAATAGATTAGCCTAAATATTCTCTTAAAATATATAATAAAATATAATATCCAATAAATGTGGAATTGGAATTATTTATTTATACTTACTTTTATACTTGAATATGGATCTGCATAGTACTTTTAGGCCAACTTCATTATTTTCTGTTTATTGTTTTTCTTTGACCAGTTCATTACTTTTGTTATGGAGGATTACAATGCTGTCAGACAATACAGCCTTGTGAGTTTCATTGCTATTCTTTGTAGGCTGTAATAGCTTCAGAATGGAAGCAAAAAGTGCATTACTGTGGATGCTCGTGGGCCACCATGGTCTCAACTGGGGGGTTGCATCTTGTTGTTGAAAGAATTTCAGCCTCATCCCCCTACATGTGAGAGCCCACAGATCTCGTTGAGGGGTTGGTTATGAGAGCATGAGAGGCAGACACAAGGGACGTCAGAATGTGGTGCATGTGCAGCAGCTACCCCACACAGAGTTGTGTTTGGCTTCAGATCACTTGCCAGTTCTACTATGCAGCATGCCAGCTATAGCTTGGCTGACTCCATCGACACAGTGCAAGTGGGCACATTCAGCCGCCAGCTGGCAGTCGCGGGCCTCAGATAAGAGAATGTTCCAGACATGGCACTCGTTCAAAAAGTTTTCACTTCCCTCCCCAAACCCCCTACACTGCAAACGAGGATGGCATGTTCCTAACTAAACTGGTGCCTTTGTCTCAGAGAACTCCCCTCCGTTTGCAGGAGTAGTATCGTCAAAGGGAGATCGCTTCCATTCGTGGGGAAAGCGCCATTCAAGGGGATGCTATGCTACACCAACAGCTATTCAATCTTCACAGCATGTGCTTTATTTGTATTTCTTTCCTGATGCAGATGGTACCGCTTTTTGTCTTAGGATACAACCGAAAAATCATCAGATGCTGTCTTCGACAAGAGGGAATCGATCGCATACTTCCCATTTTGGCAGATTTTATTTCCTGGGGACCAGCCATATTTTTTAACAGGCACTATATGAACGTGGAATTTTCGGGGCCATCAAGAGACGTACAGTATATGGAGCTATACTGTAGACATGAAAAGATGCGCAAGGGGCCGGCGGGTATCGGTTCTCGGGAGGATGGGAGGAGATGACATGGTATGGCATGGAATTCTGCTCTAACGGCCTTTTGCCAACACACATCTCAGTGAACACCGCTTTAAAGGAAACCCCGCCGATGGTGGGCAAGATGGCCGCAAGCAGGCGCCAACTCCCATCTTGCCTGGCAGAGGACTCCATCTAAGGAGAGGGTGAAAGACAGGGGGGGAGAGAGAAAGAGAGAGAGAGAGAGAGGACCCCCCACAGATCTGAGAGAGAGAGATCGGGCTGGGAACACAAACCATGGGGAGTGCCAGAACATGTGTCAGGTTGGCATCAATGTGAGGATGTCTTGGCAAGCGCCTCACACCCCCCCAACACACACACACACACACACACACACACACACACACACACACACACACACACACACACACACACACACACACACACACACACACACACACACACACACACACACACACACACACACACACACGGATACAGATACAGTACACACTCGTGCCCTGCTTGGAACACATGGTACGTCAGCAGCGGCATCTGGCCGTGCTGACTCTCGGCAGCTGCGCTTCATCTTCGCCAGTTGGGACTCTTGGCACCGCCACTTCATCAACTACCTGTGGCTCCTCCCGGGCAAGAAGGAGGGCGATGAATTATTCTAAGGCTGCAGCTGCAAACTTGACTTCCATCCAAGACAGTCCCTGTAAACATATGACCGCCTCACAGAGCAAGTGCCACCCACATGCTAATGCACAGTCACCAACATGGCTGTTGAGCATGCCCCCCCCCCCCCCCCACACACACACACACACAGGGGAATGCATGCAGTTGTCCTCTGGTTAAAAGGACGGTCCTTTTTTGACGTAAAAGAGGAAGGCTACACCATAGTGCTTCGCTATGCGCTGATGGGCGACTACGTTGACAATTGAGTTCAAAAGCCAAGCAAGGTTTGCATTGAAAGGAATTGCCTTCCCCTCATCATAATGGAAAAAAGATTGAATGGATCACCTTTCAACTGTTCAATTATTGCTTCACGTTACATTTCTAATGGATGCTTTGACACGCAAGGCCATCTCCCTGAAGATTTCTGAATGTGTTTCAACTGTGGGAAAAATGGAGTATGCGGAACACAAGCACGACAGCCTTGTCTGGAAATGATGTGCAGGCTTTGCTATGGTGTAGAAGAATTTGCAATGGCATATTCGCAGTAAATTGCAATATTATACAAACCACATACAAAAGTTTCAGAAATGGAGACTTTGAATTGGACTTGCCGCTATAACTAAGAACAGAACATATTCTTGTGTTTCACAATTGTTCCTGTGTCACTCTTATTTATTCAAAAAATATAACCTCCACATTGTGTGGATAATGCTCTATTTAATCTTTAAGGCCCCGGTTTTGCCAACTGCTCTCCATCTGTCCAAAAACATGGTTGGTTTATCCTGCACTGTTAATTGATATGTCTTCTATGAAAGCTCCCACATGGTACCTTACTAGGGCAATTCCCTAAGCTTTCCTTTTATTGCAAATGTCATCTGTTAACATCTACAATTTTGATAACATGCAGTGTTTTTAAGAGAGAGCTTTGACATTGAATGGAATCTTGTTAGGCAATTCATTTAGGCATAAAACACGACTACTTGGCTCCCACTGGTTTTGGTGCACAGAGCACCATGCTCTTTGCTACTCACACCCACATTTAAAAGACATTAGCATACCCAAATCATTGTGAAATACATCTACTGGTGTCTGTCTGACAACCTTCTTTTGTGTCTTTCTCAATGTTTTTGTGGCGTGCACTGAATATTAACACATCTCATTTTCAACTCTGAGAATGTACAAAATGTAACCAAATGGACCCTTACGGGTTACATTTGTACACTCTCAGAGTTAAATGAACACTGAGTAGAGATGGGATTTATGGCTCTTTGAAGGGAGCCGGATCTCTGGGATCCGTTCCTTTCAGAGAGTCGTTCAAAAGACTGGCTCTTTTGAATGATGTTCCCGATGGGTGCGGTGGGGGGGGGGGGGACTCTGTCTGCCCAGTGTCCCCCCAGTACCTCCCCAGGGCCTCCCTAGTGACTCCCCAGTGCCTGCCCAGTGTCCCCCCCAGTGTATCCTGCTTAGGGCGCCAGCTTGCTCATGAACGGCCCTGGTTGAAACCTCCCTGCCCCCCTCCTCCCCTCCTCCTCTAAAAAGGAACGGCTCCCTACTGTGAACCGGATCCCATCGTTCCTTTCAAAGAGCCGTTCAAATGATCCGACTCGTTCACGAACGTCACATCTCTAACACTGAGGACTTGACTGTGTGTTTGTCATCTGACAATGACCCAGTGGGAGTTTTATTTATTTATTTCTTGCTCCATCTGTGCTGGTCTGACCCATTTTAGCTCTCGGCCACGTCCAACTGTTTCACGTCCCAAACATATGTGCGGTGGCAGGGGGATAAGCGATCATCGCTGCACGGGACCTGCAAACACACACTGCAGATATGACACTGGACTCTGCCTTCTTGCCCGTCTGCTTGGGTTTGCTCCCATACAGCATATGTCATCATCAGTACTGGCCTTTGTGCCCCGACCCACTGTGGAGGGTTGCATAATTAAAACTGGATTAGGACATAATGCAAAAGTGTTTGGTATGTGTTTTTCGAAAAACCTGTTTTCTAATGCATCCAATGTAGTTATTATTAATAATCACCAGTAATAATAATAATCATTTGTTCAATATTCATAAAAAACACAGACACATATAAGCTTTCACTTGAACGTAAACCATTTGTTTATAGCAGATCTACAAGCACCCAACATAGGCATAGCATAGCGACATGTGAGCTTGAAGATTGGCTATTTTTGCTACATTTGTGTGACACTATTCATCATAATAAGATCATGGATTTCACAATGCCATGCCAGACTTCCCCGTCCTTCATTGACATCCCCAGTTTCTGCTTACTAATGCATGTGTCCCTAGCGATGACATCGGGGAACGACAGTTTTCTAACTCTGGTCTGCTTTGAGGCAGGATTCCAGAGAAGAAGGGAAGATATAACCTCATGATCAGCTCTGTAGCAGTGGCCGGCAAACTGTGTTCTTCTGGATCGGACTAGTGAAGAAACACAGGGAAGGTTGCCGTATATTAGAGAAGTCGATGGGTGGCTCTTGAGAGATTTCCCGTCATTAGAAGGCAGTGTAGTATGAGAAAGTAGGGAATGAATTTACAAAAAAGCATAAAAAGATTAAATATGGAGATACAAGGTTACTGCCCGGCAGCAACCAAAATGTTCCAGCATGAATGTATTACCCTGATCTGGGTAATACATTGTATTTCATATGACTAGCAATTATTTCACTTTGCATCTAACCTCTAAATCAGGTCACTGTCTTTTTACTCTCTATTCAGCCAACCCAGGAATTGTATATGACATCACTAGGGCAGTGAGGGCAGGATAGACCAACCAGAAGAGGCATTTGGGGCCTTTCCAAACGGTCCGTGTTGGCAGAGGGATGTGTGCAGAGGTGATGGTGTGACTGTGCTGAGCCAAGACCCACTGGGGACCTGGGTGTGAGGGACATATGGACCAACAGGCTGTGCTGGGCTGCTTTGAATGGCCTCAGAGAGATGTGTTTGTCAGTGGGATCTGGAGCAGCTATGCTGGGGTTGTTGTGGACTGCAGTGTTTGCGTTGGCACAGGATCTTGGTTTGAAGATAATTGGAAACCATATATTGAATCCACTGAGATGTCTCACACTAAAGTTAATCTGAAAATCCTATTACCTTTTTTGCAGTTTATACCTTTTTCTGAAAGCGTAGAAAACCCTAGCTTGTACTTGTTTAATACCAGAAGCACAGATTGGTCTAATGGACAGGTAGAAGTAGATTTAACAGTGGCCTTAATGTAACTCCCCCTAAATAGTTCTTATAGGCAGCTTCCTGGTCTACTGCTGATAATAGATGTCAGATCATCCGGGAATCTTTCTGATGGCTTTCTGCTAATGACTTATTGATCCCCTCCCTTCCCTTTCATCTCCCCAACAAGGATATGGAAACTATTGTGCTTGACAGGCAATCAGGCCTGCCACCTCCCCCTTCCAGCCTAACTCATCTTGCTAACTATGTCCTTTTGGATAATGCAACTGCTGTGGCTTCACATAAAGGCACCGCAACAATGTGCTGCACTGCTGCGGCTGTGTAAAATGGAAACATGTCGTTCAAGACATGCCCTAAAAGCATGCAGATTCATTACACCCCACACAAATCAAATTAATTCCTTTCTTTGCGGGCCACATCAATAGTTGTTTGTTACTGTACTGAAAGCTTTGTGTTTGTTTGTAAATCTTACCCCTTGACATTGAAGAATGAAATCACCATGCAGGACCACTGTATTGTTACAGTCTGTGCATATTTGGAGCTGTTTTCATTAACTTTATTTCCCCGATCATTAATGTCCTCCTGGCCTGTCTGTGATAAGGACTCTGAGAACCATCTATATCAGTGTCTTCCCATTCATTCATTCATTCATTCATTCATTCATTCATTCTCCTTCTTTGCAACTGCATTGTCCACATTGATGTGTGTACATTATGTACACACACACACACACACACACACACACACACACACACACACACACACACACACACACACACACACACACACACACACACACTTTTGAGGCAGGCTGCTTGGGTGGTGGTGTTCACTGGGAGACAGAGCCATATGCTGTCTAGGCTCCCAGGGAGAACGTGGCCATCTCATCCTACTGTGCTGCTGTATTAACAAACACTGGACAATCTAATCAGTTCATATTCAATCTACTATTGGACACTTAGAAATACTATCAGGGCTATAGAGCGTCGCAGTCCCCGGGCCCAGGAAATGATTCCCTGTTCATTTTCCTCATAGACTTTTCAAAAAGTATTTATTTAAAGACCTTTAAGCCTCGTACAAAGCCAACTCGAGTTCTGACAAATCATGACAACAAGCAAAATGTTTTGGGCTGAACAAAGAATTACACTTTTTTTTGTTGTTTTTCTTCTTTGTAATTATTTGTTTGGTCCAAAATATTGTATTTATTGTCATGATTTGTCACGACTCGAGTTGGCTTTGTCCGCGGCGTAACCGTCTTTAAATAAATACTTTTTGAAATGTCTATGGGAAAAATGCATTGGGAATCATTTCCTGGGCCTGGCGTCGTCCTGAAAGGGGGCGGGACTGCGACGCTCTACAGAGGGGGCCATAGATTTAGATTTATTTGGGCGTCACACTAGTGTTTAGCTTTACAAATTCAATGATGCTTTGCTCACAAAATATAAATGCAATAAGTAATTAATGAGTAAGTAAAGTATTCGTAATTCAATGGAAAACTTTGCAGCCCACATCAATAGTTGTTTGTTACTGTATATACTGAAAGCTTTGCGTTTGTTTGTAAATCCTTGCCATTGAAGAATGAAATCACAGACTACATGTATTGTACATGTAGTCTGTGCATATTTTGGAGCTGTTTTCATTCATTCATTCATTCTTTGCAACTTCATTGTCCACATTGATGTGAGCACCTGTACAGTAATATGTATACGTGCATCTTATGCACGCACGCATGCAAGCACACACACACACACACACATACACACATAGATTTATTTGGGCGTCACAAACTCACAATAGTGTTTAGCTTTACAAATTCGATGCTTTGCTCACAAAATATAAATGCAATGAGCAAAATTGGTAAGTAAGTATTCGTAATTCAATGAAAAACTGTAAATTACAATTATTTGATAAATACGTGTATTACTATGTATTTTTAATAATAACATTACTCATATATGTTATATTGTACTCTCTCCTAGTATGAAGGTAATGTAGCTATGAAAGTAATGTATAGCTTAGTAAAGCCTCATTTATGCTTTGTGTGATGGTGTTGCACGCCACAAATAGAAAGCCTATACTAGCTCACAAAGTATAAATTGCAATCATAACTATAGACATACGCTGCAGCCTGCAGGCCCCATAAAGTCAGTGAAGTGCCTTTGGTAAAACAAATTCTCAATATTTTAATCAAAAGAGTCTAAACACACAGTCACAGTATCGCACATGCACATTCATGCATGCATACAATTTGCTTCGAACCACTGCTGGATGCTTACGGATATTGGAAGTAATATACATGAGCACTCCTTGCATACCATAAACAAGGTGAGAGTTGCTGAGATGGTTTCTAGACAATGTTTGACCTTGCAGTTAGAGGACCTGTCAGGGCCTCTGAACAGAGCTATAGACGAGCAGTCTTGAAAAATTCATCAAAGCAAGGGTGTGTGTGTGTGTGTGTGTGTGTGTGTGTGTGTGTGTGTGTGTGTGTGTGTGTGTGTGTGTGTGTGTGTGTGTGTGTGTGTGTGTGTGTGTGTGTGCGTGTGCGTGTGCGCGCACACGCGTGCGTGCGTGTGTGTGAGAGTGTTGGGGGGTGGATTAACTAGCACTCTGTATTTTACTGTGTAGGCGGTGCAGAAGGGATGCATACAGTATGAGGAGAGTGAGGCCATCACCAGAAAGGTGTGCAGATGAAGTGGGGATTGGGGGTGCAAGGGAGTGTGTTTGTGCACTGACTGGAGGGTTGGGTACACGCGTGTTCAGAATTTATCTTGTCTGCGTATATTCATTACCACTTTGCATTGCAGGCAGAGAGCTCGGCTGCTCCACTAAATCGCAGGCAGGATTGTTAGACACGCGTGTTATTAATTTTTTCTGGGTCCCTGTGGCGTCTGTATGAATCTTAATGCTGCTGACTGGGCTGTAGCTCTATCGACTTTCTTTAAAATATGAAGAAGCTTTGCTGGAAGCGCCTGGGGTCATTAGCTGAAGAGTAGGGGCGCAAATCCCTCCCCGAGCCTGCTCCGGCTTCACCATGTTAAATGTGCTCTTAAAATATTCATAATCATACTCCCGCACACTTTTGCTCACACTAATACGCACGCACGGACGCACGTACCAGCGCACACACACACACACGCGCACACACGCACGCGCACGCACACACACACACACACACACACACACACATACAGTACACATACACTCAAATTCACTAAGGACTTGGGGGGGATCAATATTAAAATGTATTCCTGTTTTGGCGTGTGGTTAATTAGCTGGTATGGCTGTGGTTCTATTAAACCACAAAGTTTGAGAACAGATTAACAGTATCTTTGCACACATAACATAATATGTACTGTTTCATCACTACGGACACAGATAGAATACATAACTGGTTGGTATTGACATATGGAAACTGAGGATAGAATGGTACAGTGGACTGTTGCTGCTTAGATGTTTCATATCAATATCATAATCTGCACGTTAAACATATATTGAAATAACTATGAACCAATGCCTCAATTTCATGGCAGAATGAGACTTCTAATTCACTAACTCTAGTGTATGTTGTTTGTATAATCAAAATGCGAAATATGGATGGATGTACTGCAATACAAAAGGCTATAACACAAATAAAATTACGTTTTCAGTTGATTTGACTGGTACACTTTCTTACATTCTGTTAGCAGCAAAGCATCACTTGATCTTTACTTTCATATTAAAGCAAATGGACACAAAAGGTTGTTCGCTTCTGAAGTACATCAGGTGATAGCATTGTCTAATTATTGAATAATCAGAATACATTCTCAATATGATAATATTCAGTCCCTGTGTGAAGCTACTGTATGCTTTTATAAGAAAGTATAATAAAAGGCATTTTAAGTGGATTATTAAATGGGTCATGAATAAACAGGACAGTGGGGGTTATAGCTGTAGGGGGTATTCCATATTGATCTTTGATTGTTAGGGGTTTATGAGGTAGCTCGGGTCGTAGCTAGTATGATCTGAGGGTGGAGGGATTAACATTGAGTCTGGCAGAGCGTAAAGAACAGGACAGAAGGGATGGAGGCGATTTGTCAATGGTCCATGTTCTGAGAGGAATATAAACCATTAAGCATAAGAAATGAGAGTCACTGCCAATTCTCTAGGCAGGAGATCTGCAACATTGTGGAGCCTTACTAATGGTGAATGTTTTTTCGTCAGTCATTTCTCTTTACAGATTGGACTTGTAGCAAATCTATGGATTTCCATAAGAAATTAATAAAAGTCAAACATGAACAGCATGAACTTCCTTGAATGAACATTGGTCTAACTCATATGGGATTACTTATTTTACATTATAGTCTGAGGCTGTTCTTCTCTGAGTTTGGTTATTGATGATTGTTGATGTGTAAGCTGACGTATGTCTGTGAACATTTGGAAAACAATTATCACAATACAATTCTGGAAAAAAATGCAAAGTGTGGTTGCCTCAATCGCTAATATAGACCCCTCCTAGTACTTTTGCTAGCCAATTACAATATTAAGTCACCCCTGTGATCATGTGTAAGTAATACAGAGGATAATAGGGGGATTTATCCCTCAAAAATATTTTTTTTGCAACAAAGTTTTGGTAATTTATTTCCACATTTTTTTTCATTTGCGGATGAAAATGGAATTGCTTTTCGCTGTGTGTTGACTAAACCACCATACTCGTGATTTGTGGCGTTTTTTGTAAAATAGGCCCCTCCCACTAACTTCGAGACGAGATGTCAGGTCAGATGTGACTTTAATGTGTGCCATCTGCCTCTGTATATCAGGCAACAGTACAATCCCAAGTGTTAATTTAATTAAAATTAACTTGACTGTAGCAATGTGTAGCATGCTCCACATGGTGTCTCTTATGGAGCATCGGTTGCTTGTTTAGCTCTGAGTTTCGTTATGCAGTCACTACCCCTTTATCTGCACCTCCCCTCTTCCACAAAATGCAATAATTCTTTCAACAGGCTCAATTCGTTAAATCGTATTAATTTAAAATCTTAAACCTAATTTATACTTAATTGTATGATAGTGTCTTGTCTTGCACCGAAAATAGCTGATCTACAAGTTCACAACGCGTCACCTTGGTGTAATACGAGTAAATCATTACCCTTTCACCACAATATCACAAGGCCTAGCCCAAAAGAAACACTGGTGATATGATAATAGTAGCCTACAGTCATGCAATCGGCTTAGTTTATGTTTAAATTGACAGTTTTTGTAGGAATGGCATTTTGTGGTGCTGCAAGTTAAATGTTAAAAAGATATTACTGTGTGTAATCTGAAAGTTGAAAAATTATACTCCCTGAATCTGTTGTACTGAATGCATAAATGTTCATACTCAAAGTTAATTGGCACTTTAGCACTTTGCTATACACATAAATAGCTCATCTAAGCTTGCAATGTGTCATGATGTAACACTTTCTTGGCTGATAGATACACTATTTTCACTAGTCACTTTTATTTAAAGGGGGAAAAAAAGAAATACGTTGTTTTTCCCCAAATGTTTGCTCAAAAGAGGACGGCCAGGTTGAAAGTAGTTAAATTGAAAATGTATACAGTACAGTTTGTCACTCCGACTGTAAGAAAGTTCAAGAAGTTTAAGTGCGCTAATCATTAGATGACCTATTCTCTCCAGGAACATGACCTGTGTGGCACGTGCTATTTATACACCGTGTCATTGGAACACGGCTTCAGTTACGGCCCATGAAAGGACTCCCAACATGTGTGAGACAGGTGCTGCGATGGAGACCAGACCAAAACAATCATGTTGCTAAAGAACAGCACAGTCTGTCTAATTGAGGCCCGTTTGTGCGGCATGGTGCTGAACAATGGATCATGGCTGGCAGATGTACAGGGGGGGAGGGGGGGGCGGGTGCAATGACACACACAAAGCCACCGAGAAAACAATACCTCGGGAACAATGGGTGCATGCAAGTGTGCGCGTACTTGGAGCGAGCGAGTGGGAGAGAGACGGAGGGTAACAGATAATAGATGGGACATGTACCCTGCACCTACTGTAATCTTCTGCAGTAGATTTAGGATGCACCCCCCCCCCCCACACACACACACACACACACTCCCCACCCCCATTTTTCTGAACGATATTCACAGTATTGCTTTGAAAGATCAATCATCATCATTGAGCTGAATAAGAGAAAATTGTCAGATGGTTAACTATTTAATCAATATTATGTTGATGACACTGAAGTGGCTAAGTATCTGAATATCAAGTGTATTATGAATGGATCATGCACATCGTAGTAGAACAGTTAAGTTCACCATAGAGCTCATCACATTGTAAAATGGAACCAAATGGACCCTTACGGGTCAATTCTGTTACATTTGTACACTCTCCGAGCTAATTAGCACAGATGGTTTTACTGTATACACTGTAGGAGCTGCTCTACTCTTAGTTCTTACATCTTTCTCATTGTTATACTTATTGATTTGTGTGTGTAGCTTAATGTTGGTCTTTATTGCAAGCTGCGGTCAGTCTAGCCAGTAGGAAAACTACTTACATCCAGGCCACTGCTATAACTGAGTCAATCCATTAGGTGGGTAGTGAAACTGTGGTCAGTGTCCACAATGCGTAGCTATTATGTATGGCTACAAATTGAATTATTAAGTATACAATTCAGTTATGAGCAGCATGTAAAAACCCAGATAGAGATGGATGTTTTCCTCAGGCGGCAACGCGTTACATCTATACATTAAATTGAAAATGGGAGCCATGACACCAGGGCACAGGAAGCAATTACAGGCAGTCCAAGAACGTAAGAGGCACAAAGTAATATTGTCTGTGTGTGTGTGTGTGTGTGTGTGTGTGTGTGTGTGTGTGTGTGTGTGTGTGTGTGTGCGTGTGCGTGTGCGTGTGTGTGTGTGCGCGTGCGCATCATGTGTGCATCATGTGTGTGTGGCTCCGGCTGTTCGGCAAGTCAACACTGTTTGAATTGGCCCTCTTGTCACCTCTTGCAAGAGGACTGTGAAATCAGGAATTAAACGCTTCAACCATGGTGAAGCGTCTTCAGCCTGATATGTCTTCGTCTCATGTAATTGTTTGTTTATTGGAGCCTGTTCAAAAGCAAATTATTGTGAAGGTGTACAGCGGTTTCTGGGAGCCAGTGTGAAGGCTGCAGGAAGGTCATGTCGGTTAGCTTGAGTAGAATAATAGCAAAGAGTGATGGAAAGAGATAGTGATGGATGGAACACAACAAAAACACGTTTCTTAAAAGGATTGTGACATTTAAAAAGTAATTGTCTCCACCAGGCCGAAGGCATGGGGAGAGAGTATGTTTTGCACTCCGTCCGTCCGTGTGTCCTTCCGTCCGTCCTTCCGTCCGTCCGTTATCAGCTAATCTCCGGCACCGTTGGCCCGATCAATGCCAAACTTTGCACACACACTCCCTGGATGCCAACGATGAACCTCTGCCCCACATTTTCCAGAACGGCCTGTTATAGCGCCACCATGAGGCAGCTTTTCACATTGTTTACCTAAAACTGCACCGATCTGCGTGATACGTTGCATGCACACTCCCTAGAGGCCAAGGACAAACCTTTGACCTGCATTTTCCGCATCTACCTTTTATAGCGCCACCAGGAGGCCGACTTTTGTAAAACACATTTTTTGATATTACTCCTCCAGATTCTGTCCAAAAATCTCACAAATCGTTACACAGTATCTCTATGGTCATGTGCTCAAGTCGGATCTGTCCGATATTTCATATTCCATCCTAATTGGCTATAATTGGCTTTCACAGTTTGCAAGATTGCCCCGTTTTGAACAAAAGCCTCAAATCATGAACGCAGCATGCAATTTACGTGAAATCTTTCACACATTTTCTTACTAGGCTGAGGAATATATCTCACCCTTTTCACATTGGCCTGTTATAGCGCCACCAACAGGTTGATTTTTGCAAAACACATTTTTGGAACAAAATGCTTCAAAAACATGTTTATATTAATCCTAAACATTTTGCCAAACATCTCACACAGTCCTATCCTCCTGGTGGAGACCTGTGCCCAGAAGGGCACTTTTTCTAGTTCTTCTTAATTTTTTGTAGGTTTTCTGAGCTCAATTGCAAACAAAAAAACCTGAACTTTTAATATTCAGTAGATTTTCTGTGGTCTGTGGTTTTCTGGCTCAAACACGTGCTCTGATTTTCCTGCTGACTGTGTCACAGCCTGCAAATCCCATATATGACAATGGGATTTGCCAGCAGATGTCACTGTTTTCATTGCAGCTCAAAAGGCTTCACAGACACAGAAAAAATCCCAACCCACAGAAAATCCACTGCATGTTCAAAGTTCAGGTTTTTGGGGTGTAATTGAGGTCATAAAACCTAAAAGAAAAACGAAAATTTAAAATAAATTAAAATTAACCTTTTAAAAATCAAGAATCGACTTTATTGTCACACATGTTTTTAGAAAGCGAGAAAAATAAAAAGGAATGGGGGACAGGGAGACCGAAAGCAGGGAGAAAAATCACATTATACCATATCAAAATGGGAAAAACTAAATCAAGATATCTACATGCACATACCAGCAACTGTACACTAAAATTACAATATAACATTTCTTCAGCATGTGTAAGCCAACTATACATGAACCAGAGCAGTGAGAGAGCGCAGCATGAGATGACCAGCAACTGAGAGGGTGGCAGCAAAGACCAGGTTAATGGTAACTGGCAAACAGGTCATGACCCTAGTGACCTTTCAACCTTCAGCTTCTGTCGCCTTTTGTGCTTGTTCACTCTACCCCATTTGCTCAGCCTTTCTCTTCTGTTGTACTGACTTTTGCACAATAGGGAAACAAAAAAAAGACATGGCAGGGCGTAGTATACTGTGGTTAACGAGGTATAGAGAAAAAGGCATGATCAAATGATTTAACAGGGCCCTCACATGTCTACGTCACACCACGATCCAACCTATATGCCCATAAATTTGGGCCACAAATCGGCAAGCATTGGTTTTTGTTGTATCTGACATCAGTAGGCCTATATGTTTCATTGGGACGTCCACCTACCGCCGTCCACCCTGCACCCTCCACCCAAAAGGCACTTTTAATATAGAATAATATATGTATTACAGTTTTTCCCTCTGCTATCCCCCCTCGGTTTGTAGACAAAATACACTATGTTGTTTTTAATATTATCCTTTTGAAAGATATGCACAAATATAGGTTTATGTACATATGTGTATGTTGTCAATAAAGACACAATATCGATCAATGAAAAGTACAGTCCTCATCCACGCTATACCTTCTGTGGTGATCTTCAGAAAAACTGTCATTGTGATGTAATGGCGACCACTGACCATTATTATGAACATGGCAGGCTCATGCTTTATGAAATATGTTATGAAATGATTAAATGAATATGCATTAGAAAAGCTGAAACAGGAATGGGAAGTCGGGGACATTTAATAGGCAATTGGAAGCAGAACACCCATCGAGTGTGCATTAACGGAAACAAAACGGGCCGCGCCCCGGCCTCCCAGCCCAGTGCTGACGAGTGCTGCATGAACCAGAACAGACGGGCATGGCAACACCCAGCCCAGTCAGGGGCATGGCATCAAATAGTATCAAAATCACCCTGGTCCTGTCTCTGTCGCCCTGTGGCTTGACAGAGCATCCTTCATATGCCATCTGTCAATCCCCCCGCCTCAAGCCTCTTCCTCGCCACAACACTACGCACCATGTGAAACCCGGTAATGAGGGGATTAACTGTTTGTGTGCCAGAGGATGAACAGATGATGCTCCAACTGAAAGAAAGATAGACAGGTATGTAGATAGACAGACAGGTATATAGACAGACAGAAAGACAGACAGACAGACGCATATACAGGCATATACTGTACATCATTTTAATGCACATAGACGGAACGGGACACTGTAAAATCTTGAGTGTTCTTTTATTTCTGAGAGTGTGAAAATGGGGCCTATGTGGACTTATACACAGTGGAATACTTTGTTATTTTCATCCATTTGTAAATCTGAGAGTGTGCAAATGTTACAAGTAACACTCTGGGTGTTACTGACTGTGGACAGATGGATTATAGCATTGTTCTTCCATTGCTCTCCTCCAATAATCTGTGGCTGGTTGACAGAGCTGAGTGACAGCTGCAGGGACTGGGAGCAGGTGTGATGGAGGGGCTAGAGGAGACAGAGACTAATTTAGCCCATACACTTGTGGTGCTAACAAGACCTGCCTATATGCACACACATGCACACTATATGACAGAGTCACCATCATCTGTTCTCAGCCCCCATATGCATGACCCATTCTTCCAGGAAGTAAGTGTGTGTGTGTGCGTGTGCGTGTGCGTGTGTGTGTGCGCGTGCGTGCGTGCGTGAGTGCCTGCGTGGGTGCATGTGAGTCCACACCATATGGACTCACCTAGAGATCTATCAATTGATGATAGACGAGGATGTCAATGGAGTGTGATGGATAAACCAGACAATCTTCTCTGGAACATTCGCTTTTTTGTTTGGCTTTGTTGGGCGTTGCTAGAAAAGATATTCACCAGGCCCTTTAAATTGTTTGTATTCTCGTTCCTTAAAATGTGTTCACAATTAGTTTTTCTTTTGTTTGTCTGTTTGTTTGTTTTTTCAAAGTTGGAATGGAGATATAATCTATCAATCAATTTGTCTGAATAAACCCTAATAATTATAGCCCATCTGCATTCAAATAATAATCACTACCACAATAGCTGTGCGTATTCCACATTTAATATACCTCATTCAGTCGTTATCCAATTGTATTTATATTTCTATCTTTTTCTGTTAGTGCAAAATTAATTTCATTCTGATGATAATTATGTTCATTCAAGGTCTCGGCTAAGGTTGTGTTGTATTTGTGCTAAAGCCAGAAGATGCTCATCTTTGTCTTTCTAGAGGACCACTTGATCTCCGCAGAATACAAGCCTGAATGATTGCAATTACTTGTGAGCACTGTACAACAACCAAACTTAATTCTTAGAGCTACGGAGAAAAAAAACTGATTCTGATTCATGAATAACATTTCTACTCCAAATCATTTTTTCAAGGATGCAAAATAGTATATATAAATAGGTGTATGACCTTCTGCCTGCCTATTAGAAATACCACATTACACAGATATCTAGATATCTTTGAACCGGCATGAACATTGCAGATTTCATTTGATTCTATAAAAAAAACCCAGGAATAACAGCCACAAACATGTTTGCTAAACATAAAGCTGTTGCACCAGGCTGTCTAATGTGCCTAGCATAATTCACACATGCCTTGTTTTGTTGTCATTCTCCCACCTGGCCAAAACAGAATCTGTTTCTCGTGGAAATGTGCATTTTGAGTGACCCAGATTGTTGTGAGCAATTTACTTCATATACAAAAACAGATCAGAGAGATAACTGCTAGGCTGAAATGCCTGATTGCACCATGCAGTGGGGTTGCACAACGAAAACAGCTGATCTACAAGCTCACAACTGATGCATTGTGAGCTATAGATTTATAGAGTGACTAATTTGCCTAATACACTGACACCACGCTAGACAGGAACGCCCAAAAACGTCACATCCGGGGTAAGAATTTACCCCGGAATTTTCTATGGCTGCCAATGCAACTTGGTCCAATCCTTAATCACATACGGACAAACATCTATGCCGATGCTATCTAACTTGCGGAGGTAGCGTGCCTTGTCCACGGGCAACAGATCTTTCAACGTATGGCATTGCAAATACGTTTGATAATCGCTACTCTGCTCAATATTGTTTTGAAAATGCCGCAAATTGCATTGCAGTGAACGAGCGAAAATCACAACTTCCCCCGTTTGTGGGCGGAGTCACAGTTTGAGGCGCTGTTTTATGCGCCGTGGTGTCAGTGTATGGTCATAGCAATAGAAACACATTTCTCCATGTGACTGAGATTTCTACCACACTCCTGAACTTAACTCAATATACTGTAGATATCATATGACGTATATACAGTAGTGTTGTGTTGTGTTGTAAAGAGCCTAGACAATGAGCTCTTATTATACTGTATTGTATGTGCAGGGGCTAAAATGGAAGTAAAACAATAATCCCTGCTGCGCACAACATCCATATATTCATTAACCGCCACCTTGGCTTTACCTATCAATCCAAGGCCGAGGAATTAATGTTAATGAGTCTCGTTGTCGTTGTCTGCAGCCCGCGCTATGGAAATGAAGCCATACTGAGGCGAGACGTGCGACACACGGGTGTGAAAACTGATAGAGGAAACAGATAGATGGAAAGGAGCAGATTGAGCCTCCAGGCCCCAGATCTCACTGCACAAGATGGGAGAAGGAAAGGTGTTGTCCCAGACTGTTAAGGCTGTAAAAGCCTCAGTGTTAATTAAACTCATAGTGAACAAAAAAAAGTTAAATTAAAGCTTAGGATTTGTGTGTGTGTGTGTGTGTGTGTGTGTGTGTGTGTGTGTGTGTGTGTGTGTGTGTGTGTGTGTGTGTGTGTGTGTGTGTGTGTGTGTGTGTGTGTGTGTGTGTGTGTGTGTGTGTGTGTGAAGCGCTGGCTGTGGACAGCAGATGTCAGACCTCTCAGCCCTCCCCCCGCCCAGGGAGCACCTGTTGGGTCAGGACCATCTGGAGGCTGGGCCTGGCCGGGCCTTCAGCGTGGACTGATGCTCACAGGGCCTGACGTGACGCAGCACGCTGACCAATGATACATAATCACACCGCAGGACAAAACGCCCTCCCTGCCGTCCTGTCCTCATCCGTCCACCTCTCCCAACCGCTCTCCTCCTCGCCTCTGTTACGCCCGCTTCCTCTGTATCCCTTCCTCTGTATCCCTTCCTCTCTCTCTCTCTCTCTCTCTCTCTCTCTTTTCACCCTCGCTTCGCTCGCGCTATCGTTGCAGTACAAAGACGGTTTGTACTGAGGGTGGAGATAACAGCAGCATTGAACAAGTACATCACCCTTTTGTGCGAGAGGCATAGGCGGGGGCGAGGGGATTAGTAGAGGTGTGTGCATAAACCAACAGAAGACATTGAAAGCAGAAAATAGCACTGAGGTGACCTTCAGTATACAGTCTGCTGTACTGAGGGTTGTCCTCTGTACGTACTGCAGGCTGCACTGCTAAATCACTCTTCATCAGTGCTCAATGCCTGTACTTTGTGAAAGTGAAAGTTGCTCTGTCAAAAGTGCATGCTTTTTAAAGTATTCAAAAGTACAACAAGTTAGTACATTTTCTTTTTTAATACAGATGCATTGCTGTATTCCCCCAAAATATTTTCCAGATAAAACAATAATAATAGGAAAAATATCAAATCTTCAAGCTCACAACGTGTCGTGATGCGATACTTTTTAGCAATTAAATGTCAAAAGTACAATATTTGAAAAGTCAAAAGTACAATATTTGTCTTTGAAATGTAGTGGAGTGAAAGTCATCCAAAAAATACAAATAATAATAATAAAAAATGAATAATAAGTACAGTATTCAAGTAAATGTGTGAAGAAGCCTTGGCATCACAACTAATATTCTTATCTTCAGCGTTCAGTAAGTCCAAGAGTGCACAAATGGAACCAAGTGGACCCAGAAGGCTCCATTTGGTTCCATTTGTACACTCAGTTAAACGAAACCCTGGGGACTTTACAGTGTGAGTGCATGTGCAAGCATAATAGCTCTGTGTGCACGGCACGTGTACGTGTGTGACACGTGCGTGTACGCTACTCTACACTGTATATATGCGTCCATGTTTTGTGTGCACGCGTGCATGTGTGACTGTGTGTGTACATTATCGTCTGTCTATTCCGGGGTCATGTTTGATAAGCCCTGGAGTGATGTGAGGAGATGAAGTGACAGTTTGTCAGAAAGCGGGTCACAGGGCTAGTCAGTGTGTAGGCGGCCCTCTGTGCCCGTCTACCAGGCATAATTAGGTGCTCATTACCATATCAGTCAATTACCAACTACCATCCTGGTTGCTTTCTCTCAGGAATCTGCCCTTATGGACACCAGCAATGAAGAAGGGTCCAGGTTTTTTTTTTTGTCCTGCATGGGCCCCGAAGTGATTATTTCTCCTCCGTTCCTCCTCTTCCTCCCTCCTTCCTCTTATTATTATGTTTGCTGTAGTGGTAAAACAATGGCTGAGGCGTTTTGCAGTATTGCTGCAGGCGCCATCTGTGATGGAGAGGGGGAGGCACAGCAATACCCATCCATATGGTCAGAGCATCAGAGGCACGCTCGATCTGCTCATCAAACTCCTGTCATTGTCATCAGCCACTATATGGATTGCACTGTTTCCCAAACAGGGAGTCGGGACCCATTTTTGCGTCGCGGACCCATTTCTCTGGGTCATGATTAAGTGTCCCTATTTTCCCTTCAGTTTCCACATTTTTCCTTCAGTTTCCAAATTTGGTAATTATTTCAATGGATTATAAAAAGATTTTTTTTCGAAATAAAGAAATATCAAATGTTTCCAAAATAACATATAGTATAAACAATATTTTTTTTCTCACTAGTTTGGGTCTGTAAGAGCAATCAAATTTCTCTTTTGGGTCTCGAGCTAATATTTTTCAGAACCTCTTTATATTAAAACCCATCCTCAGTGTTAACTGAACTGAATGAGAAGTGGACCCAAATGGTGTCCATTTGGGACAATATTATCTTTTTACACAATGTCGCCATGCAGCATTTCGCTGAATTTATTTCAGAATTCCCAAATTGGACACGATAGTGTCATACAGATGAGAGGGTCATAAGAAACAAAAAAAAGAGCACACCATGTTCAACCGTTTCTTTTATTATCTACCTGCCACAGAGACAGAGTGGTTGCTGTAGCTTGATATCAATTTTCATCTTGCACTAATGGAATAACATACCACCCCAACATCAGCCCCCTCCCCCAATCTTTGATTGGTGTTGGGGGGCTTAGGGCTGTTTTAGACATACCCATCTGCTGTCTCGCACCTTCTAATCTGTAACATCACACACACACACACACACACACACACACACACACACACACACACACACACACACACACACACACACACACACACACACACATGCGCGCGCACGCACGAAGACACACACGCACATACGTACGTGCACACATGTACACAAGCAATTCTTCCAATGGCTACCCCCTGCTACGTATATTGGAGTATCTCATATCCAATGAATACAATAGTGCCAGTCTGCCAGAAGATCCTTGCTTCACATTTATGAGTACCAGCTCAATCATGTACTGTAGCCTATAGATACAATAAAGATGATAAAGTAACAGTGAGCCGTTCACTTTATTCATTTTCATTAAGTACATGAGCCAGCTCTGACAATGGCCTGTGTTGTAGAGTATGTTTCTGTCCAACAGGAAAACACAGAACAGAAGAGGAAACAGATTAAAGGAGAGGAGAGAGAAGAACACATATGAGAAGGAAAAAGTCAAACGTTGGAATTTGGTGAAAGACACAAGGGCATTGGATGCACAATATTAAATAAGCATGATGTGTACCCCATATAGGCTATTTCATTGACGGGAGTCCCCCAGGGGCCTATACTAGGCTATAGGCCCCTTGGTTTTTCCTGTATATCACCAAATATTTTCAGTGAATGTTCACCCCGTTTCATGTTGTTAACCCATTTTGACCTGAGATCAGATTCTAAAAATGTCTTCTACATCCTGACAGTTTTCTGAAAAAGCTATGTTTCTATGTCAGTCGTTCTTCGATTTTTCAAAAATAGCAGACCTACAAGCTCGTAGCGCGCCACTCGGTGGCGCGCTATGAGCTTGTAGATCTGCTATTTTTCAATAGCTAAAGCATAACCTAATGTTAACACCAAAATGGGTTCCCGCCCAAAATTAAAGAGGACGTGAGGACATGTAGATCTGCTTTTTTGCCACGCGCGCAACACTGTTGTACGATGGAGCAGAAGCGTCAGAGAGTGCTGGAGCGAGGGCATGAGGACGATAGAGCTGAAAGCGTGCAGAAACCAAGATAACCAGTTATCCCTCCCTTATCTCACTCTCTACCTTTATTTTCCTTTGTCGCTCTCTCCGTATCTCTCTCTGTATCTCTCAACCTCGGCAAATAATAGAAGCCTTGAAACAAAGCCCACTGTGACTGTGGTTTTTAATTGGCTTTCAGAATTCATAATTTATACGGTGCCTTGATGTGCAGACACTAGCGTATACTATCTGCCTGGCTCTGCCATTATTACTCGCAGATGCTCTTGTCTTTTACATATTAAGCATATACAGTTAATGCAAGAGAACAGAAATGGTTGAAAACAAATGTGCTTGAGTCGTGATTCTTCTGGCAATCTATTTTTGATTAGAAAATGCCCTTAATCAGTTGCCCGGCCCAGGGGGGGGGGGTTAAAATGAATTACTGTTGTGGTGGAAAGTCTGCAACAAAACAATATCGACAGTGAATGTCAACAATTGACCCAATTACGAGGAAATGGGGATGAGCTTTTAAATGTGGCGTGTTTGCGTTGGCGGGTGCGCTGCGTGTTGGCTGTGTGGACGGCCTAATGCTCAGCAGATCACAGGGATTGGGGTGTTGTTTAAAGGCTCAGCTGAACAATAGACAGGGGACTTCTCCTCTCCTCTCCCCTCTCTTGCCTCAGGCACTGTAGAAGCCTGGCCGACCCTCCTCTCTCTCTCCGTCTCCCTCTGTGTCTCCCTCCCACCACCTTGCGCTAACTTGACCTCTCCCTTCCTGCCTTTCACCCTCTGCTCCTTTCTTCTCCCCTCCGCTCTTCCCCTCCTATTGCCACAGACACACAGTCCTTCTCCTTGGCTGCACAGTTAACATCCTCTGTGAAATGTCCCCATCAAGACCTGTTTGTGTCTATTTTTTTTACACGGAGGATTTTACTGTGCCATGGGATGGTTTCAGGGACGGCTGTCCTGATTGTAGATTTCTAGACCAATCATCCCTGCTCCTGTTTGCCCTCTGGTCAACTGCCCCCCCCCCCCCCCCTCTCCCCCCAGACCACAGCAGAGGGGACTGAAGGAGGCAGACTGGGGAATGAAATGGGGTGATGAGTTGTGTGGGTCAGGTTTGCCTCTTGGCCTCAGTCAGTCCCAGACAGATGGACCCTGTCCCACATCCTTGTGTGGCCCTGCCTTGTGGGGTCAGCCTGGGACTGTAGCCGTGTTACCACAGCCTTGAGGACCAAATGCTTGCCCAGACTGGAGCCCTGTGGGAGCCCAGCCCTGTGCAGCACTGGGACCAAAAGGCCCAGAATCCCAGCCAAGCCCATATGCTTCAGGCAGTCAAAACCCCCTGATTTCAGCCCAATAACCACAGCCAATTATCTTTGGCCAGAAAGCAGCCTGGGACCGCCACCCTTACGTCAATTGTTTTCCTTTAAACAAATGCTTGTTTATCTAATGCTTACAGCAGAATGCATACAATAAAAACAATAAATGCTGTCTCAGTAAAGCGGTAAATATATCATACTGTAAACAAAAATGAACAGAATATTCACTTCAATTCAATTTCTTGCATGCTTATTTATTATTAGTTGGTTAAAATGTTGAATGTCAATGCAAATTATTGAGATTATAGGAATGAAATGACAAGGGCTGCCAAAGGGAAGTGGGAAGGAAAACAAAACAAACAAAAGCACACATACAGTACAGCAGCACACCAACCTTCTCTTTGTGCTGCCATCCAACTTTCTTTCGAGTTTAGCACAACGCTTGGCAGCTGTGTGTTTTTTGCATCTCTAAATGTCTTACACATATTTCCTCTTTTTTTATCTAACACGTTTGAAAGGTGTAATTATTTTGGGCCCCCTTGAAATATCCCCGGTGTGTTCGCCGGCGTACGTGCGGTGCTCGGCACGTATAATTTAATTTGAATTCATTACTCCCCCCTCCTGTCAGTTAATATATTCATGACTTCCAATTCCCTCTGAGCTGTCCCACCACCTGGAGTGTCCTCCCTCATCTGTGTCAGTCCTCCCCCCTCCTCCTCCCCCTCCTCCCCCCCTGCCCTTCCTCCTCCTCACCCTCCCTGGCCCTGAAGGATCCCTGGGGGGCCATGAAGGGGTGTTAGGGCCGGGGTCATGGAGGCTGGGGGGGCCCCACTGTCATTAGGCTGCAGTGGAATGTGTTAGCAGGGACCAGCTGGGACCAGCCAGCACTGTCCTGGACCTCTCAGGGGGAGCAGTGCTGGTACTGCATGCTGGTGTGCACATGTTTGTTTGTGTCCGTGCGTCCGTGCGTGCATGTGTGCGTGCATTTATCCGTGTGTGCGTGCGTGTATGCGTGCGTGGTTGTGTGTGTGTGTGTGTGCATGCATCTCTGTTAACTTGGCGTGTTGTCCGATCGTCTGTGTGTAAGCGTGTGTGCGTGCGTGCGTGCGTGCGTGCGTGCGTGCGTGCGTGCGTGCGTGCGTGCGTGCGTGCGTGCGTGTGAATGGATGAATGTAATACACTTTATAAATTGCTTTGGAATTAAAGGCCCTATTGATGCCTCAAATTAGCAAAGCAGAGAATAAAAACATGCAGAACACAGAATTGTCCCACAAATTATTCAGTTGATGCTTGTCAGATTGCACTTTTTGACGGATGTATAGTTTCACATTACCAAAGGATGAAGAATTAGATGATACAGATACAGATAAGCTCCATTGGAGTGTCAACTCTATGGGAGACATTCACTGAATGTACCTGCTGGGAAAGCTTTATTATGCTTACTTATATAGCCATTAAAACTATAATTATATAATATTAAACCATACCAAACCATACCTAAACTTAGCAATATAACAGTGTGTCTTAACTAAACTCAATCAATTGCTTGTTATGTTATGTTTAAGGTGATTTCCATGAAAAAAAGGAAAAAGAAAAACATTAAATTTAATTAATTCATTACACCCATGCCAAAACGTAACTATAAAAGTGCCTAAAATGAATGGATCCACTTCCATGGGTCAACAAGAAAATATGCCTTTTTTTCTTTGCTACTATTAAAAGTTAGATGATACTTCAGTCACAGAAGAGAAGCTCCATTTCCGTTCAGAAACCCGTCCATCATCGTTAGGCAGACTTTTTTTAAACAAGATCTTTTTTTAAATATATTTAGATTTCTATTATTGTGAGAACGATGGCTTCCATTTTTGCATTACATCCTTCAATAAATGGACTAGCTGAACAGTCAATGGCTTCCCCTCAGTTTCATTGGAAAAACAATATTGAGCTACAACTTCAGAATGCTTCTTTCTCCCTCCTGACGCATATTCTTCTCTTCTCTTCTCTTCTCTTCTCTTCTCTTCTCTTCTCTTCTCTTCTCTTCTCTTCTCTTCTCTTCTCTTCTCTTCTCTTCTCTTCTCTTCTCTTCTCTTCTCTTCTCTTCTCTTCTCTTCTCTTCTACCCCTCCCTTTCACGTTCTCTGCGGGGTCTCACTCTCCGTCTTCGATATTCTCTTTCTCTTTTATGTTGCACCTTTGTGCCATGGCGCTCGTCCGACACTGACTGGAATATGTCCCTTCTGTCGGGTGAATATTTCATGGATGGGATCAGCCCTAAGTTTGATCGTTGCGGGGTGCCGGTGTAGGAGTTCAAAGGAGATGGAGGGTCCCCTGACAGTCAGCCAAAACAGGGGGGGGGGGGGGGGGGATTGGGGGTTCGCAAGAGGCGGGGTTGGTGTGTGGGGTGTGGGGGTCACTGGGGGAAGGGAGGGGAGGAATATGGCGTGGTTACCGTGGTATGACGATCTTCCATTCAGCACTGTATTCAGCAGAGTTTCAGCACCACCAGCCCCCTGGACAGCTCCCTTGGTCAGACACTGGAAAACATGGAGCAGTTTGGAGTGTGTCAGTGTATATGGTTTGTTTGGTTGGTTAGAAGGAGAATCTTCATGGGAATGATTAGAATTAGATGAAAATATGTTGTAATGTATGTCTAACATTGCATCCATTTGTTTATTCGTGCATCTTACGGATTTCTGTGGATCTGTGACGTCTCTCTCTCTCTCTCTCTCTCTCTCTCTCTCTCTCTCTCTCTCTCTCTCTGTGTGTGTGTGTGTGTGTGTGTGTGTGTGTGTGTGTGTGTGTGTGTGTGCGTGTGCGTGTGTGTGCGTGTGCGCGTGCGTGCGTGCGTGCGTGTGTGTTGGACAGAGGAGAGGAGAGGGGGGTTCATTATTAATCAGGGTCCTTCCCTCAGTGTGAGAGCTGCTCACTCGCCATGGCTTAATGACTGAAAATGAGCCATAATTATGGGCTGTCAGTCTGGCCCCCTCTGCTCTGCCATCTCAAGGGTGCCTGTCCTCCACGGCTGCACCACACCCAGACCACAAAGACACTCTGCCTCGTCTAATATCACTGCAATACGTTGAGTGAGAGCGCAATCTAATATTTAGAAACCCAAAAGCAAATGTGAGGACATGCTTGCCATTGACATACACGACCAGTCGGCCATTGTAGGACCCCCCCCCCCCTCACCAATGCCCATTTATTGCAAGCACTGCATGCATGAAACAATGGATTTTCTTCCTATACGTGTATATATAGTTTGCTGATTTTGTTCCTCTCTCAAGCATGTGGTACAAGTAGGTCTGGCCATTAGTTTGACTGGGAAACAAAGGATCTGTGATAGCAAAATATCTCATGTTCCACGCTACAAAATCTGACAAAGGAGGAGCTCTGATGGCTGGCTTCTGCAGTTCCACCAGGAAAGATGAGGGACAGATGCATGATGCAGTCCCCCCCCCCCCCCTCACCACCTCTCTCTCCCGCTCTCCCTCTTTCCAGCCCCTCCTTATAGCTCTCTCCCATTCCTCCCTCCCTCTGCCCATCTCCCACTCTCTCTCTCCCCATCTCCCCCTCTCTCTCTCCCCATCTCCCCCTCTCTCTCTCCCCATCTCCCCCTCTCTCTCCCTCCCCATCTCCCCCTCTCTCTCTCCCCATCTCCCCCCTCTCTCTCCCTCTCTCCCCCTCTCCCCCTCTCTCTTTCCCCATCTCCCTCTCTCTCTCCCCCAGGTCTATCTCTCCCCATCCCCCCCTCTCTCTCTCCCCCCTCTCCAGGTCTATCTCTCCCTCTCTCCCCCTCTCTCTCTCCCCATCTCCCTCTCTCTCTCTCCCTCTCCAGGTATATCTCTCCCTCTCTCCCCTTCCCTCTCTCACCCTCTCCCCCTCTCTCTCTCCCCATCCCCCCTCTCTCTCTCCACCCTCTCCAGGTCTATCTCTCTCTCTCTCACCCTCTCCCTCCCACTCTGTGCACTTAAGCTCATCGTTATGCGGCGTGTGGTTTGTCAGAGCTGATGATGAATTTGTTTATGAGTGGAGAGAGATGATTTCCCTCGAGTGGTCTCTCGCCTCTCCCTCTCTCTCTCTCTCTGTCTCTCTCTCTCTCTCTCTCTCTCTCTCTCTCTCTCTCTCTCTCCATCCCCCCCACCACATCAGTCCAGCCAATCATAAGGACCCTCTCTCACTCCTGTCTTTTCCTATACCCAGAGGGCACTTCTCACAGTCATCACACTACCCTGCTGACATCTGTGTGTACAGGAACTCCAGCCAGTCCAAGTTGGACTTGGACAATACGGGCCACAGAAATACGAGCCACTGTGTATTCTCCCCTAACAGACAGAGTGGAGGGACCTCTGCAACCCCAGCTCGTCCGGTCCCTCCTGGCTTGTCCGGCAGCTGGATTAAGACACTGATATGTACAGTATAGCAGCTTTAACCACTTAAGCCTCATTTATTTCCACCCATGATGGTATCACCCGGCAGAAATAGTTGATCTACAAGGCCAGAAATGTTGAAAATGTTTTACTTTTACTCAGAAGTACCTGATACTGTACATCCGATGCTTGAGCCCGACAGACATTTACTGCTTGACTGTCACTCCCTGACTCTCTCCTCATTTCCAGTCAAACTACACTGTTCTATCGAAATATAAAGGAAGAAATGCCGCAAAAATATCTAATCTCACAACATGGCGTGTTGTGAGCTTGTAGATTGCTTGCTATTTTGTTTGTCTGATGTTCAATATGGATGGGGTTCAAGGGGTTATAGAGCGAATGGTCTGTAGTCTACTACACACACACATGAACCACCAGAACCCTGTGTAATGCTTCTTATGCAGAGGAACCAGCGACTGCATTGTGGAAGCTCTCACAAAATGAGTAATATGCTGCTTGTTTAAGTCTTATAGCAGCTCTTACAACATGGCCAGTTAAAAATGTAAGCATGTTGATGCTGCCGACAGTACAAACCATCTTGTTTGACAGGTTCCCCTCCTGGGCTCTTCAATATGAACATGCTGTTTGAAATCTGCCAATGCACACACATGTATGGCATGTATACGTAAACAGACGCACGCATGTGCCACGCACGCACGCACGCACGCACGCACGCACGCACGCACGCACGCACGCACGCACGCACGCACGCACGCACGCACGCACGCACGCACGCACGCACGCACGCACGCACGCACGCACGCACGCACGCACACACACACACACACACACACACACAGACCAACGCACATAAATAGCCCTGTTGGAGGTGGTAGAAGTGCAAGCTATTATCAATTAATCTTTGCTATGTTTTTCCTCTTGCAGAGACTGGTACCATATGGTTCTCTGTCAGCCATTGCTTTTAATTTACTCCTTGTGTCTGCTGTGAGAGCAGACTAACAATTTATCTGGATTGCTGTTTTGAATGTGTGAGTGTAGGGAGCTGTGAGAGAGCTCCATACAGTACAGACATTATGCTTCATTTATAGACTATAAATCAGGCTTTACACATAAAACATACAGTGGACACACTTCATCAGGCACGGACAGCATAGTGACAATGAACACAACTCACAAACATGACCATAGACTAGCAGGGGTTTGCAACCTTCTTGACATGAGTGACAGGTTTTTATTTTCTTGATGGCCAATGTGCCAAATCAACATTACGTTTAATTATGACAAGCAGCACATCATGCTATATATTTCCAACAGATTTTGAATATCCATATATACCAGTAAGATGCCCTGAGGTCGCGTGCATGCATTCGCCTGGGTGACGGCAGAGTGGGCAGACGGCAGACTGCTGCATGGGCGAGCGCTGGCGCTTTGGCATGGGTGAATTGAATGAATTCTGTAGTGGCCATATATGGAGCGTGTCTTGAGTGTACAGGGTTTGATGAGGTCAGATCAACTTATGGAATGTCAGAACAGGAAGGACGGGTGGGGGAGGATCAACATATGGAATGTCAGAACAGATTTTGAAGGGTTTGAAGTTTGATGTCAGATGTAGAGTTGCTGGTCCATATACAGTATGCAGATCTAGGTAATGATGCAGTGTTCTCCATGTATGGTTATTCAGGGTTAGATGAGGTATAAAAATGCACAAGATCTAAGGGCCTCAATGATGTCTCCATGATGTCACGGGATGTCACGAGGCGTGACCATATATGGAGGCGTGATGGCGTCTACATCGCGACTATACATATGCCCATATATGGAGATCCCTGATGATGTCATGTGATGTCATGTGATGTCACGAGGCATGGCCGCATATGGAGGCATGGGGTGGGTGACGGACGGACGGACTGACTGACGGGAAATCCACGTTTTCATAGTAAATGCGGTCGCAATAACCATTATTTTATTTTTCTGAACATTGTAATGATCATTAGATTCAAAGCGATAACCCACTTATATTCCAGACTCGCTCAGCCAGTCCAGAAAACAGTGTTTGAATGAATGTAGAATTATGTCCAGGGGACATAATTTAATTTACTAAATGTTTTTCAATATTTTATTTCAAAAATACAAATCCTCTCTCTCATGCTGATAGTAGTGTGCCAGTGATTACCCTCGCCATGTGCCAATGTTGGCACACATGCTTAATGTTGCCTAGCTCTGGACTAGAGAACAGCACATTTGGACACAAGACAAATTCAATTTCAATTCGTTATTATTCTCATGTACCGAGTTAAAGATGAAATGGCAATATGGCTTCTTCCATCTAGATGTTATATATGCTTGTGATGATTACTAAGAAGCAATCCTTCCACTTGAAGGGGCAAGCTCGCGGATGTCTGCGCAGAGGAATACGGACGAGCTGCAAAGTTCTCATGGCCACTTCCAGGATGAATTCAGGCAACAGCGAGAGGAAAGGAGAGAAAGATAATGCATGGGAGCTCATGCCGCTGAGTTGACCTATACATTTACTGACTCAATGCATTTGTCCTGCATTCTTCTCATGCCCTCTCCAGGAGGAGATGGCCCTGCAGGTCTTTATGCAAGGACTCCAGCCTGACTCTGTTCAAGAGCATGCTTACCGGCCCATGGACACAAGTCTGAGATACATGCTGCAGGCTACTGCTGAACCATGAGGGGCTGTTCCAAACAATCTTCTACAAAACCTTTCTGTTTGTGTCACTTGTTTTGTGGCAATTCTTACTGTAAAGTCGACACACTGGCTCGTTCCTTACATAGTTAACTATACTGGTTACTGTAGTTTTTGTTGTAGCGAGTAACAATTTGGAACACAGTGAATATAACCAACGAACAGATGAGATGACCAGAAGCGTTTTGGCTTGTCTACTGGCAAGCACTATAGAGTTTGGATATACAGTAACTGTAGGCTACTGTTCCAACACATCTGTGCAGTTTTATGAGAGAGATGGATAGAGATAGATTGAAAGAGAGCCAGGGGGGTTCAGAACTACAGGCCCATTGTCCCTGCCCTACTGTGTGTGTGTATGTGAAGGGAGTAGGCGGAAAGATGGAAAGGTCATCTGTACCGTGGAGGAAGGGTTAAGGACAGATGCATGCATGCATGCGTGCGCGCGAGCGTGTATGTGCGTGCTTGTGTGCGTGTGTGTGTGTGTGTGTGTGTGTGTGTGTGTGTGTGTGTGTGTGTGTGTGTGTGTGTTTGGAGGGGGTAGAGATAATTCTGAAGGTCTCAGGTGGACAAAGACATTTTCAGACTGAGGTGAGGGTATAGGATAAATGAGGGAATGAATGGAGTGTGTGTGCGTGCGTGCGTGTGCGCGTGTGTGTATGCGCATGTGTGAGGCGTGGTGTGTCTGTGTGTGATGGATGAGGTGTGCTCATCTGGTCTCTCACTACAGATATTATGGTCAAACAGACAATCTATCAGTGGATATTAGAGCAGAGGATTCCTTTACGCTCTCTCTGTCTCGTCAGTTAATTCTCTGCACTGCTCTACCTAAAGCCAGTGTTTTTGGCTATAGAAGATCAAGATAGACTCTGTAATCATTTACATATAAGTTCAAATGGAAAGGAAGTCTGCTCTGCTCCGTCAGCGTTTTGTTTATTCAAACACTGACATAAAGTGACAACGTTTCGGCCATGACTCACACTGTGGAGCAGAACTGTTGTGCGGACTTCCTTTCCTGTATCTATACCTTTGTCCAGCACCAGCGAGGGACTATGGGTGTGCGCAACCCTCTTGTTTTTAAACTAATCATTTACATAGCTCATAGATAGACACAAAAAACATACGCTTAAAATAGCACAATGCGAGGGGAGGGTGTAACAAGATTTACTTAAAAATACACGATGAAACAAAATGAAGATTGAGTGCTGAATAAAGTTTCCTCAAACAAGAACCAATTAGGTGTTATACTTGTGACAATGTTGCTCTGTGGTGTGCAGCTGCTTAACCCATTTTGTGCGGGAACCCCTTTTGGTGTTTCAAGCATTCTGTTATACTTTAGCTATTGAAAAATAGCAGCTCTACAAGCTCATAGCGCGCCACCGAGTGGCGCGCTATGAACTTGTAGGTCTGCTATTTTTAAAAAATCGTAAAAATGCGGCACAAATCTTTGAATAGGTATATATATTCTTTCAGAGCGAACGTTTTATTTTATTTCGACGTCAAGCCTAAATGGGTTAAAACCCTTCCCACATCATCACACTCTCACACATCCTTCCATGTGGTGTTACCTGCTCCTGCGTTCTTACAAGCACACCCAGGTGTGAGTTCGTCGGCAATGAATTCGCGCTGAGGCCGGCAAAAAACTGACAATATTGTGACACGGGGTGGGGGGCCCGCACGTTACACCTCCACTGTGGCAGCTGTGTCTGTGGAATGGCATCAGGAGCCCCATATGCAGGCAGCACTCCCTCCCATCTCATCTGGAGATGCCAGCAATATATGCTGCGGGAGCCATGCAGGGTTGCATGGATAAGTGTTTTTTTTTCGTCGTGAGGTTTGACATGAGAGTTAGAAGGGGAAAATATAATGCATATTGGAACACATGTGAAATGTAGTGTGTCCCTGTGTGTATGTTGCTGTGATGTACAACCTCTGAGTAAATTCAACACAGCCCAGGGGAAC
>NC_136808.1:15651739-15654239 GCF_951216825.1 Electrona antarctica | reverse complement strand
TTTGCACTGTGTCTGTTTTTGAGCAGCTGAGAGAGAGAACAGTGTGAACATACACATACATTCACGCAGGGGGGGGGGCGGGGAGGGGAGCCAGGCGGTACCTCTGCTCCACTTGACTGTGGTCCAAAACGACAGCTGACGACTGCTGCACCGACATCATGGACGAGCAGATGTGACGGCAGCTTTCCAAGTAGCGGCAGTCACTTCATCCCTCCTCTTTTGGTCTCCGCTCGTTTCTCCTCCTCTTCTTCTCCCCTTCAGGAGGATGGTATACTCTGTCAACAGTGCCTGTCTACCTGTCTGTCTGTCTGTCTGTCTGTCTGTCTGTCTGTCTGTCTGTCTGTCTGTCTGTCTGTCTGTCTGTCTGTCTGTCTGTTTGTCTGTCTGTCTGTCTGTCTGTCTGTCTGTCTGTTCTGTCTGTCTGTCTGTCTGTCTGTCTGTCTGTCTGTCTGTCTGTCTGTCTGTCTGTCTGTCTGTCTGTCTGTCTGTCTGTCTGTCTGTCTGTCTGTCTGTCTGTCTGTCTGTCTGTCTGTCTGTCTGTCTGTCTGTCTGTCTGTCTGTCTGTCTGTCTGTCTGTCTGTCTGTCTGTCTGTCTGTCTGTCTGTCTGTCTGTCTTCGCCACGTCCTTGTCTTTCTGGGATCTTTGTGTCTGGCGGGCGGACGGACTTTGTGTGATGTGCTATGGGAGAAAAAGTTGCTTGTGGGCTCAGTCTTTGTTTAGCGCCTATATTAGGACCCTATATCTACTCCACATGCAGTCCCTGCAGCATGCACATGTGCAGTGGTGTGCATTAACCACTTTAACACATTAGTAGATTAACCACACACTGGATATCTTCACTATCTTTTATATTTGTACTTTTCTCATTTTTACTATTATTTTTCATACTTTTTAAAGCATTAAGTATATAGTCCCACTCCAGTATTAAACTTTACTGCGTCTTTCACTTGTAGACTCTTTGTACTTTGACTCAAGTACTGGGGTTGAGCTCCTGTGTGGTAGGCCTACAGTAGCTCCACAAGGACCCAACGTTGTTGGTGGTAAGCTTTGGAAAGCGCCTGTTGCCGAAAATCTGATGTCGAATGGGTAGTGGGTACGCTGTCGCGTCTGGTCACATGTTTCAGTTACGTAGCCCACATTAATTTCTGTTTCAAAATCCTTAGTGTTCAATAAACTGAATCCATAACTCTCAAGGCAGGAAAAGAAAGAAAGTTTGAGCGCCTTTACCACAACAAAGTACAGGTAAAGGGGTTTCTTCTGTGTGGGTCTTAGATATTTACAAGCTTTTGCCACAAACCAAACAACCAAAGCACTCTCTCCTACATGCACCCCGCCCGGCCCCATGCACCCCCTTGTCTCTCCATGTGTATTTGTACCTGACATCCCTTCACTGATATAGTGTATTCCAATCACACTGTGTTTACAGTCTCCTCTGGCCCTCAAGATAGTAATCCCTGTGCAGCAGCGGGCAGAGAGGCAGGGATCCTCAGCGGGATGAGTTTATCAGGAGTGTGGGTCAACTAGGCCAGTTAATAAGGCTGTTATCTGGGAGGCGTGGGGGGTGGGGGTGGGGTGGAGCTCATGTGGACTGAGGAAAGGGTGGAGGAATCAAGGAGCGCGAGGGAGGGAAATATTAGCCTGTGGTTTCGCAAGGAGATGTACCTGCAGAGAGAGAGAGAGAGAGAGAGAGAACGAGAGAGCCCTGCTGGGTGTGTGTGTGTGTGTGCGTGTGTGCGTGTGTGTGTGGTGTGTGTGTGTGTGTGTGTGTGTGTGTGTGTGTGTGTGTGTGTGTGTGTGTGTGTGTGTGTGTGTGGGTGGGGGGGGGGGGGGGGGGGGGTTGCAGGTGGCAGTCTGGACGGCTGCTTCTGAGTGCGTGTCTGTGTTTGTATGTGTTTGTGTTTAGGCCTGTGTCTGTGGGTGTGCGCGAATGCCGTTTCGTGTGTGGGCAGCTCTGCCTGTGTTTGGGTGTATATGGATGTTCTTGTGTGTGCGCGTGCACGTGCATGTGTGTTTGTGTGTGTGTGCGCGTGTGTGCGTGCCGTGCATGCATGCATGCGTATGTGTCTGGCATACCACAGAGCTGTGTTATGCCAGGCAGCTCTGCCGTATTCAATATTCGTGTCAGCCTGGACTTAGAATACCAAAACAACCTGTCTGCAGTCTACAGATGCTCCCTTCTCTCCTCCCCTCCACCTTTCCCCTCCTCCTCCTCCTCCTCCTCCTCCTCCTCCTCCGCACAGAGAGCTTTTTTCCTCCTCCTCTCTCCTCACACATATGGCCCACTGTCCTCAACTGCTATTCCTCTGACAAAACTGATATTTGTTTCCGGCGTGGATGGGATTTTTTCTGAATAAAACATTTGTTCAGAGACACCGCTCCTTCCGGCGTTGCCCCTAACATCAATTAACTGCCTCGCCTGCAGCATTTTGTCCAACTCAAGGTGACACAGATATGGTAATAAGTGATCTTGACATCAGGTGCGATGATGTTGGCTTGGCT
>NC_136808.1:15631739-15646739 GCF_951216825.1 Electrona antarctica | reverse complement strand
GCGTGCCAGGGCTGGCCTACTGTCAGCCAGCCGGGAGCCAAATGACTGCTTTGATCCTATTAGGACCAGTGCCAAATCAACACTTTGCTCATTAAGGGCCCGCACGCGCCAGCTAACCAGGCGCCCGCCTTCCATACTGCTCTGTTGCCGTTCCGTCAGTGCCAAAGCAGTCACGCCGTGTTGTTTGACAGACATACCTGCCGTCGCCAGGTGAACGCCGCGCCGCGAGGAATGACACTTTGCCAAAGCATAGTTGACTCAGCAGAAGCTTTAGTGTAATTCCTGCAGTTGCTTGTATATACTGCATTGTGCAGCGAATCAATTTTAATGTGCCGCGTGGAATTGTTCTGCACAATGATTAGACGGTTGAGTGAAATAATATACACCGCACAATCCTGAGTGGTTTTGAGCAGGAACCCCATTTTGGTGTTAGCATTATGTTATGCTTTAGCTATTGAAAAATAGCAGATCTACAAGCTCATAGCGCGCCACCGAGTGGCGCGCTACGAGCTTGTAGGTCTGCTATTTTTGAAAAATCGAAGAACCACTGACATAGAAACATAGCTTTTTCAGAAAACTGTCAGGATGTAGAAGACATTTTTAGAATCTGATCTCAGGTCAAAATGGGTTAACTCTGAGAGAGTCTAAGGATTGACACATAAAATGGTCAACGTTCACACTCTGGATTAAATGAACAATCAGGATTTTACAGCTGTGCACGCACGAGTGTGAAACGTGAGCCCCTCGCCTCGTCCCACTAATGGAGTGCTCCAGGTGACAGTGTCGTGGTATTGGCATGTTATTGACTATAGGCAGGCCGCGGGCCAGTGTCAGGGAGGTCAGCACGTGGAGTTCAGATGGTGCTGGGGACACACTCCAGGGAGCCGTCTCCCGCTCGCCCACTCATGCACAGACACAAGAGATAAAGGCTCAGCTTCATCTTATTTACTGTTTGACCCTAACCTTTGTCTCTGACCGCTGACCTCTACCTGGGGAATATGGCTATGGATTCTCACTGGCTCACTGACTTATTGAGCTGTGAGCTCACTGCTGCCAGAGCTGCTGGCAAGTACTGTACACACGCACGCACGCACGCACGCACGCACGCACGCATGCACACACACACACACACACACTGAAACCCACGCATACACCTACTGTAAATGCGAGCATGCACACAGAGGAACACACACATATGGCTCTGTGATACAGACATCAGCTCAGTGTTGGCTGAGCTGCAAGGAAAAATAATCCATGGAAGAAAATGTCAAGTTAATATGCAAATAAATGTCATAAGGGGAGAAAGTCTTCATTTTTATCCAGGAGATACAATTGGTTGATATTGGTGGCGACATTTAGTGTTGACAGTCTTGGACGGTAATGATGTTCTCTTGTGATTCAAACTGTCACCAAGAAAGTATTGTCATAATACTGGCAATAATCAGAGATACGTTTGTTTTCTCAGACACAAACAAAACAAATGCATCCCACGGGGCGTTATTAAAATCATTAAAGCAGACATATCTTATCATGTGTATTGTCTGTGAATGTGTTTCCCAGGCACTGTTATGCTTTTGCAGACACCCAAAAGGATATTGTAGCAAAAATATTGAGAAGCCAAATACATTCAGCTCATCCTTTGTGTATTAGAAAGCTATTTCTGTTTTTGAAGGCTCATTTGCTTTGTTTACTGCAGTATGCCTGATGTGCGGAGAGGATTCCACGTGTCGGCGCTGAAAGGGTTAAGTCCGTTTCCAGTGTGTTGTCTGCTCCGCATCGATGTACATTATGTACTCCTCATTTGCATACTGCAGCGCGAGCTCAATTAAAATGAACTTTTAATTTCTTACAAGTAAATTAGTTTTGCATGTGATGCGTGCAAATGTCAGGATAATGGGCGCTTTTTAATGAGCTCACAAGCTGAGTGCACCCGATCGACTCCTGTGGTTGGCGGAGCCGCGCGAGGGACACCGCGGCATCCAACCAGACACACCCTACCCGTATCCCCACCCACCACAGCATCCAACCAGCCACAGACACCCTACCCGTATCCCCACCCACCACGGCATCCAACCAGCCACAGACACCCTACCCGTATCCCCACCCACCACAGCATCCAACCAGCCACAGACACCCTACCCGTATCCCCACCCACCACGGCATCCAACCAGCCACAGACACCCTACCCGTATCCCCACCCACCACAGCATCCAACCAGCCACAGACACCCTACCCGTATCCCCACCCACCACAGCATCCAACCAGCCACAGACATCCTACCCGTATCCCCACCCACCACAGCATCCAACCAACCACAGACACCCTACCCGTATCCCCACCCACCACAGCATCCAACCAGCCACAGACACCCTACCCGTATCCCCACCCACCACGGCATCCAACCAGCCACAGACACCCTACCCGTATCCCCACCCACCACAGCATCCAACCAGCCACAGACACCCTACCCGTATCCCCACCCACCACAGCATCCAACCAGCCACAGACACCCTACCCGTATCCCCACCCACCACAGCATCCAACCAGCCACAGACACCCTACCCGTATCCCCACCCACCACAGCATCCAACCAGCCACAGACATACCCGTATCCCCACCCACCACAGCATCCAACCAGCCACAGACACCCTACCCGTATCCCCACCCACCACAGCATCCAACCAGCCACAGACATCCTACCCGTATCCCCACCCACCACAGCATCCAACCAGCCACAGACACCCTACCCGTATCCCCACCCACCACAGCATCCAACCAGCCACAGACATCCTACCCGTATCCCCACCCACCACAGCATCCAACCAGCCACAGACATCCTACCCGTATCCCCACCCACCACAGCATCCAACCAGAGACATCCTACCCGTATCCCTACCCACCACAGCATCCAACCAGAGACACCCTACCCGTATCCCCACCCACCACAGCATCCAACCACAGACATCCTACCCGTATCCCCACCCACCACAGCATCCAACCAGAGACACTCTACCCGTATCCCCACCCACCACAGCATCCAACCAGCCAGAGACACCCTACCCGTATCCCCACCCACCACAGCATCCAACCACAGACATCCTACCCGTATCCCCACCCACCGCAGCATCCAACCAGCCACAGACACCATACCCGTATCCCCACCCACCACAGCATCCAACCAGCCACAGACATCCTACCCGTATCCCCACCCACCGCAGCATCCAACCAGCCACAGACACCCTACCCGTATCCCCACCCACCACGGCATCCAACCACAGACACCCTACCCGTATCCCCACCCACCGCAGCATCCAACCAGAGACATCCTACCCGTATCCCCACCCACCACAGCATCCAACCAGAGACATCCTACCCGTATCCCCACCCACCACAGCATCCAACCACAGACATCCTACCCGTATCCCCACCCACCACAGCATCCAACCAGAGACACTCTACCCGTATCCCCACCCACCACAGCATCCAACCAGCCAGAGACACCCTACCCGTATCCCCACCCACCACAGCATCCAACCACAGACATCCTACCCGTATCCCCACCCACCGCAGCATCCAACCAGCCACAGACACCATACCCGTATCCCCACCCACCACAGCATCCAACCAGCCACAGACATCCTACCCGTATCCCCACCCACCGCAGCATCCAACCAGCCACAGACACCCTACCCGTATCCCCACCCACCACGGCATCCAACCACAGACACCCTACCCGTATCCCCACCCACCGCAGCATCCAACCAGAGACATCCTACCCGTATCCCCACCCACCACAGCATCCAACCAGAGACATCCTACCCGTATCCCCACCCACCACAGCATCCAAACAGCCACAGACATCCTATTTTTTCCCCCCTAAAACATGATCATCAGGTAGGCCTACTAGGCCTACTGTATATGATTATACTAGGAGGAAGATTATTTTCAAAAAAGTGTACAGTATATACAGAAAGTGTTAAAATTATGTTTTTATGTGGCCACACCCACCATTAAGTAAACCTGGTTTTCACCTTAGCACCACCCACCTAAACATATGCCTCGCCCACAGCTGTTGTTGTATGGTGTATGTACGTGAGGGCATTTCTTTCTTTTTTTATTCTTTTTAGTGGCTTTCGCCTTTATTTTATATTGTTTTTATGGAGGGACAGACAGTAGGCTGACAGGAAATGGGGAGAGAGATATGGAGGGATGACATGCATCAAAGGCCGTCGGGATCGGGAGTCGAACCCGCGGCACACTGCCAGACTGGACTAACAGCCAAGGTGCCTGGACCATTGAGCCATGGCCCAGGCCAGGAACCTGCATTTCTAAGGGGCGGATTAAAAACATAATGCCTCTGCATGGTGATAAACCCGCACCATATTTGCATACTGGGCCCTGATTGGTGCTCCACTACTTCGGGGGCAGCGAAATCCAATCACAACCGAGCGTTGCCAGACTAATCTGCAAGGGAATTAATTAAAAAAAATTCAGATATGACTGGTTTTCAGGCTAATATACATCATAGGCCTATAATCACACGCAGCTCCATCACCCTCACCATGTTCTGACTGCATTGCCCCGTCACATGTCCTTACAGTAAATACACTGCAACTATATCCATTCCTAAGTGATTGATGATTATTCTGTCCATTATTTTTTCCGATTAATCGGATAATTTATCGATTATCGATGATTTTTCATAACTGTTGCATCTCCGCCCTATTCCTATCTCACAGTGTCTCATCTGGCAGATGCTCTCCCTCCCTCCACAGCCCTAATTCACTCTCCCCTCCCACTGCTCCCCACGGGGGTCCAGAGGTGGTCTTTGTGCACTGTGTTGTACTGCTGATGTCAGGCCTGCCGAACAGGTGCACAGACAGAAAGAAAACCGTTGTTGTGGCACGGCGCCTGGGTAAACAAGCACACCAGAGGTCCTCGCCACTGTGTCACAGACACACGCAGGCACACACACACATGTAGCGTATGTACCGTATGTGTGTTGCACGTGCACACACATAAAGAACATACAGTTCTACCACACACCTTTATGCGCCACATAAACACACATGCACATTTATTGTGACGTGTCTATTTTTACTTGCCATCAAATCTCTTCGTTCACAAAATGGAACTCGTGTTTTCATTCATAGCCTAGCCCCTTAGATAGCTTGTTACGTAGACAGCTCTAGAATTGCACTTTATGTAGTCATAGCACTTTATAGTACACATGTATAATATATTGTATAGTATATAGTTTACATAGATACTCCACTGTTACGTTCTTAGTTTACGCATGATAAACTACTTTTTATATATGTGATGTATGCCATGCTTTTGTTATTGCTTAATGTAAATCGCTCTGGATTAAGAGCGTCTGTTAAATGCCTAAATTGTAAATTGTAAATTCGGTACACACAGCCATATTTTCAAAATGACTCGAAAACACAAGTGAATCGAAAACACAATCGCAGAAATGGAACACACCATATGAATGACAATGACTCTGGAGAATGAGCCATTTCTCCTTTTGTAAAATGACTAAGTGTAGGCCTACTTTTTCATAGTCAAACAAACAGCAGACAAATATGTAGCCAAAACTGTTTTATTTCGTTTTGACTGTAAAATGTATACATTACTCTGCACTGGCCTGCTCAGTGCTCACATATCCCTGACAGGCCTCAACACGTCGCCACAAGCCTCATCCATGGTGGCCTGGAGCAGTGGACCCGGCTCTGTTCTGTTCATATACCTCCAAGCTGAAAAAAACTCCTCAATGGGATTCAGGAAAGGAGAATGTAGTCCGGGAACCACTCATGCACTTGAGCAGCCCATTGGAAGCTCACATTGTCCCAGACAGCAAATTGCTCAAAATACCTGAATGTTTATAGATTTGTTTGTTTGAGATTTTACGTGAGAAGTGTGTGCAACAACTGAACATTGTGTGTAGTGTTTGGACAACAAGGTGATGTGTGTAATTGACAGAGTGGAAAGAAGGAAAGTCAGAGTCTAATGCAGATAAGGGAGTGTGATGTAGTGCAAATTGTGTCGAGCGATTAGATACATGAAGTGAAGGTTGTGAAAATTGTGCCAAATTTTCTATTTTAGTGTGTTAACCTTTGTGTGTTAAAAACTGTAAAAGATTTGACTCTATAACCTCTGTGTTGAGTAGTCTAGCGGAGTGTTTGAGGGGGCAGAGACACACAAAGCTGCATGGATCACCGTGATCAAGCAACAGACAGATGCACAGCACACACGCGCATGGCATGCACACACATGCACTCACGCACACACGCACAGTACAAGCACACACACTATTATAGCATAAAGTGTGTCACCGCAGTGTGACATTGGCTCTGCTGCAGGTGCTCCCAGCATGAACCACTATGGGCCACGAAGCCAGTGAGGGATTATCTGAGAGCTGGTTCCCTCACCACCACCACGCACGCACGCACGCACGCACGCACGCACGCACGCACAAAGGCACGCACGCACGCACAAAGGCACACAGTGAACACACACAAGCACAAGCACAGAGGCACACCTTTCCTCCATCCATCCTTCACTTGTACTCTCTCCGTCCCTCTCTTTTCCTCCCTCCATCCATCCCTCTCTTCCGCCACCCTGATGCCTGACGGCATGGTACGCAGGTTGAAAACAGCCGATCTACAAGCTCACGACGACACATTATGTGGTGAGCTTGTAGATCGGCGCATGCTGACACCACTCACACTGAGCACAATAAACTAAGCATAAGCCTCCATCTCTTCGTCCATCCCTCCCTCCCTCCCTCCCTCTCCCTCTCCCTCCCTCCTCCGCGGTGCAGCACAGCTGTGCAGAGGCAGATTAGTGCGTTAGTACCTGTGAGGCAGAGGAACGGCAAGCTGCATGCTAAAACCCAATCAGCTAATGTTGATAAAGGAGGCGGGGTGCGGACATCTGTTCACACAAAACACCAAACTCATTTGAATCACAAGATGAAATGACTCACATCTGCTGGATTGGAAAATGTCTTTTTGCCCTCCTTGTTTTAATTTGGGTGCGAGGTGGGCAGACTCCAGATGCCTGGGTGATGTGATGACTGACAGGCCTTGAGGGAAACGGAGTGGGAGGTATAGGCCTATATTCCACGGCCATATGCACTATATCTTGAAGTTCTGACATGAGCTTGAGAATTTGCGCACGTTTCTCTTTGGCTATGTGTGTGTGTGTGTGTGTGTGTGTGTGTGTGTGTGTGTATGTGTGTGTGTGTGTGTGTGTGTGTGTGTGTGTGTGTGTGTGTGTGTGTGTGTGTGTGTGTGTGTGTGTGTGTGTGTGTGTGTGTGTGTGTGTGTGTGTGTGTGTGTGTGTGTATATGAGATAAATATAGAAAATAGACACTATAGTGTCTATTTGCTCATATAGACACTATGACATAAAATTGTCCTTTCATTGTCAATGGGAATTTAATGTTTGTGTAGGACAAAGTTTGTGGACAGTCTAGTGCACACACACCAAAAGCTAGACATAGGAGGGGCTAGCGCCAGTAATGATCCAATGTATTATTCAGTCACAAGCTCTTGTTAGAATCCTTTCATTCATCAAATAAAATAATACATCTAAACCTCACACATTGCATTTTAGGAATGACAATCTTAAATAACGGTAGTGGGTCACATATCTGCCTCAGTAAAATTCTGCTTGTCAATTTAAGTTAAAGGTATATTAGAAAAAAAAGAAAAAAAAGAAAGAAACTGACATACAGGAGTAACAGTCAACTTAAAGGGATATTTTACTTTCAAAATAACTTTTGGGGACAAACGTTTCGGCTATCCAGCCTTCATCAGTGTGGCTGGATAGCCGAAACGTTTGTCCCGTATGTCCGTTTATTTATTTATTTTTTATTTGTAATAAATAATAAATATTTTGAACTGAAGTCTTGGTGTGTGCGACCCACTACCGTAATTTTTTATATGTTTTGAACGGGTAGCGCAACGACAGTCAGAGCGCGGTGGTCACATGAACAGTAAGGAATGACAATCTTCAAATGTTTAAAAAAATATATAATATCTGAAAATAGTGGATCTAAGAGCTTGTATGTCCGTTATCACTGAACTTTGAGAATATGGTCGCCAGCACTATAGGGTCATGTAGCCTAATATAGTTCATTTATTTGACAAAAAAACATTATCAGAAATATAAATATACAAGCAACATTCTTCTTCTTCTTTTAAATGTACTTTAGTTATTTTTGCTGCTTTTAGTATTGTTGGTATGAGGATAACATTGTCTTTGCACCTTTTGAAGCAGATGGATTGACATATAGCTGCAATACAAGGACAGTAGATCAGTATGCATGTTGATAATGTATGCATACATTAAATCCAAATTGTACATTGAAGTTTGAATAGGAATACCTCTTCTTTCTGCTTTCATTTAAGCCTGACTTTCTCAAGGTCCCCTACAGGTTGTATTGACAACTGTACAATACAATACAATACAATACAATACAATACAATACAATACAATACAATACAATACAATACAATACAATACAATACAATACAATTGGTTCTCTTTGTTTCATATCATTTACATATTTCTTCTGAAATGTTTAAGAAATGCTGAAAATGTTGAAACAGTATAAATCTCATCATCTGAACCACAACAACATTTTAATACATTTTCCAAGGTGTTTCACTGGAGTTGTATAGCAGGTGTTTGAAAAACATAATGCTTATGGGATGGAAAGCATAGAATATGTTTCATGAAATATCACAGGGATCATGGAATTCAATCTATTTGAATGGGGGGGTCCATGATGGCAGGAAAGTGATAATTTAAGGACAGAAAAGGAAAAAAAGAGACCATTACTGCATCACAATATGTATCTCTGTGGAATAAAATGTAGTGCCTCAACTCCAAGTGCTTGCTTGCAGTGCTTGCTGGAGGTAGGTGGGGGGGGGGGGGTCGCTGCCGTAAAAGGTTGAGAACCAAGACCCTGAGCTGCTGAGAATTGCTTCTGTCATGTATTGTATACAGTATGTGTCATGTATTGTACAGTATGTGTCATGTATTGTACAGTATGTGTCATTGCGAACGCAGTGATTGCGAATGCAATGAGCACTAACTATGAGACCTAGCAGAACATGTCTGTCTGTGTGTGTGTCACGCTGTAACACCACCCGCCACCAGAGGGCGCAGCTGTATCACACACAAAAAACACACACACACACACACACACACACACACACACACACACACACACACACACACACACACACACACACACACACACACACACACACACACACACACAACTTAACTTAACTTAACTTAACTTAACTTAACTTAAAAAAAAACTTAAAAGGAAAAAACGTAACCTTAAAGTACGTAATTTATTCTAATTGTTGTTATTGCAATTTACGAGCTGTGTTCGCTTCCCGCGTTTGCGCGTCTTACTTGTGTATTGATACAGTATGTGTCATGTATTGTACAGTATGTGTCATGTATTGTACAGTATGTGTCATGTATTGTACAGAAACCAAATCATAACACATTAGGAGGAAATATACTGTGTTTTGATTGGTGGAATGGTTTCCTTGCTCTCATCAGGAATATTATGCATTCAACATTTTCAAAGCTACCCACAGTTGTTTTGTTTTGTTTTGTTTTCTCAGCCTAAGAAGGATACCCCCTTCTTATATGAATGATTAGGAGCTTTCCCTACGATATAATGACCAGTATAGGATACTGTCCTTGAACAATGGCTAATAAGGGTATTAAGGCCCAGTGTATGAAGGCAACACATGAAGGCGCTATATATTTATATAAAAAGAAAGATCCACAGATAGGATTTAATGGCCATGTTTTCCTATTAATCTGATTTCTTTGTTGTAATACTATTTGTTGTGATAATATAATATATCAATGGTAAAGTGATTTTCTATATTTTATGATATTTTACTTGTTCTCTATTGCTGGAGGACAGATGAATTTGTCTTGGTACATCATCCTTTTTGTGTATTTATTGTTAGTCCATTTTCTGAGGGTATTTGTGTGCACGCACATGCTTGAGGCATGCATATTTCTGTTGTAAAAGAACAGCCTCTGCCAATCATTATAATTTACATTAAACTTGAAATTAATTTCACACTTTTTTCCTCTCTATAATTATGTCAACATCTGCTGTGAAGCCAAGCTGCACACATGAATTTTAATAACTCCTTCTTCTAAATCCCTCTGAACTTTGGAGCACGAAAACGCATGACATTGTGGGAATATTTTGTTGTTTCATGAGCCTAAAATAATTATTGACTGGGAAAAAGAACCTTTTAGCGTGCTCTCGGTTCCATCTCATACGGTATTCTCTGTACTCGCTGAACCTCTAGAGAGTTTTGTTTTTAGAGACTCGATGACTGTCATTATTCTGTTTAGTAAAATGAATGGAGAAATGTCACTCAAAAGATCCATAAATTGTAATATCTGAAATATTCAAATATTCACCTTTCCCATTTGGCTTGTCAGATTGCACGATTATCACCCAACACGTATAGTACACCCTAAATATCTGCCTCCGTAAAATTCTACTTGTCAATTTAAGTTAAAGGTATATTTCACTTTCACAAAAACTTTTGGTCAGACCTGACTATGACATAGTAACACACATAGTCAACTTACAGTAAAGGGATAGGCCTATTTTACTTTTTTTTTCTTTTTTACTTTTGGTCATTTTATCGTCTACTCAGGCTTACTGTGTTTAAGTTGCTCGATTAAGTATTTAGTTATTTGGTATTCATTTTAGCTGCCACGCCCCTTCCTATACAAACCCATAGTAATTTCAAACTCCATTTTAACCATGATAGATTAATCGAAAACACACTTTCTGGTGACTGATATTGTATTTTAATAATTGTTTTGGAAAATAACCTCAAAAAATAAAAAATAATTATTAAAAATATATGAAAACAGTAAATGAAAAAGTACAGCCCCCTCACTATTAGAAGGACAATATCAGTCACCATGCAGAAAAAAGGACGGGTATTTTCGATGAATCTATCATGGTTAAAATGGAATTTGAAGTTACAATGGATTTGTATAGGAAGGAAGTTGACAGTGCATGGGTGTTATTATGACAGATCTGATCAATAAAGGCTGCAATAAAGTATACACGTCTTTAGATATTAAAGGATAGACTACTGTGTAGATTATGCCAATCTATTATTATTATTATTATTATTATTATTATTATTATTATTATTATTATTATTATTATTATTATTATTATTATTATTATTATTATTATTATTATTATTTATTCATGTTTATTAAATATTTTAACAACACAAATCTTGGGGGGTGGAGGTGGGGAATTGGGGTGAAGACAAAATATTTTCAAATGGGGGTCCGTCTCATGAACACGTTGGAGAACCACTGGTTTTTTAGATCATCAACTCAAAGCATCATGCAGAGAGGACGCAGTCTTTGTCTGTATGTCATCTTTATCTCCATGTCACCTCCTAACAAGTGTTTAAAGCACCTGCTATAGAACCAGCACTGCTGTGCCTTAACAAAACTAGCCTGACCCTCCGCCGCCCCACATGAGTCCACCTCCCTGCTGGGTCGGCCATTTAACTATTCATCACAGACGTGCGTGCGTGCGTGCGTGCGTGCGTGCGTGCGTGCGTGCGTGCGTGCGTGCGTGCGTGCGTGCGTGCGTGCGTGCGTGCGTGCGTGCGTGTACACTTGTATTACTATACCTGTGAAGGCCAGAGGTCCCCACAGTAGAATTAGAGAATTGTCCTGCATGGTCCTCACAAGAGAAATGGTTGTTTTATGGTTAAAAACGTTTTTTTTTTTTTTTTTAAATAGTTTACAATTAGGAAAAGATTGAGATTGGGTTAGTATTTGACTCAGGGGTTGGGGATGGAGTCATGCAGATATAGTTGCGTGCCTGAATATGCTATTTCTGACTATTTTCTGAATACGCTATTTCTGACTATTTTCAATGCCGACCTAAAATGTTGTCGATGTATAAAGTATAGTAATACAAACGTCCCGTGTGTGTGTGTGTGTGTGTGTGTGTGTGTGTGTGTGTGTGTGTGTGTGTGTGTGTGTGTGTGTGTGTGTGTGTGTGTGTGTGTGTGTGTGTGTGCATGCATGCGTATTAGTGTTAGCAAAGGTGTGCGGGAGGCGGGAGTATGATTATGAATATTTTACCATTTTGTCGCACACACACTTTGTGCACGTGTGTGTGTGTGTGTGTGTGTGTGTGTGTGTGTGTGTGTGTGTGTGTGTGTGTGTGTTTAGGAAAGCCAGCGTGTTGGGGGGGGGGTACGAGGGCATGGGGTCAGGTTTGAAGCAGTCTAGCTCTCATCTCCTCACAGCAGGAGCCCGGGACCAGCAGCCCTGCAATTACACAGCCTTTCAGAGCAGCCAGTGGGGTACGTGGTGGGACGGATGCCCCAACCCCCCTTAATACCCTCGCAGCTCACCCAGGTTCTGCATGGCTCGCCGCTTAAAACAAGCTTCTTGCATGACCAATGTCAAAAATAGACACAACAGATACACACAATGACAGGAAACGTGGAAACGGAGAGAGAGCAGAGTCGCAGTAGGATGTACGGTAAGAGACATAGAGCATGGGTGGGTGGATGGGGTTGAAGCTTGCTTGCTGGTGGGGTGTCTGTACATTCGTTACACTCACAGTGGGTGGGTGATGGATGGGATGGGGTGCACGCACACACACACACACACACAAGCACACACACGCACACGCACATACACGCACACACACACACGCACACATGCACACGCACACACACACACAGTCACGCACGCGCGCGCACGCACACGGCACACATGCACGCGCGCGCGCACACACACACACACACACACACACACACACACACACACACACACACACACACACACACACACACACACACACACTCACACGCACACGCACACGCACACACACACACCCCGCAACATCCTCATTAACAAGAGACAAACACACTATAATTAATCCCTCAGAAGAGAGATCAAAGAAAAGTGAGTGAAAGAATAGCAGCTCAGGTCTCGTACTGACATGATCTGGATGCAACACACACACACACACACACACACACACACACACACACACACACACACACACACACACACACACACACACACACACACACACACACACACACACACACACACGCATACAGCCATCTCCCAAACTTGTGCATGTAATTATCTTGTGTATTCCAAACATAGTAGCAAATGTGTGTGCGGTGCGTGTGCATGTACGTACACTAGACCCTGGGGTGCTGGTGGGGGGTGGGTGTGTGTTCACGTGACTTCAGTGATGAATCCATCAGCGGGTCGTTGCATGGCATGGCGGCCGCCTGCTCCTCGTGACGACTCAATCATATCCAATCAGACTGAGGATCTATTGATTAGCAGGGTAAGAAAATGAGACGCTGGCTGAGAGCAGTGTTGCAGGCGGCCGCCTCGCCTGGCAGGGGTTAAGCTCAGGTGATAATGACTGTGGCCTCGCTCACCCCCCTCCCTCCCTCCCTCACCCCCCTGCCTCCCTCCCTGCCTCCCTCCCTCCCTCACCCCCCTCCCTCCATGTCTTGCTTCATCACAATCACACTGGGCTTAAACATTACCCCCCTGCAGACCCATCTCTCTCTCTCTCTCTCTCTCTCTCTCTCTCTCTCTCTCTCTCTCTTTCTCTCTCTCTCTCTCTGACACGCGTAAACACGCATACATCTAAAGAACACTAATCATGCCTGTGCAAAGTAGTCGCACTAATTTTCACCAAATAAAGCGACTAGAACAGTGCCACTCCCAAAGAATTAAGATGCTTGTTTCTCAGCAACCCTTTTGAGTGATGTTAAAGTATAGCTAACAGATCAGCAAAGACCGGCTGTGATTGGCCAGTACAATTTAAATTTAGGCATTTAGCAGACACTCTTAATCCAGAGGGATTTACAGTGAGAAAGAACAAAAACATGGTAATACATCAAATACATAAAAATAGTAAGCTAAGAACCTAACATGGAATATAATGCGTATAAGTGCTATATGTCTACAAAATGCTATCTATGTATGCAAAGTTGAGTCTTTGCATACACCTGTATGGTCGTCGAGGCTAGGGCAAGTGCTATGGCAAGTGTTACGGGCTAAAATGGAGTCTGAAGAGGTGGATTTTCAGGCCAGTAGTCACTGGGATTGCCATTTGTTCCTTCCTTGCTCTTCCCTGTGTCCAAGTTCTTCCTTGGAATACTTTTTTCATGTTAGAAATACAAGCAATGCACATTCACATTCAAAATTCACTTCATTAAAAACCATAACCCTCTGTCTCACATGGATATATGAATCATTAATATACAACACATCCAAAACATAGTAATACTCTTGTATGAGAGCCATGGCCTTGTTTTAGCAGCAAAAGCATTTGCTTGTAACTGTTACTTTCTCCTGGGTGAGTTTTCAGGTCTCAAAGACGCTGAACTTGTCTTCGAGGTCTTTGTCGGCTCCATCTGTCATCATATGTTTTGCTTTTAAGATTTGATGTGCTCGGCCGCCTCCTCTTCATACTGCATGCTCCCTCTTGAACAGATCGGTGGCCGCCACAGCCTCCAGTTCTACTGCTATGCAGATGACACACACTCTACCTTCCAAAACCTTCACTGATACACCACTCCACCCTCACCACGACCTGCTATGCAGATGACACACACACTCTACCTTCCAAAACCTTCACTGATACACCACAGCCTCCAGTTCTAGATGACACACACTCTACCTTCCAAAACCTTCACTGATACACCACTCCACCCTCACCACGACCTGCCTGAGCCTGACTCAAATCTGGACAATACTAATCGATAGGTTATAGCTAGAGCTCAGGTGTGTTTATTTATATGTGTTCAGACTGGGGGGCATACATACATCAGTCCGACCAATAGTCCGACATACATGGCCGGTTAAGACTCACCCATAGCTTTCGCGTGCGGTTAGTTT
>NC_136808.1:15601739-15619239 GCF_951216825.1 Electrona antarctica | reverse complement strand
GCTTGTTTGTCGGGCTGGATGAATATTGACTGTGAAATTGGGATCAGGGGCGACACATGCCAGTGCTCCGCCTTATCTCTGGGATGCAGGCAGGCTCGGGGCCGTTATCGCCGCGCCACAGTGGCGTGCCCGCACTCCAGCACTCTCAAAGCCGCCACATTCCCTTTGTATCTGCCTGGAGAAGCCTGTTTACCTTTCACTGGCTTGATATTCCTATTAGAGCGGCTGACTATTTACTCACTACCTCCTCCTTCTCTCCCTCCACCAGGCGCTGTGCTTTCTCTCATCTCATCTCTCTCTCTCTCTCTCTTTCTGTCTGGGTATGTCTATCTCACTCACTCCCTCTTTCACTGTATGTCTTCTTGTCCTGCCTTCCTCGCTGACCTTCACTCTATTGCACAAAGTTTGGAACGTGTCTCTGTCTACTTAAATAATAAACCAGACAGCGTCAATAAAACTACTTTTTACATGTGGCATGTGTGCATGAAAGAAATATTCAACATTCAACGAGAGGCAGATCAAATTGGGAAGCACATATACACCATTATCCCTTCTTTCATCACGTATACCAAGCCACACTCACACAAGCAAAAGGTACAAGTTCTCTCTGTGCCTCAGGCTTCTATAGACCCAAGAAAGTCACCACAGAGAACCACTGCCCCTGTACTCACTCACCACAGAGAACCACTGCCCCCCCATAGACTCACTCACCACAGAGAACCACTGCCCCTGTACTCACTCACCACAGAGAACCACTTCCCCCATAGACTCACTCACCACAGAGAACCACTGCCCCTGTACTCACTCACCACAGAGAACCACTTCCCCCATAGACTCACTCACCACAGAGAACCACTGCCCCTGTACTCACTCACCACAGAGAACCACTTCCCCCATAGACTCACTCACCACAAAGAACCACTTCCCCCATAGACTCACTCACCACAGAGAACCACTGCCCCCCATAGACTCACTCACCACAGAGAACCACTGCCCCTGTACTCACTCACCACAGAGAACCACTGCCCCCCATAGACTCACTCACCACAGAGAACCACTGCCCCCCATAGACTCACTCACCACAGAGAACCACTGCCCCCCATAGACTCACTCACCACAGAGAACCACTGCCCCCCCATAGACACAAACAATATTTTGGACCAAACAAATAATTACAAAGAAGAAAAACAACAAAAAAGGTGTTGTAACCTGCCGTTTTTTTCTTCTTTCTAATTATTTGTTCGGCCCAAAAAATGGTGTTTGTTGTCATGATTTGTCACGACTCGAGTTGGCTTTGTCCGCGGCGTCAACGTCTTTAAATAAATACTTTCTGAAAAGTCTATGAGGAAAATGAACGGAGAATCATTTCCTGGGCCCTGGTAGGGGGCGGGACTGCGACGCTCTATAGGAGGCACAGTGAAACATGGTGGAAAGAGAGAAGGAATAGAGATGAAAGATAAAGATTCTTACAGCCAGCATCACATACCAAAAGTATACCCTACAGTATAACCCAAATTAGGCCAAGAATTACCCATTTTTTGTCATGTAAGTATACTGTAAGTATATTGGATTAAGACTTTGCAAATGAGGCCCTCAAGGTCTGCATTATGATGAGTCTTAATTGGCTTACAAGTACAGTATGTGGCTTGAGTTTTGCCATTAAAGGAAGATGATGTATTTGCCATCATGCTTAGTTATTGGTTATGGTAACAGCAACATAGAGATTTTGGACACGGGTCGATTTAACGATTTAAACAAGTTTTCATTTTCATCCCGAACCATTGTTTTGCACTGGTTGTTACAATGAATGAAGCATACGTAGTGAGCCGCATATCACTTTAAACAAAAACAAAGTGCCTGGACATAAACACAGTAAGTACAGTATAGGTCATTAACCCATTTTGGCCTGACCTCGAAATAAAAAAAAAATCTTCTAAATCCTCCAGTTTTCTGAAATAAATATTTTCACGATTTTTCAAAAATAGCAGACCTACAAGCTCGCGCTATGAGCTTGTAGATCTGCTATTTTTCAATAGCTAAATTATAACATAATGTTTAAAACACCAAAAGGGGTTCCCGCCCAAAATGGTTTAATGCAAGTTGAACCATGGATGTACAGTATTTGCGATGCAATGGGCAATTGCAATGGAAATGTAATTAGGTTTAACTTGCATCTCCTCTCCTCTCCTCTTGGGAAGGGGACTCAGATTCCTCCAGTGATGATGACTAGCAGCTTCATGGCTGGTTTTATTTTATCTACCTCCTTCATGCAGGGCTAGCTAGCTTGGGGGCTCATGGCACGCTGCACGGCATGCTGTGCCATGCGGGGGGATGAGGGGAAAACAAACACATGGACAGCACTTAGCAGCTCTGATCAGAGTGCCTGCCAGGGTCCTGATAAGCTGACAGACAGAAAGAGGGAGGAGAGAGGCCGGGTGGATGCTGTCGGATTGTGGAGCTGTGGAGCTGTGCAGCTGCATACACTGGAGAGCTATCTTACAGAGAGGGGGCAGTGATGACCATGACAATTTTGTTCTCTATAAAGCTTTTACATGACAAGAAATGTAAGGTTAGAATATCACTCAAGGTTTGTAACAAGGCTCTTGCCAAAATATATACCATCCAGCAGTTCCTACTCCCTCCATGATCCATCCCAGTTCTTTACTTAACCACATGAAACCTTAGTGAACATTCATGAAAACAGATGAACATTTGGCAATAATAGAACATTAGGCGAACATTCAGTGAAAATAGCAGATCTACAAGCTCACAACATGTTGCAATGTGGATTTGTGTGTAGATCTTCTATTTTACTTAATGGTTTGAGGGGGCACGGTGGTGCAGTCTGTTGCCTTGCTCACAGAAGGTCCTGGATTTGATTCCCACTGGGGATGCAGTGGGCGTGTTCTCTCCTCCGCGTCATCAGCGCCCATATCTTAGGTGGGGTGGTGAAAGGGCCTTTCTGTGTGGAGTTTGTTTGTTCTCCCTGTGTCTCCTAGGGCAGGGGTTCTCAACCCGTGGGTCGCGACCCCTCGGGGGGGTCGCCAAATTATTTTAGGGTTTTTTTTGTTTGTTTTTTCACGATTTTTCAAAAATAGCAGACCTACAAGCTCGTAGCGCGCCACTCGGTGGCGCGCTATGAGCTTGTAGATCTGCTATTTTTCAATAGCTAAATTATAACAATGCTTAAAACACCAAAAGGGGTTCCCGCCCAAAATGGTTATGGTTAAAAAGGTTATTGTAGCAGTCAATAGGCCTATCTCACAGCCCGTTTTTCACGCCCACTTCCGGTAAATAGTGGTGACTTTAACATGGGCATTTACACGTTTTTTTCTCTGGAGAATCTAAGTACATTTTCTAATGTAAAAATGTGACAGACCAATATTATTATGAAGCAAACAAGATGGTAAATCAGGTCGAGCAGATAGAACAAACCTTACCTTGAGAAAACAAAAGTTGTAGACTTCTTAAATAACCTCTGTTAACATGTAGCGTCTATGGAGTGACGTCACGCTATCACCACTAACCCCGAAAGGGGGCGTATTTAGGGGGGCGGGGAAATTCTGTGAGATAGGCTTATTTATATTGGGGGTCGGGAGGGGGCGGGGCGGGGGTCCCGAGACATTGCCAAAGCATTTCCGGGGGTCCCCGGCCAAAAACGTTGAGAACCCCTGTCCTAGGGTAGGTAGTAGGTACACCCTCACAAAAAACATGCAGTAATCCTGGTCTCTATATTGCCTCCCTCATGTCAGCTGGGGCACCTGATGGAGGGAAAAGGAACTGCAAAAAAACAAAACATGGTTTGAGTATGGCTAAATGAAGAGTTGTATGCATGCCACACTGCCTGGGGATGTGGTTTAACATTGTCAAAATAGTTTCTGGACCGAAAGGTTCCTTTTCATCTGTGAGTCTAAGGGCTCCAATTTCGTCGCCGCTGTTACCCGCGACGCGGCCCGCAAGTCAGCCGGCTGCCCGAAAATTACGACTATAGGAGCTTGCTCTGTCCCTAAATGGTATTTAGGTCCAGCGTCACCCGCTATATCTATTGTGCCAACACCGGTATTTGCGCCTAGAGGGGTGGTCATAGGCGTGTTGGCACGTTTTCCCCTAAATTGCTATTTTGGTCACATACATTTGGGAAGGCGCATAGTGGAGTTTAAAAGCACCTGTAAGCCTTATGCCAAATTAGTTTGGTATAGAGCGGTGCGCACCGCGCGCCTGCAATGGAGATGTCCGGAGTCAGGCTGCTTCATCTGATCAGATTACATCGCAGCAAATGGGGTTTAATCCGATTTCCAGAAATTTCATTTTTGCTTTATACCGTTTCGTAGAGACGGCCTATACACGCACGATATACATGTATATACCAAATGAAAGCTTGAATTGTGATGATCACACAGGACTTTGAAATGTAAAAAATGAGTTTGAGCGAGTTGTGACTCAATGAAAAGACGAGTGTTCTTGGCTCTGTGCGCGGAGCGCGGTGGAAAAAAAGGAAGAAAACCGGCAAGGGGGAGGGGGGCGATTGCAGCACAAGTGAGACTTCAAGGCAAGCAACGCATCTCTCTTCCATGGGAGACTGTAAGGCCTTGAAGCAATAGCACTGGGCATTACGGGCAACGGATAAGGGATCTCTTAAAGGCAATGGCATGTGGCACAGTGATTGGTTTAATTATTGTAACGCCCAAACCACACCTATGCATAACGGGTAACGGAGGTGTTTTAGGGATTTAGACAGGTAACCAAAATACCAACTTTAATGGGGGAACACCCCTTCCCCACTGCTAAATCCCCAAATAGTGTATTTAGAATGCTTGAACGAAAATGGAGCCCTAAACGTCTGATTGTGGGCCTGTGTTTTGAAGGCAGGATCCATCCATCTGTCTGTTGATTAGCTTACACATCCGTCTGTTTGTCCATCTGCCAGGTCGTGAGGACAGCTTGTTCAATCTGTGCCTTGTGTTGGTCAGGCAAGTTGCTGGGCAATTGAGGCAGAGGTAAAAATGGATGAGAGAGATGAAGAGTCAGACAGTAAGATATCGTTGCAAGTCAAGGCAAAACATATACCCTAAAGTACAGAGTAAATTTAGAGACAGAGAAAAAGGGAGACAGACAGACAGACAATTAAATAGGTCCCTGACACGGCGCCAGATTTTTGCCAAAGATGAGGAGTGGACCCAATCTCATGTCTGCCAACATGCCCATCCTGCCATCCCTGCCCTAGCTGGCAGACTGCTCTCACCAATCAAAAGGACCATTGTGGTCTGGCATGGTTAGCCATTTGACTATGATTCACGGTATACCGGTATGCCTACCGGTACTTCACATTAGTCCCAAGCATTTTTCATAGCATACCATGTTTGTTTGAAATAAGAGGAAGCCATTTGATTCCATTAATTTCAGTACTGTCAGAAAAGCTGAATGCTTGAGATACAGTACACTAGATTTAGAACACATAACACAGAAACAATTGATTTATGAACAAGATACAAACACTGTAACCAACACTGACTCAGTTATTCAGCTCAGTTTGATGAAATTGTAATGACTTTGGAGAGAATGTAAACAAAGTCTAAAATAGAGACACCACCGCGGTGCATCCAGCTTTGTCGAGCGTGTATACGAACACAATTGGCCTATGTTATCAGGAGGGAATCTGCGGCTAGGTGATATTTGTCACTGCACATCTCCCGACTACGTGCATGGCACCTGTCAGCATGTATTGGACGGGAGGAGTAGGACTGAGGCTCTATGTCCTCCCGGTGGGGGCTCCTTACTGGCAGGGGGGGATAGAGGCTTAGCACGGGAGGTATGGTTGAATCTGCATAACACATAGCAAAATGATAACAACAATAGAGAAACAGTTGCACTATACACAGTATATACAGTATACAGGTACACATGCACTATAGTATGAACTGAACCTGCTGACCCTATACTCTGACTTCAACATGCTGAGAAACACGTCGGACACACACCTGGTCTGTCACCTGCATGCTTTCACACATCCATGGGCCACTCTGTCCTTGGCCTCCATTTAATCCAGTTGTTGTCAAACTCTAAAACATGTGAAGGTAAGGACAGCCGGATTTACTGCCCGCGGCCGGACCCGCATCTGAAAATATTGGTGCCATACAGGATATGTGTCATTGTTTTCCTTAAACTTTTCGAGACTTTTTGACAAAAGCTGATCTAAGCTCACAACGTGTTCCAATGCTTGTAGGTTGGTGATTGTCAAATGTATAGGGTTAAAGTGGTTAATCTCATTTTGATGTAATAGAGGGTATGCGCATGACATCATCATACCCGGAGGTTATACGCCTACTGAGTGGCAAAAAACGACTTTCTGGCCTTGACAGCCCATTCATCCAAACAGAAAAGTCCTATATCTGATTGCATTAAACGACCAATGACATTAAACTCTGTTTGTCACTCGATTTGCCACTCACTTTATGCATGCACATACCCTCTATATTGATAAATGTTGCTGGGGACCACATGGAACCCCGCCAAGGACCGCTGGGGGTCACCGGACCCCACTTTGAGAGCCACTGCTTTAATCTATCAAAATATACAATCTCCAGACATCTACAGTAGCTCTTAAGTAAGCTAAAAACAAAACCATAATAGCATTTTCATACACTATTTGACCCAGGTCTGTTTACAGATCAGACCACCTTAATTGGTCCTGTCAGCCGTGCTCGCTTCAAAGCATATCCATTTCAATACTGAGACAATAACAACATTATGGAACTCAATAGCTCATACTCCTACGTGGCAATAATATCTACATCTCTCCTCCTCTCCTAGCAAATCAATAGAGTGAGATGGCCTTTGGCTTCATTTTTCATCTTTAATATTGATTGCTGTTATACTTTGGAGTGCACTGTCAGTCCAATTACAGAGAATTTAATTGATTTTTCCTCACAAGCTGGGTTAGATTGGATTGGTTTATGCAAAGCAGATCAAACAGAAGCAGTCCCTGGACTCCCTTCTATGTGTAAAATACAGCACTAATGAGCTGGATCACGCTGACTCTGGCCCTATCTGTCTGTCTTTCTGTCTGTTTCTCTCTCTCAGCCTCCCTCCCTCCTTCTCTCTCTCTCTCTCTCTCCCTCTCTCTCTCTCCCTCTCTCTCTCTCTCTCTCTCTCTCTCTCTTTCTCTCTCTCATATCATACAATGTAGTGTACAGTACACAGTAAAAATCTAATCTAATTTAACTCTGAAAGTGTATGAATGGAACCAATTTAATTCCATTCATTCTCACCATGCAGTTAAACTGACACTAAGTATTTCTCTGTGTAGCCTTTTTACAGGTATTTACGGAACAGTTTTATACAAGTTCTTTCATATCTGAAGACGTTTCACGAATACCAACTGGTCTTAACCCACTTTGGGCGGGAACCCCTTTTGGTGTTAGCATTATGTTATGCTTTAGCTATTGAAAAATAGCAGATCTACAAGCTCATAGCGCGCCACCGAGTGGCGCGCTATGAGCTTGTAGGTCTGCTATTTTTGAAAAATCGAAGAACGACTGGAATATTTTTTAGAATCTGATCTCAGGTCAAATTGGGTTAAATAGAAACAGGACACTGTGTTAATGATAGCATAATTTTGGATCGCTCATACCATCCATTATCCTTTTCACCCAGAAGGAGTTGAAACTTGGGGGAAAGAGTTGATAATTCATTCAATTATGTCTGATGAATAAAGCAGGTGTCTCTTTTCCACAGTGACCTTTACTGGGAGGCTCCCCTCATGAAATATACATGACTCTGAGCACAATATGTTACACAGAGGACATTGCTAATTAGCTGCAGGTACATTTTGAGTCACCCCAAACACTCACCCTCGTGGACACCCACACACATAATATGTACAGGCATGTCCACTTGAGTCGTGAGTTACAATACAGATTATAGTTATAATAACATACTGGTATGGCCGAGGTCGCCATTGTCTTGTCTTGTCTTGTAAAGTTTGTAAGTGCAAAAAGTATCAGTATTGTGAGACGGATCATATAAAGTGATATATTTTTATATTCTAATGGAAAACTATGAACTAAATTATATCGACCTGCAACATAATAAAATATATATATTGTTTTTTCAAGAGCCACAAAAAAGAACCAAATCCATGTAAGAAGCACCTTTGTTGGTACCTCCAACACAATCCTGCAAATACAGCGTCTAACCTGCTTAGGTTTATGGCTAGGGTTCGTTTTAATATTTTTAAGTGCTAAAATGCCATTCTGGTGATGATTGGCAAAGGAAAGTAAACAACTGTGTGTCATCAGCATACGGTATGAATATTGTTTCTTTAAGATAATACCAAGTGTATAGACTGAAGAACAGCTAACGCTTCGAGGACTGACCCTTGTGGAACCCCAGAGAACACTGCATGTAAAACTATACATATACCTAAATTGACTGTCCGAGAAGGCAGTGGGCATAATCTCAAGTCTCAAGCATGGCACTATGTGTTGCTAAAGTCTGTTTGTTTGGTTGCCATAGAGAGGTGGAAATGTGTTGTGTTACAGCAGTCTATCACCAGCTTCCTCACTCGTCTCTCCACTTTAACATTCCTGAAGCCTGGGATTGGGAGCTAACACCCCCCCCCCACACACACTGGCTTTCTCGGTGTGTGCGGTGCGTGCGTGTGGGTCAGTGCGTGCATGTGTGTGTTCCTGTGTGTTTGTGTTTGTGTCAGTAGGAGAGTGTAATGTAAGTGTGCGAGTGCTTCTGTGCAACAGAGATGGCACTCAGTACAGCCTGTCTCTGCGTGCCCCCTCGCTGAGCTGTCATCGCTCCCTGGCACCGCGCACACAGCACAGCTGCAGGGGAACCACTCTGCAGGGAACCTTCGTTTCCATCTGTCTCCAATTCACAGTGGCACCTATTTAGAGCAGCTCACTGTGGCTTTGCATGCCATGAGCCACAAGAGAGAGGAGTGTATGGGGTGTACTAGGGGGTCAATAGAGAGAGAGGCCATGGGGGTGGAAAAGAAGAAGGGTTTGTTTGGCAGCAAAGTTATACTGTTAATACGACGCACCGCCACTGCTATACACTATTCATCGGAATGGCGGGGTTTAAACCCCTTTTCGATAGACCCTACCATTTCGACTAGACTTTTTTGTCCATTTGTCTTCGAAATGGGGGCGTTTCGAAGTGGGGGTATTTCGTAGTGGCGGGGCTTCGGAATGCCGATCTGTTCCTGAGTTGAGGACGGCCATGATAGGAGGAACACTCCCATCATCATCATTTTTCGATCACGGTCGAGATCATGGATTGCACAATGTCATGTAATTCACTTCAGTCGGGCATTTGTCAGGGTTTGAAAAAAGAACCAAAAGATGGCCTAAAAGCTGTTACATTTTTGAGGGGCTCTAGCCCCTCCTATGTCCAGCTTTGAGGGTGTGTGTAAACACAAACATTGTCCTAAACATTGAATGCCATTGTCAATGAATGGCCATTTTTTTGTGTTTGTGTAAACACAAGCATTACGTGATTGACCGGAATCTGATTATATATGATGATGTATGATGATAATTGATAATTATCTTGAATCATGGCTTATATCTAATAAATTACTTATCAACAAAACCAAAACAAAAACTATGCTCTTCGGGACTAATCAAAACATTAAAGCACAAACTAACAATCATTCATTCAATATATCCTGTCTTGATGGTACACAACTGGACAGAGTTGAACAATGCAAATATCTTGGTCTCTGGCTCGATTCAAATCTATCATTTAAATGTCATATAGATAACATAGTCCGGAAAATCAACTTTAGTACTGGTGTTCTATATCGTAATAGAAACTGTTTTTTTTTTTACAGTAAGAAAAAAACTAGTTCAACAACTCATACTACCAATTATTGACTATGCAGATGTAGTTTATCAGACTGCCACTAAAACAAACCTTCTTCCCCTGAACTCAGTATATAACCGTTTATGCAGATTTGTCCTTGACTGCCCATATTTGACCCACCACTGTACCTTGTACGAAAACCTCAACTTACCATCTCCCACCTCAAGAAGACAGCAGCACTGGCTGCAGTTCATCTTTAAATGCATTCATTTCAATTATCCATTTAAAACAGCTTATGATACCATACACTTCTACACATCAACTTAGACATTGCTCACAGATTTACTTTAACATACCCACATCAGTTGGCAAAAAATCATTCATGTTCAAAGCTCCTTGTGACTGGAACAATCTACCTGTCCATATACGTTCAATAACATCTTTTCATTTGTTTAAAACTATGCTGTCCTCTCATCTTGAGACTACCTGTTCATGTTTTCACTAATCATCACTGTAATAGATCCATGATGCAATGATCCATGTGTTATGTCTACGTTATGTCCATGTTATGTGAAATGTTGTTTTGTCTTTGTTTTTTGTTTTTCCTGTTTGTTTATTTATGAATTGTATTGTATTGTTTTGTCTTGTCTTGTTTTTGTCTGGTTGAATTGTCTGTAAAAAGTGTCTTTATGTATGAAGTGTACTTTGTGAATCGCGGACCCCCTTGAAAACGAGATGGTTCATCTCAAGGGATTGTTCCTAATAAAGAAATTTCAGACATAAGAGCGCCCCTCACTTCACACGGGTGTGATTTTTATTTTACCACGTATTTTAGAAATACGAATAATATTTTATTTGACAAATATTACAAACATATTACCATAGGCTACTAGCTATTAGCTAATATGTGGGTTTGCATTAGCATGTACAGTCTGCATGCGTACACATTTTGTACACAGTACAAATGCCATAAGACCTTATGGTTCTGTTTGTACAGTCTCAGAATTAAATAAACGCTGAGGATCTTACAGTGTAAGTGTGTGCATGTATGTAGCTACTTGTGTATGGATGAACCTGTGTCTCGGTGAGCATGAGAGCACGCTTAATTTAGCAGGTGCGCTTTGACAGTTCTTGAATGAGCGCCAAGTCTGCTGTATGAAGGGTAAAAAAAAGGAGGCACTCAGTGTGCATCTGTGTGGAGCTTGGCTGTGACAGATGGGGACGGTTTAACTTATAGAGTTCTGCTAAGATGTGGAGGTTTTCTGAAGCTGTCTGTGCCAAACAGGTGTGTATTCTAAACACACCGCTGAGACAAAGGGTGAACGAGCCTCTCCTGAGTTATTTGTCTGGTGTTGATAGGTGCACTATTTAGCAAGATGATGCCCTATAGGTCTTACTCTGCTCTGATAGAGTATATTATTAGTGCTCATCCGCATTAGTTACTTTTCTCTCCCGTAAGCTACATTGGACTAAAAAGCAGCTTGTTTCTATGCTATTGTTCTACTTAACTGAGCTCTCTCTGTAGCTTGTGATCTTTGGGCAGTAGTCCAGACATTTCCATAAAATTGGGTTTGTCCGCTAATGGCAGGCACCACCAGGCTCCTAGGCACTGCTTAACAAGTTTTTGAGTGATGCAGCTACTCCATTGCCCAGCAATGTGTGTCCCTGGCTGGCTGGCTGGCTGGCTGGCTGGCTGGCTGGCTTGGTCCATCCAGGTACGGAAATAGCATTTTTGAGTGGTGTAAACCACTCCTACAACTGGCTTTGTTAGTCTGTGCAGAAAAAATGAGCATGGTTGCTATGTTCACCCTGTTTCACCCGGGTGTGATTTAATTACGTCAGACATGATTTCATTACGTCAGACAGGCTATATAAGACCTTACACCACTCAGTTCACACGGGTGTGATTTTTTCACTACGTGTTTCCGTGCACAACACATGACAAAGTGGCGCTCAACAACTACAGTACAGTACAAATACTACGAAGAACAGTACGGTACGGTACGGTACGGTACAGTCACGAGTGAGCTGACGGTAGGGCTATCCAGTACAGTACAGTACAGTACAGTACAGTACAGTACAGTACAGTACAGTACAGTACAGTACAGTACAGTACAGTACAGTACAGTACAGTACAGTACAGTACAGTACAGACAACCAATAGTAAGACAACCAATCGTCAGACACCCCAACAGCACCACTCACTTCAGACGGGTCTGATTTTTGAAAACATCAGAGTTTTTCCTCTGAGTTGCAACAGTATTTAATTTGAGTCAGAATCAAATATGTACTGTATTACAAATATTATGCCACCATTCATGTTTATTCATGCAGTTTATTAAGCTTAGCGATGATTACGTTATAGGCTAATCTGAGATGCCAGTTCCCAACCATCATAGTTCATGACTGTGGTAGACAATAGGGCCAAATCAAGCACCAGGTGCACTCAGTGAGTCTATTGCCATGGTAACTTTCCAATCAATGTAATTGTTCTCACCTGTGTCCTCATGTATTTAAAATGTGCTTTTGCCTATAGTGTTGGGAATTACTCCCTGAATGCACACTGTCTCCTGTGCCTGAGTTTTTAGCTTTTAGTTATTATCTCTTTTGTTATAGCTGTATAGCTTTGTTTTGCTGTTTTGACAATTTTCCTGTTCTGCATAGTAAAAGAACAGCTACAATTCTACCTTGGCTTTCTTGTGGTTTCTCTTCACTTGCCTGTCCTTACATGCAATGATATATCACCAAAGCATGAGAGCCAAGGGCCCCTGAGAGCCAAGGGCCCCACTGGCCAACCACGACTGTGTCAATGACAAGCCTGAGTGCAAAACGTTATAGGCTACTACTACATGTGTAGACCTAGAAACGGGCATAATTTCTCACTCCAGTGTTTTCACTTTCACACATGTATACAGTATATGTATTGCACAACATCTTAAAGTAAAGCCCTTCCCTTTAACTGCATGGTAATGCCTCATTAAGACCAGACTCACACTTGCTTCCCCGTCCACTTCCTTTCTATGGGAGAAATGGGGCGGAGAAAAACACATTTGGTTCTTCCTTTTGAAATTCTTATTTGGGTGTGCACGTGCAAAACGTGCACACCCAAATAAGAAAAAAGTTGTCGGTTTGTACTGTATGTACACAAAATGTGTCCATCAGAGGGTGCTGAAAACACCAAAACAATCTTCAGTTTAAACACCACCAGACACTTCAAATTAAAGGCAGCCACATGGCTCAACTATGCACACCTCTAGCTCTACTGAATAAGAAAGCAATAAAGCACGTTCTCTACAAAATAAGAATGCTGAACATTGTTTATTTCCTCTGCTATAAAAAAGTTACAGATTGTTTCCCTGCTCTCCTGGGTGCATGGTTTTAAAGAGGTAATGAAGTCCTGCTGCGTCCTCCTGCTGGGTTCGTATTTGGCGAGGGGAGCCTGTGTGTTGCTGATAGAAGGATCTCTCTGACACGGCTACTCTGGCCTGCCGCATCTGGGAGCCAGGAGCAGCAGCCGCTGGGGGAGATAAGGCAAGACTAGCCGCTCGCCTGTAACGCACGTTATGCACCCCCTTCTGCCCTGTTCTCCCTTCCTCTCCTCTCCTCCCTCCACCCAGCCTCCCTCTGCTCTTCACCCTGACCTTATCTCAGGGGAGAAGGCACCACTGGGGCGCTACTGTGATAGCACCTGCCAGCATCGAAGCTGGCCTCTGGTGATTATGGGAGAATCATTATCTCTCTCTCCCCAAAAACTCATTTTATACCTGCCAACATCTGAGGTGTGTGAGCCGCAGAGCAGAGGTTTCTATACCAGGTCACATGGGGGAAACTTATGGACCTGCGGTCGTGTGTGTGTGTGTGTGTGTGTGTGTGTGTGTGTGTGTGTGTGTGTGTGTGTGTGTGTGTGTGTGTGCGTGTGTGCGTGCGTGAATGCAGCAAATCGAATTCATCTCCTTGCCTTACTTGGCCTTACTTGACCATGACTGTAGTGAATCTGATATAAATATGATAGAGAGAGATATTTGATGATGTGCCTATATGTTCATGTGTCATTTACCACAGCACCATTTTAGTACCGCTACTATGGCATGCTAACCATCATAACCTAGATTCAGCGGCACAAATGCCACTGAACGCTAGAGGAGGACAATAGCAGGGCTGCAGAGCGGCACCACCGAAAAATCCGCCCCCCCCCGTTCCCAATTTGGTGTCTAATTTTCGTGTCAAACCCCCAAAACGTGGGGGTTTGACTCAACCTCTGAGTCTAGAGGGAGGGTGGGGGATTGTTTTGTTTTACAATTACAATTTACAATTTAGGCATTTAGCAGACGCTCTTAATCCAGAGCGATTTACAATAAGCAAGAACAAAAAGCATGGGAATACATCACATATGTAAAAATGCATTTATCGCGAAACATGCGTAAGCTAAGAACGTGACTAGAACATATCTATATAATGACACTATACATATAAACTATAACTAGAACATATCTATATAATGACACTATACATATAAACTACACATATATGCTATACTATGCTGTACATATATACTATGAAGTGCTATGACTACATACAATGCACTTATTGTGCTGTCTACATGACATGCTATAAGTCTGTTTCAAATGCTATATAAGTCTAAGAAGTGCTGTCTAAGGGGGGTAGGGTAAGTGCTATGGGCCATGATAGAGTCTGAAAAGGTGGGTTTTCAGACTACGGCGGAAGATCGGGAGTGATGCTGCAGTTCTGATTGCAACGGGAAGTGCATTCCACAGTTTTGGGGCCAGAAGGGAGAAGAGTTTGGGACGTGTGGAGCGTTGTCCCGGCGTTTTGTTACGTTTTGTTTTGTTTGTTTTGTTTGTAACTGTCCACATTAATTCAACTCATTTGCCTAACTCTATGTTGATATACTAGCAAAACCGACCCATTTTGTTTTGTCTGTACTCAGTTATGATTATAATTACCCATGGCTGTGCTTGCTTTTGGTTGTCCACTGGGGTACAGGCTTTAGTTCCGACATACTATTGATCCGAAACCTCAATCCCTAACCTAACCATAACCGCAAGCACGGGAGCAGCGCATGTCGGACCATCGCATGTCCCCGCGCTTCGGACCTTTGGTGTGTGGGATCTTCGTGCGCACCCCCCCACTGGTCCTGTCACAGCTCCTCCCATGTGTCTCAAAACGGCTTTAGTTGTGCTCTCTTGCAACACTGGGCGAAAAATAAAGTAGCCTCGTGGTGCACTGTCCAGTATTCCATACTCTATTCGTCAATAACATTTCACCCGGAAATATATCAAATAGCAGGATCTAGCCTAGTGGGAACCGGATACAGATACAGTGTTTTAGAGGCGGGACAAGAGCGAGGATTCGATTAAACGGCAATAAAACATTAAAAACAATAACATGCCATATGTCGTTGACTCGTTAATGACACTGAGGGCTTAATACAATGCATCTCCATGTGCTTAACTATAGATGTAGAAGTTCCCTGTTTGCCATGACAATATTCCCTCCAAATTTCTCAGAGACTCAGCCATCTCTATAGCTCCAATCATCACCCACATAGTAAACCTCTCCATCAAACAGGGACAGGTCCCCCAAGATTTCAAACTGGCCAAAGTAACCCCCTTGCACAAGAAAGGGAGTAAATTAGACCCCGGGAACTACCGCCCTATTTCTATTCTAAGCTCCATCTCGAAAGTGATGGAAAAAATAGTCTATGAACAGGTTGAAAAGTATCTTGCCACTAATAAATTAATGTACGAGTTCCAATCTGGCTTCAGAACGTCCCACTCCACTGACACATGCCTTCTCTATTTGAGCGACCACATCAAACATGAGGTGGATGCTGGCAAATACTCAGTCATGGTCAAGCTGGACCTCCAAAAGGCTTTTGACACCGTGAACCACTCCATACTGGTTAACAAGCTAAAACTTAAGCAATTGGTTTCGATAGCACATCAGTGAGCTGGATGCAATCCTACCTGGAGGGGAGAGAACAGATGGTGGAGGTGAATGGAACACTGTCCCCCCCCCCTCCTAGTGAGCTGTGGCGTTCCACAAGGGAGCATACTAGGGCCTTTACTGTTCCTAATATATGTTAACGACATGACTTCAGCTTGTGACTGCAACTTGTTCCTGTTCGCAGATGACTCGGCACTGCTAGTCTCGGACAGGAACAAACTGCAGGTTGAAAAGGCCCTCAGCTCGGAACTCGGTAGAATCTGCACCTGGCTCGCTGATAACAAACTATCTTTACACCTGGGAAAAACTGAATCCATTCTCTTTGGCTCTAATAGTAATCTCAGCAAGGCAAATGGCTTCTTGGTTAGAGTGGGTGACAATGTTATCACACGTAAAGATGAAATTACCTACCTAGGTTCCATCCTGGAGGCTAATCTTTCCGGTGATAAAATGGCCACCAACGTAATCAAAAAGGTCAACCATAGAACAAGATTCCTTTACAGGATCTCCTCACTGGTCGACAAAAACACCTTGAAGACCTTAACAGGAGCCCTTGTACAGGGTTTCTTTGACTATGCATGCACCTCCTGGTACCACATACCTCAAAGGCCCTTAAAACCAGGCTCCAGACTTCCCAAAACAAACTGGTCAGGCTCCTACTTCACCTCGCCCCCCGAACCCACCTCACCCATGCCCACTTCGACAGGCTGGAATGGCTTAGGGTCGACGACAGAGTACAGCATCTTGCAATGGGTCTGGTCCACAAGATTCGATACACCACCAAGATACCCATGTACCTTATAGATACTTCCTTAATGTTAACAAAGTCCACACCCACAACACCAGAGGGAGTGCAACAAACCATGTACAACCCAGATTCGGCACAAACAAGGGACTAAATTCTTTTTGCTCCTATGCCACCAAAATGTGGAACGCCCTACCAACAGTTATTAAGACATGCGAATCCCTTGACTCCTTCAAAACCGCTCTCAAAGGGCACCTACGGACGGCTGCAATTTGAATCCCTCAAACACGGACGCAAGGACAACACAAGAGACGGTCGCGGCCACACAGCCAACTCAAGGTATGGCCACTGAGCCGACTTGGGGACCCAACGCAAGGACAACACAAGAGACGGTCACGGCCACACAGCCAACTCAAGGTACGGCCACTGAGCCGACTTGGGGACCCAACACAAGGACAACACAAGAGATGGTCACGGCCACACAGCCAACTCAAGGTACGGCCACGGAGCCGACTTGGGGACCCAACGCAGCTCCTCCAAGGAAAACAAACAAATGAACGGAGCTGAACGTGAATCCCCCCCACCGCCCACCCCTTTTTTTCCCTCACTGTATATGTTTATTTTCCCTTTTTACCTCCTTTATGATGAATTCCTGTTCTGTCCTTTGTCTATATAGAAGTGTCTATTTGTACGTCTCTAAATGTTTTTGATGAATTGAACATTGTGGACCCTATTGGAAACAAGTGTAATGCTTAATTGGGTCGTCCACTCACAGTTAACAGCCTTTGTATTGAGTTTGTGCTTGAAATGTACTGTAATTCTGCAAACTGTTAATTTTTCAATCAATCAATCAAACAGGGAACGGGGAACCATTTTGGGATTTACACATGTGGCGTGGACCAAAACAGCCTTCAAAATATATCCCGTTTATAAGTGTAGTTTATAAGTGGGTGCAGGTTTTAACACTCTTGT